>NC_141540.1:142885000-143185000 GCF_021556685.1 Rattus norvegicus
CTTTCTGCCAAGTGTACCTCAGGGATTAAACTCAGGTTGTCAGGCTCGGCAGCAAATGCTCCTCAGACCGGAGCAATCCTGTCACCCCTGGGTTGCTTTTCATTTCTTTTTGTGTTTGATAAAGATATTACTTCAACGTCAGGCCTGCATTGCCTCCTGGTTTCATGTTAGGTCCTTCTGTTTGTTTCTGGTCCTGAGGCTTATAGACTATAGAACTGGGTGCATGGAACACACACACACACACACACACACACACACACACACACACACACACACACAGAGAGAGAGAGAGAGAGAGAGAGAGAGAGAGACAGAGACAGAGACAGAGACAGAGACATACACAGAGAGACCAGATAGACAGACACACAGAGACAAGACAGACACACAGAGACAGACAGACACACAGAGAAAGACACACAGACATACAGAGAGAGAGAGACATACACAGAGAGACAAGACACAGACAGACACACAGAGACAGACAGACACACAGAGACAGACACACAGAGAAAGACAGACACACATACATACACATGCACACGCATGCACACACACAGACATACACACACACAGACACACAGACACAGACACACACGCACACACACACCCTAATCCTCCATCTCTTACATCCTTCTCTCCAGACCCTCTTCCCCATCATCACCACATTTCTGGAGTTACCCTGTGATCTGTCTACTTGGATGCTCATTGCCATTCAACATTGTGTGGTTCTGAGTCTACAAAAGGCCCTAATTTAGCATGAGATGCTGGCTGCAGTCGATCTCTTATTGCCTTTCCCATTATAGAGAACTGTTGCAGTAAATCTCCAACCCCAGTGAGCCCATGCAATGACTACACAACCCAGTTGTGTTTATAAGCTGCACGCCTAGACCGGGCAGACCTGCCACTGCACTGCTCTCTTCCCAGCTATGAGATTCCTTGCTACTTGCAGCTCCTCCAGGCCATGTGGTTCTACTCCTTCTTCCTCCTCCTCTTCCTCTGTCTCCTCGTCTGCCTCTCCTCCTTCCTCTCTTCCCTCCCTCTAAAACCTCCAGCCCCACCTTTCCCTTCCACTGCCCAATCACAGGCTCTAACCTTTACTTGACCAGTTAAAATGGGGAGAAGGTTCACATGAAATCACATGTGAGTACATGATCCACTCCTGGAGCCCCTCTTGAGGAAGCAGAATTAACATCAAAATGCAAACAGCAACAGGGCAGTCCACAACAGACCTACTCTGATACACGACTAGCGTATAGCTTTATGAACCATCTGAGAGGAAGGAACCTCGACTGAGAAAACCCTTCCATACGATCTGTCTGTAGGAAATCTACAGGGTATTCTCTTAACTAGTGATTGATATGGGAAGGCCAAGCTCACTCTGGGAAGTGCCAGCCTGAGCTTGTGGTCCTGGGTTCTATAACAAAGCAGGATGAACAAGCCATGTGGAACAAGCCAGTACGCGACTCCTACCTCCCTTCAGTGACAAAATAAACCTTTTCTTCCCCAATTTGTTTTGATCGTGGTGTTTACCTCAACCCTAGCAATGCTAATGCAGAAATGGAAGGAATGTGGTGGTCTGATTGAGAATGGCCCTCATAGGCTCACATTTGTCCCCAGCGGGTGGCTGGGTGGAACTGTTTGGGAAGAATTAGGGGGTGTGGACTTGTTGGAGGTGTTATTTGGGGATGTGCTTTGAGGCTTCAAAAGCCTATGTCATTCCGGTTGGTCTTCTCTCCCTGCCTCTTGGTTGTGGATCACGTGAGCTCTCAGCTACTGCTCTAGTACCGTGCCTACCTGATTGCCTCCACACTCCCCACCACGGTCATGGCTTTTACTGCCCCCTGAAACCATGAGCTGCAAATTAAACTCTTTTTTTTTCTTTTTTCTTTTTTTCGGAGCTGGGGACCGAACCCAGGGCCTTGCACTTGCTAGACGAGCGCTCTACCACTGAGCTAAATCCCCAACCCCCAAATTAAACTCTTTTATAAGTTGCCTTGGTCATAGCGTTTTATCACACAAGAGAAGAGTGACTAGGAAAATGAAAAAATCTTGAAAACGTCAAAGTCTTGAATGAAAAGTATTGAAAAATGTTGGTCCTTCCTATACCTTTTAAATATATGCAAAGTAGGCTAGGACCAGCATGATGGCTTAGCAGATAAAATCACCTGTCACGCCATCCTGATCACCTGAGTTTAATTCCCAGACTCAAGCAAAAGGAGAAGAGGGGCAAACCAGGAAACTGTTGTCTGGCCTCGCAGTCTGGTATCCATCCAGTGCACTCTCGGTGATTTTGTCGTATTTCACACGTCGCTGCTTTTACACTGGACAAGCAATGCTGCTGAGATACTCATCTCCTGTCTGCCAACACTGGTGCAGATCGCTCGTGTGCACCACATCTTACCGACATTTTCATCTGTAGTGGGCAGTTAGTGTGGACCTCAGAGGACTGGGGTTCTCGGTCGGATTTCCCAAGAGCTGGTCCTTAGTATGTTTAACTTAACAAACAACTGCTGGATGGTCTCCAGGTGGGAAGCTTGGGGTCTGAGCCTCTGTGACAGATCATGGGGCTGGGGCAGAGGATCAGTTTATAAAATGCTTGCCACGGAAGCATGAGGACCTGTGTTTGGAACCTTGGTGCCCACATAAATGCGGGGTGTGGCAGCCCACTTCTGTAACCTCTGGTCTGGGAAGTGGAGACAGGTGGACCCCTGTAGTTCACTGGCCAGCCAGTCTAGCTGAATCAAACTCTAGGCTCAGTGAAGGTAACTGGCTCACAAAAGCAAGGTGGGGTGAAATCAGGGCGAACACCCAGGTGTCTCTCCTGGCCCGCACACACCAGGCATGCATGCACCGGCCTAAACACGTACAAATACTACACCCAAAGTATACTTTAAAATGAATCATATATTGTCCTGGGTAGGTTTTTGCCAAGTGGACCTAGGCTAGGGTCATCTGGGAAGAGGGGAGTCGCTTCCAAGCCAGGCACGGTGGTGCACGTCTTGAATCCTAACACTTGGAATGTAGAATTATGAAGCTGTTGAGTTTGAGGCTCATCCTGTCTCCAAAATGAAAAAATTACAAACAAACAAAAAGACGCCTTAGTTAGATTAGAGCATAGGGAAACCTGTGAGGTTTTTTCTTTCTAATTTTTATGTGTATGGGTTTTGCTTGCATGTATGTATGTGTGCCATGTCTGGAGCCTGCAGCATTCAGAAGAAGTACCACATGCCCTGGAACTGGAGTTAGAGGTGGCTGTGAGAAACCATTTAGGTGCTAGGCACCGAATCTGGATGCTCTGCAGGAGCAACAAGTGCCCTTAACTGCCGGGTCTTCACTCCAGGCCCTCCTCTTCTCGACTCGTTACTGATGGAGGAGTGCCGTGACTGACTGTGTGCAGTCTTGTGGGAATATGTGTTCTTTGTTGACGAACTCTGCACAGCTCGAGGGACTTGACCCGACTGGGGGCAGGGAAGGAATGAAGGACGGACGGATGCACAGACACACAGACGCAGAGTTAGGAGTGGATGGTCTGGTTCTCTGACAGAAAGGCCACAGCAGCACCCTGGGAGCCCAGTGTATCAACTACATATGGGTGAACAGAGACAGGCTCACTACACACAGACAAACAAGGAAGTGGATTACTATACACCACTGAACAGGGAGGCAGAATCTCAATAGGAGCTGTTTCTGTAGGGAAGTCTTTGGCCTGCAACATCTTGGAGGAGAAAACTCTGTGGACATTCTCTACAGACAGTCAATGCTGGCACTTGGACCAGGGGAGGCTCTGCCATTCCCTCAGGGCTGAGGCCATCCATGCCCATGCCAATCAATTACATGTTTACTCACAGTGTCACTACCCACAACTCCTCGTGTCTCATTTACACCTCTGGGTATTGATGGGGTCATGTGACCTTACCTTTAATCCTTTGAGGAACTGCAGACTCTTTTCCAAAGCGGTTGTACCAACTTACATTCCCATGGGCAGAGCATGTGGCTTTGAATTCTCTACATTCTCGCAGAACTTAGTATCTTTTATGATAGCTGTGTCCTGAGTGTGATTTGCTATCCGGAGTGTGGCTGGTTGGTTTGTTTTTTATTTTGTTTTTTGATCCAGGGTTTCTCTGTGTAGCCTTGGCTGTCCTGAATTTGTTCTGTAAACCAGGTCAGCCTGGAACTCACAGAGACCCACCTGCCTCTGCCTCCCAAGGCTGTGTCCACCAGGGAAATATTTCCTTTACTTGTTGAACTGTTTTGTTTCTTTTTGTTTTGTGGCTCTGGGGTTGAACCTAGGGTCTTCTACATGCTTGACAAGTGGTGTATCAGAGCTACAGCCCAAGGCCTTGCTGAGACAGACCGTGGCTGACCTACAACTTATCAGGTAGTTCAGGCTGGCCCTAAACCCTGGTGATTCTTCTGCCTGTTTCCTGAGTGAGTGCTGGCACTGCAGATGCAAACCAGACCTAACTGTCTCACTATACTCTTGATTTGCTTTTCCTGATGACTAAGGAGGTTGGGAACCTTGAGGCTTGCTTAGAAGGCCCTGTTCATCATCTCTGGAGAAATGACTATTCAGACATCAGCCTTGTTTTCCAAATCAGGCTGTGTTGTCATTATTGAGTTTTAAGAGTTCTAAGCTGGGTACAGTAAGTAGCACACACCTGTGATTCCAGCACTTGGGAGAACCAGGAATTGAAAGTCATCTTTGGGTACAATAATTGTAAATTTGAGGTCAAACTGGGTTACCATAAGACCCTGTTTCAAGCTTGGAGATGGTGACACACACCTTTAATCCCAGCACTGGGGAGGCAGAGGCAGGCAGATCTCTGTGAATTCAAGTCCAGCCTGGTCTACAGCATGAGTTCCACAATAGCCAAGGTTACATAGACAAACCCTGTCTCCAAAACCAAACCAAACCAAAACAGCTGGGTGGTGGTGCACGCCCTTGATCCTAGCACTTGGGAGGCAGAGACAGGTGGATCTCTGAGCTTGAGGCCAACCTGGTCTACAGGATGGAGTTCTGAGAGTTTCAGGACAGCCAGGGCTACAAAGGGAAACCCTGTCTCAGAAAACATTTGTGCATTGTTGTGGTTTACTGAGCACATACTTTTCACGCTTGTTAATTTCCCTGTTATCCTTTTTGACATTCCTATAAATGTATGATAGTTTCATTTTAGATCATTGTTAATAGAACCATTACTCATCTTTGTTTATTGACGGGAGTGTTCGATACAGGGATCCTCACACAGTTGAGACTGGACTCAGCTCCTAATTAATAAAGCCAGGGATAGCTTTAAACTCCAATCTCCTGCCTGAGCCCCGCTATGCCAGGGTTACGAGCATTTCCCACCATAGCCCACTCTACACACGCTCATCTGTGCCCTGTGAGCTTGAGAACTTTCCAGTTGTTTTAGGCAGGCGCACTAGCACTGTGCTATGCCCCCAATGTGTGTGTGTGTGTGTGTGTGTGTGTGTGTGTGTGTGTGTGTGTGTGTGTGAAATCGAGAACTCCACATACACTAGAGAAGTGCTGGTTACTAGAGTCCAGTATGTCTAAGTTATTTTGGTGGAGTTTCTACACGTTATACATAAACAGAAATAGTTTTGATTTTTTTCCCTTTCGAATATATAATGACTTTTATTTCATTTCTTACCTAACTGCCCTGGCTAGAACCTTGAGCTCTGTGCTAAGCAGTGGGGGGTGGGGAGGTGGGGGGAAGAAGTAGGTATTATCTTGTTCCTAATCTTAAGGCAACACAGACTTGGAGAGAAAAAGACACAACCAGTTAGACACACACACACACACACACACACACATATTTGTGTGTGTATGAATATATATATATTTTATATATATGAATGAATGAACAGCTGTAAGAGGAAACATTATGAGAACTGACTCACAGTACGAAGGCAAAGCACGTCATACTATGCTATCTGTGACCTAAAAGACCAGGAAGTCCAGCTGTGTAATTCAATCTAGTTCAAGGGCATGGAACCTTTGGTGTGACTCCTGGCCTGAGCTCAAAGGCCAGGAACAGGAGATCCAGTGCAGAGAACAGGAGATGAGGATGCCCAAGATCAGGAAGTGTCCCTGAGGACTGGATGATATACACCCATATCAGAGGGTCAATTTCTTTCTTTCTTTACTTTTTTTAAAAATTTTTGTTTAACTTTATGTGAGCTGGTGCTTTGTCTGCATGTATGTCTATGGAGAGTGTAAGATCTTTATGTGCACTGGTGCTTTGTCTGCATGTGTGTCTATGGAAGAATGTAAGATCTTGCATGTATGTCTATGGAGAGTGTAAGATCTTTATGTGCACTGGTGCTTTGTCTGCATGTTATGTCTATGGAAAGTGTAAGATCTTGGAGTTACAGATAGTTGTAAGTTGATTTGTGGGTCCTGGGATTTGAAACCGGGTCCAGCCCTGAGAGTCAAAATTCTTTATTCAGTCTCCTGATTTAAATGCTAACTTTTTAGAAACACCATCAGAAATAGTACTTTACCAGCCATCTAGACATCTCTTAAGCCTTAGCAGGTTGTCACATAAAATTAACTATCCTGGGCTGGAGAGATGACTCAGCAGTTAAGAGCACTGACTGCTCTTCCAGAGGTCCTGAGTTCAACTCCCAGCAACTACATGGTGGTTCACTATCATCTGTAGTGGGATCTGATGCCCTCTTCTGGTGTGTCTGAAGACGGCAGAAGTATACTCACATATATAAAATAAATAAATGTTTTTTAAAAAATTAACTATCACAACAATAAACCTCTAACTACAATGAATAGGAAAAAGAGAGAAAATATAATCAGTATCAGAAATGAAGGTAGCAACACTATAGATCCTAAAGTAGCAATACTACAGATCCTACAGTAGTGAAACTATAGACCCTACAGTAGAGATACTATAGATCCTACAGTAGTGATACTACAGACTCTACAGTAGATACTACAGACCCTACAGTAGTGATACTACAGACCCTACAGTAGATACTACAGATCCTACAGTAGTGAAACTATAGACCCTACAGTAGAGATACTATAGATCCTACAGTAGTGATACTACAGACCCTACAGTAGTGATACTACAGATCCTACAGTAGTGATACTGCAGACCCTACAGTAGTGATACTACAGATCCTACAGTAGTGATACTGCAGACCCTACAGTAGTGATACTACAGACCCTACAGTAGTGATACTACAGATCCTACAGTAGCAACACTACAGACCCTACAGTAGCGATACTACAGACCCTATAGTAGTGATACTACAGACCCTACAGTCGCAATACTACAGACCCTAACAGGACTAAAGAAACAAGTCTATGTCAATAAGCCCCTCAGCCCAGTTGAAGTAGAAAGGATTAAGTTTTTAAATGTTATCTATTTATTTTACATAGGTGTCACAGTGTGGGAATGGGGTCTCTCCTTTCACCATGTGGGTCTTGTTGATTAAACTCAGGTCATCAGGCTTGACAGCAAGTGCCTTCAGCAGCTGAGCCATCTTATTGGCCTGACAAATTTATTTTTTATTTTGTTTTATTTTTGAGAGGCTCTCACTATTTGGGCTTGGCTGGCTTAGAGCTAGCTAGCTATGTAGAGTAGGCTGGCCAAGAACTCATAGAGCTCCACCTGCTTTTGCCTCTTGAGTACTGGAATTTAAAGGTACACGCAATTACACCCAGCTCCAACAAATTTCTTAAAACTAAACAAACAAAAACTACCAGTTACTAAAAATGAAACCATCTCAATAGCCTTTATCAATTAACTAGGTGGATTTTTTTTCTTTTGAGACAGGATCTTACCATGCACCCATTCTGGACCTGATCTCTATATAAACCAGCCTGGCCTTGAACTCAGAGACCCCCTTGTCTCTGCCTTCTGAGTGCTAAGGCATGAGTCATGACTAGATTTCAAAAAAAAAAAGTGCATTCATGTACAGATGCACGCATGCATTCATACATACATACATCTTTAAAATTATTTACTATGCATGTGTGTGTGTGTGTGTGTGTGTGTAACAGCTGTGCCACAGCATGCATGTAATTTACAATATGTATGTCTCTGTATGTAAGAACACTCACGCCACAGCATGCATGTAAAGTCAGTGAACAACCACCAGGAATCAGTTCCCTCCTCCAACTGTGTTGGCTCTGAGATTCCAGCTCGGCTTATTTCTCTTGGCAAGAACCACCTTTACCTGGGGAGCCATCCCAACAGCCCCAGGAGCAGACTATTCAGTATGTATTGTAAGAAAAGGCTGAAAACAGGCTATAAAGAACTATGTGTACGGGTGTAGTGGTGTAGGCTTTAGTCCTAGCACTCGTGAGGCACAGGCAGGTACATGACTGTGAGTTCGAGGCCAGCCTGGTCTACAAAGTGAGTTATAGGATGGCCAGGGCTGTACAAAGTGAGACCCTGTCTAAAAATCTTTTAAATTAAATAAACAAAGTAACTTAATGTGAGATCTACTTATGTTGGCGGTAGAGGGTATGGTTAAAATGTACTCTAGGAATACTGTCAAAATTGGGCCATCAGGCTAAATTCCTATACCACATGGAAATTTTTGGTCTAGAGCAATCTGTCACCATGCGCTATCTCAGCTCAGAGGCCGAGGAGGCTCTGCCACAGTCTCTGTCACTCTGAGGCATTCCGTGGCTGAGAGACGCACAGGAGAATGCAGCACGCCCTGGAAGCTGAGAATGGGATCATCTGAGGACAGAGCTGTGAACTTCACCTGCAGGAGTGGCAGGAGCCGCTACCGGGAGGCTGCACTGGAGAGCTCAACAGCCTGGTGTTTTCGGGATGCTGCAGGTCCTCAGGTGGAGCACGGATCTGGGCCGGGAAGCACAGCAGAAGCCTCAGCTGGCCTCCTGAGCAGTGGTAAAGGCAAGCACTTTATCACAGAAGCACACCTCAGCCCTTAAGTGCTTTGTGCAAAACACTGGCAATCCCAGCAGCACCACTGGAGGCTGAATTACACAAGTTGTTTCTCAAGACAGGGTCCTCATGTATCTAGGCGGACCCTGAAACGGTCCAGAGTTCTGGAATTACAGGTGTATGCCAGCACACACCCAGACTGTGGTGCAGTCCTGGAGCTCAAAACTAAGGTAGTGAGGACGAACACTACACAAACACTCCACCAGGTGGGCTACATCCCTAGTCCTATTTTGTTTTTTGTGGAGAATTTTTTTTCTTTTTTTTTTTTTTTTCGGAGCTGGGGACCAAACCCAGGGCCTTGTGCTTGCTAGGCAAGTGCTCTACCACTGAGCTAAATCCCCAACCCCTTGTGGAGAATTTGTTAAGGAATGGGATTTGCAGGGCTGGGCATAGCCGCATTCATCTGTAATGCTGTCAGGAGGATCAGGAGTTCGAGGCCAGCATAGGTTACGTGAGACCTTGCCTCAAGAAAACACAAAACAATAAACCTGAAATCTCAGGAGAGGTGAAGACAGGAGGGCCAGAAGTGCTATGTAGCTAGTTCAAAACACACACACACACACGCACGGATATGGTGGCTCACGCCTCCAATCACAGCATACTGAGGCAGGAGAATAGCTGATAGTGTGAGGCTAGCCTTGGCTACACGGTGCGTTAAGCTTCAGCTGCAGAGTGAGATAGCTTCAAAACACGAGGGAGGTAAGAAGATGGGGCTCTTCTCTCCAGATAAATCCTGGGCCTGTCTCCTTTCCTTTCTCCTTTCCACCAGGTCTCACCATGTAGCTCTGGCTGGCTGGAACGCACTATGTAGACGAGGCTGGCCTGGAACTCACAGAGGTTTATCTGCCTCTGTCTCTGTCTCTCAGTGCTGGGATTCAAGGTGCCGTGCCTGACTGCTTTGTTTCTGGTATCCCAAGGTGCTATTAGGTGTGACTGCCTTCACCCTGCGTTGTTCCTCTCCCACTAAGGTTCCGAGTGGAGACGATGTCTCTCTCTCATGATTGCCTCTTTAATGCGCTTCCTGTCTGCCTGCTTGCTTCAAGTTCTCCATTGTTGAGTTACAAATAAAACTTTAAAACATACCAGAATATAGTGACAAAGCTTTATTGTTGTATCTCAGAAGTAGGTGATGTGGTTACATAATAAAGTGGGGAAGCAGGGAAGGTCTGAGAGGCTGACTTAGGAACAGCCTGTTATCCTCTTCCAGGGAAAACTGCTGACCTTTGGCACAGTTCCACTCACCGCCTTTTCCTATGTATTTTTTTTTTTTTTAGTTTAACTCAGATACCATGATATATAAACTCATATCTAGCTTTCTTTTTTTTTTTTTTTTTGTGGTTCTTTTTTTCGGAGCTGGGGACCGAACCCAGGGCCTTGCGCTTCCTAGGCAAGGGCTCTACCACTGAGCTAAATCCCCAACCCCCATATCTAGCTTTCTTAATACATCGTACCATATCTCTCATATTAATAACAATTTTTTATAGACATAATCTTAATGAAAAATATTTCTTTCTTTTCCTTTCTTTCTTCCTTCCTTTCTTTTTTTTTTGAGACAGGTTTTTTTTCTGTGTAGGCCAGCTCTGTAGACCAGGCTGGCCTCAAACTCAAGAGATCTGCTTGTGTCTGCCTCTGCCTCCCCAGTGCTGGTATTAACGGTGTGTACCACTATGACCGACTTAAAAGAAGCACATTTCGTAAGAACAGACTGTAGTGTGCTTAGACACCGTCCTGGCAGCCAATACTTAGCTAGGAGAGTTAGTGTGTGGGGGCTCACACAGTCAAGGCCACTGTTTCCTAGAAAGGTCGCTTTTGGGAACCCAGGAGCTTATGCAGAGCTTGGGTGGGGCAGAGAGAGGAAGCAGCTCACAGGTCCTGGCCCAGACGCTCCAGCTCGCCCAGAAGGAAGTCTATATCGGCCTGGACCAGTATGGGGTTGGCCACCACCATTCGGAAGAAGTTGGCCCGGGTCCCATGGGGCTGGTAGCCGATCATCATGGTTCCCTTCTTCACCATGCGCTCCTTGAGCACAGGGGCCACCTGTGGGGAGCAGCAGGGAGCTGAAGCAGCTGCCCAGCTCCCTGGGCCACCTGGCTCCAGAAGCTGCCATCCCCACACCCTGCCACCTCTGTGGCACACTCTCTGCTCACACCACCTTTCCCACCACATGCAGCCTGAGTGGCCTTCTCCATGTAAAACCTGCTTTCTTCCACCCTCTCCTCTCTCCAGGAGCTGGGAACACTGAACCAGACTCGTCTCTGATTTTCAACACTGCTCCTCCTCAGTCCCAAGCCTTCATCCCCAATACCTTCTTAGTTCCTGACATGTTTCTGACCTGCACCATGTGATCTAGAGGTAACTCACCAAGCCGCCTTGAACACAATGTACACAGGGAACACCTCTTGTGCAGTACCAGCCCCGGAGGGCAGGGCACTGCTGTTCCTTCAGGTTACTGAGGCAGCCAGCACTAACCCATTCTTAGGAATAAGGACATAACACATCCCTGCCTCTGAAAGCACACCTGGGACGATCAGCTATTCCTGGTCTCGTTTTGGCCTTAGTTCCAGCACAGACATCTGTGTGGTGCATGCTGGTGACTTCTTCTGGTAACCCCCTCTGTCTCCTTACTTTCCAGAAAAATATTTTTCTCCCTACCTGTACCCCATGAAAAGTGAGAGTAAGGAGGTGCTTGTTCTCCTGCGCCCGCCATCTCGAGAGGCAGGCATATGCAATACGAGGCACAGCCAGCAGAGGGCGGAAACATACCTGCTGCTTAGCTCCTGGAAGTGGGTTACCAAAGGGCAAAGACTAGACTACCTGAGACAGCCTCTGGCTGTAATCTGGGCTCTCCTTCTTCCCCCGCAGGCTGGGAGGCACAAACCAGAAGCACACGTTGACGAACTCGGGCTGAGGGGAGGGATGAGGGAGGCATAAGTTGGGGAAGGGAGGGGTTGTTTCCCTGTCTTTGCTCCTGGTCCTTTATGAGGCTTCACATATAGAGCAAGGTGGGCGGTGGGAGAGGCATTCAAAGGAGCCAGGAGTCCTACCTCCATGACCAACTCAAATCCTTCCCGCTTTTTTATCTCCTCCACCAAGTACCTGGGGGAAAGGGTAAGAAACACATGGAGGGAAGGCAGAGGCAAGGAGACAGGGGAGACCGACAGAGGCCCCAGGAAGTCCGTGGAGAGCGGAAGAGAACGCAATGTGGGTCCTCCATGCCTACCGAGTGAGAGCAAAGGCCTGGTCGATGCGCCACTCCAGCCCTTGCCCACCCTGCGCCTTCCACATGAGCCACAGCTTCAGACAGTCCACGCGGCGGCCACACTGCACCACCTTGTCTCCGGTGTCCAGAGCCACGTTGTAGAACTTGTCTTGCTGGAAGAGGTAGCTGGCCTGGGACCCGTGGCAGCGCTTGAGCAGGTTCTGTGGGGAGGGAGCTGTCAGCAGGCCGTCTGGGGTGCTACTGGGCCACAACTTAGCCACCTTTCTTCTCCCTGGAGTTAGGCAGCCTGAGACAGCGGCCAGCCAACCCAGACCTCTCTCTGGGCCGCCACCAACACCAAAGCTCTTTCCAAGTCCTGCCCAGGATCCCTCCGACCGTAAGTACAAGAGAAATGCTTTCTGTCCCATGAAAACAATCCGCTGGGCACATGGAGCTCAACACAGGGTTAGGATGGTCAGAGAGATCTCTGTGGTGAGAAGACAAGCTAGGGTCTAGAGAAAGGACCTACCGAGGTGTCCCGGAGAAGAAGAGCAGAGCACTGCAGCCCCGCGGCGAGAAGCTTGTGAGGGTTCCAGGCCACGGAGTCAGCCCTGCGTAAGACAAGGCAAAGCTGGGTCAGTGGCTCCCCCAACAAAAAGTAAAGGTAAGGGGCTACCCTTCCCCTGCAGCCAGGACGAATTCCCGTACCTACCCTCCCTCTAATCCGAAGTCAGTCATCTCTCCAGTTCCCACCCTCCCCAGACCCCCTAGTTCATGGCTATCGTGAGAACCAAGGATTTGAAGGGAGGGATTTGGGAAGGAGGCTTTATGCACCTCTGGATCCCATCCAGGAGATGCCTGTGTGTCCGGGACAGCAGGACGCTCCCACCCCAGGCGGCCTGTGGAGCAGGAGGAACAGCGTGGGTCTTGGCCTCAGTGTAGCCCACCCTACCCCCTTGACCCAAGTCTCACTCACATCCACGTGTAACCACAGCCCGTGACGCTGGCAAACATCGGCAATTGCATCCAGGGGGTCAAAGGCCCCTAGCACGGTGGTACCAGAGGTGGCACTGACCAGAAATGGCACCGAGCCCTGTGGCCAAAAGGCAGAGAAAAAAAGAAGCTGGTCATTGTTAAAGTTGGTCAGAGGCTGGTGCTAGGCCCTAAGTTCTCTGCACGCCTTTTCCAACACTGAGTTTGGCCTCTCCTGAAGTCTGCAGGAAGGGACACTGTATCTCGGCAGAACCTAGGTTCACCTATTTCCTATTCACCTATTTCCACAGTTTGTGCTCTTTTGGAAACTTTTAATGTTGGGGAGACAGATCCATCAGTGAAGTGACTAGCTTGCAGATATATGATGGACCTAAGTTCAATCCCTAGAATCTACGTTCCAAAATAAAAAAAGCTGAGGCGTGGTGACATATGCCTGTAAACACAGCTCTACAGAGCCAGGGATAGGCTGGCCAGCAGCCTAGTCTAGCAGGTGAGCTCCAGGCCAGTAAAAGACGACCTCAGAAAGCAAGGTGGATGTCTTTTGGGAGCAACACCAGGGGTTGATATCAGGGTTCCACATGCACACCACAACATACACATGAATACACACACCTACAAACAGAAGCATTGGAATGTCCTTTCTCCCTCCCTCCCCCCGGGAGCTGGGGACCGAACCCAGGGCCATGCGCACCAAGTGCTCTACCACTGAGTTAAACCCCAACCTCAACATGAACTGTCTTACTGAAGGGCCAACCACTACTGAAAAGCCCCAATACTATAAAAGTCCATACTAACATCGAATTAGTAATTAAAAAAAAAATTAAACTACTACAGAGAAAAGCCCAAGCCCAGACAGCCTCACTAATGAATTCTCTCAAACATTTACAAAGATAAACACTGCTGGGTGGAGAGGTGGCTTAGCCGCTGAGAGTACCCGATGCTCTTCCAGACATAAAACAAATTTAAAATAAATCTTCTAACAATAAAAGCATCGTCTGCTCTTCCACAGGACCCAGGTTCAAGCTCCCATATGACAGCTCGTAACTATGTGTAAATCCAGCCTCAGGGGACTCAATACCCTCTTCTGGCTTTCTTGGGCGCCAGACACACACACTGACACACAGATACATACAGGCAAATCACACACGCATATAAAAATAAAATTAAAAGCAACAGACAATACTAGCTCCCAAGTATTTCTCCCCCCTAAACAGGATACAGAAGACCAAGTAGAGCTGGAGACAGAGAGCTCAGTGTGAGAGCGCATGCCCAGCACACCTGGGGCCGAATCTCCCACACCAAACAAACAAAATGCAAACAGTAACAACTAAATTAATTCATCAACCGTGTATACACAATGAAACATGAGCACAAACATGACACCAAGATGCAGGCATGACAGTGCACACACACATAATCCCAGCACTTGGAAAGCAGAAGCAGGCAGTTCTTCGTGAGCTCAAGGCAAGCCTGGTCTACATTGACAGCTCCAGGACAGCCACATAGTGAGACCTGTCTCAAAAAAGGAAAAAAAAAAAAAAAACTAAGAAAATAATCAATCTCCTGTAGCAGGGCCTGGCGGTGCTGGCCTATAATCTCAGCTGTTCAAGCAGCTGAGGGAGACCAACAAGTATAAAACCAGTCAAGGACACAGAGAGAAACCCTGTCTCAAAGAACATCAATCAGTCGATCAATTAATTAGCTAATTAATTAAAATCCCAAAGAGAGCTATGGAAAGGTCAGTGACGGAGCACTTGCTTGAAAAGCCCACCACTCCACATACTCACAGACACAAAGCTACAGGAAGCCAAAGGGCTGGCAGGTGTGGCACCACACTTCGTTCAATTATGCTGTGCAGTGCTGTACACCTTTACTCTCAGCACTTGAGAGGCAGAGGCAGGTGGTTATCTTTGAGTTCAAGGCCAGCCTGATGTAAATCCAGGCTATCGAGGGCTACATAGTTAGACCCTGTCTCACAAAATAAAAAATTAAAAAAAAAAATGATGTGTCCCCAGCTCCAAAAAAAAAGATGTAAATTATGAAGACCTGGGCAGATGACTCAGCAGTTACACGCATTTGCTACTTCCAAAGACCTGTTGTTAACCCTAGTGCCCACACCAGATGATGTAACTCTAGTTCCAGGGGATCCAGCACCCCCTTCTGGTCTCCATGGGCACTGCGCTCATTTTCACACCCACACACAGTCACACATAAACAAAAATAAAATTAAAAATAATAAAATTAAAAATTTTAAATAATTAAAAGTATAAAACACTTAAACTTTGTGCTCTTGGGTTAGGTAAGCTATGATATCCAAACACAGGGAACAAGGCAGGGGGAGGCGGCAGCAGGATGCCCTGGTAAAAGTGTTTGCCTTCATATCTGACCATTTGTATTTGACTCCTGAGCCCTTCACATGGCGAAAGGAGAGAACTAACTCTCAAAAGTTGTCCTCTGACCTCCACACGCATACTAGGGCACATATGTACTCAAGAGGCTGAGGCAGGAGGATCACTCTGAGCTTGAGGTCAAGTTGGGCTACACAGCAAGACCCTGACTCAAAATAAATAAAATTAAAAAATGGAATTATCAGTAATTCCCCTTCTGGGCATGAATCCTTAAAACTAAAGCAGTTGCCACCGTCTGGGTCTGGTTTAGTGACTCCTGGGGTTTGCATGTTGAAATTCAATCCCCACTATAAAGTACTGAGAAAGTAGAAATTTAATCCAACAGTGATGCTGGGGTAGGGCTTAGTGTAGGTCACAGGCTGAGCCCTTATGGTTGGCTACTGGTAGATGGATTCTGAGAGGGAGGAGGAGACACGATCCCGGTCCCTGTCTCTTGTCATGTGATGCCCTGTACTGACGTGGTGTTCTGCCAGTAAGAAAGGCATCACCAGATTTAAGCCTTGAACCTTGGACCACAACAGTGAGCCAAAACAAACCTCTTTTCTTCATCACGTTACCAAGCCTCAGGCATTTCAGTGCACTAGCTGAAAGTAGGTGAATCACACGAAGAGGCAGTTGTCTGGCTAGCACTGTTCACAATGGCTGAACTACAGGAGCAACCCAATGCCTACCATAGATGAACGGCCGATCAAAATGACAAATACATACAATGGAGATTAAGTCACAACACAACCCAATGCCTACCATAGATGAACGGCCGATCAAAATGACAAATACATACAATGGAGATTAAGTCACAACACAACCCAATGCCTACCATAGATGAACGGCTGATCAAAATGACAAATACATACAATTGAAATTAAGTCACAACACAAACTTCCAGACACTTGCAAACAAGTCCTCTGGATTGCTCTCAACAAGTGTAGTAATGAATGGCCCATGGCCTGAAACAAATGGGAAACCAAGCTGCCCTCTTCTCATGTCCCCATGACTGACGAGTGGAGCAATACGGGGCAGCCCAAGCCCCAGGAAAGTCCACCTGGATGGGGAGGGCTGTGAGGGTGTGCGAGGGGGTGCAAGTGGGGTGGGCTGGGCTGTGGGGGTGGCTGTGTGTGAGTGTGTGTGTGTACATGCATGAGAGAGAGAGTGAGTATGAGTGTGTGTGTGTGTGTGTGGTGTCTGTGTGTGTGTGTGTGTGTGTGTGGTGTGTGTGCTGGGAATGTAGCTCAGTTAGCAGGGTGCCTGCCCAGAACTCACAAAGCCATGTGTTAATCACCAACACAACTTGAACCCGGTGGTAGTGCACACTCATTACCTCTGCACTCAGAAGGCAGAAGCAGGAAGGTCAGGACTGATAGTTGTCCTTGGCTACACAGAGGGTTCAAAGCCCACCTGAGCTACAGGAGACCCTGCCTCCAAAAAAAAAAAAAAGAAAAGAAAAAAGAAAAGAAAGAAAATCAATACCAAGTGTTGGTGAGCATGCAGACAATTTGGAACATCCCTTGCTGCTGGGATTGTAAAATGGCACAGCTACTTTAGAAAACCTCTAGCCCTAGCTGGGAACTGAACGCTGATGGCTCCTGAGGTGAGTCAGTTTTCTTTAGGGTTTGGCACTCGGGACCACACTGTAATAGGCAGCATACACTGCTATCAGTAGGCTACTATATGGTGGTGGTGTTGGTGGTGGTGATGGTGGTAGTGGTGGTGATAGTGATGGTGGTGGTGGTGATGGTGGTGGTTGTGATGGTGGTGGTGGTGGTGAAGGTGGTGGTGGTGATGGTGGTGGTGATGATGGTGATGGTGGTGGTGGTGATGGTATTGGTGGTGGTGATGGTGGTAGTGGTGGTGGTGATGATGGTGATGGTATTGGTGGTGGTGATGATGGTGTTGGTGTTAGTGATGATGTTGGTGGTGATGGTGGTGACGGTGATGGTGGTGATGATGGTGGTGGTGGTGATGTTGGTGATGTTGGTGGTGGTGGTGATGGTGGTGGTGGTGATGGTGGTGGTGGTGATGGTGGTGGTGGTGATGGTGGTGGTGGTGATGGTGGTGGTGGTGATGTTGGTGATGTTGGTGGTGGTGGTGATGTTGGTGGTGGTGGTGATGGTGGTGATGGTGATGGTGGTGATGGTGATGGTGGTGATGTTGATGGTGTTAGTGATGATGTTGATGGTGATGGTGATGGTGGTGATGGTGATGGTGGTGGTGATGGTGGTGATGATGGTGGTGGTGGTGATGTTGGTGATGTTGGTGATGTTGGTGGTGGTGGTGGTGGTGATGATGGTGGTGGTCATGGTGGTGGTAGTGGTGGTAATGGTTGTGAGGACAGTGTTGATGGTGTTGATGGTGTTGATGGTGATAATGGTGATGGTTATGATGGTGATGGTGGAGGTGATGGTGATGGTGGTGATAGTGGTGATGATGATAATGATGGTGGTAGAAGAGGACATAGGTTATCGATGATGTCCTTCTGGAGGACTAGTTCAATGCCCAGCACCCAAAAGGCAGCTCGCAACTGTCTGTAGCTCCAGTTTCAAGGGATATGAACACTGCATGCAATGCACACAATACTCCAGACATGCATGCAGGCAAAACACCCATTACATAAAATAAAATTTAACTAATCAGTTGGCTATAAAAATAGATCTTTGGAAAAGAGAGATGGCTGGCAGTTAGAAGCACCAGCCGCTCTCCCAGAGAACAGAGGTTTAGTTCCTGGTACCCACACGGCAGCTAACATCCATGTGTGACTATAGTTCCAGGCAACATGATGCCGTCTTCTGGCCTCTGTGGACACTGTGACCTCAAACAGATCACAGACACACATGCAGGCAAGACACCCATAAACGTAAAAACAATGAAATGTTTTTTAAAATATATACACACATTATTCTAAATAGCAAGAATAGGCCGTTCATCCTGCACAGTGACTTGAAATTCATATTGCGTGTGCAGTGAAGGTTTTCTCATGTTACATTTGTTACACTGTACCCTAGAGGTGGTGATGATACCGATGAAGGTGACAGACATTTGGCGTGATGGCCCACATCTGTGATCACAGCACCAAGAGCGCTAAGCCAAGGTGATCAAGTCTAGGCCAACACGAGCTACACCCTGAGTTCAAAGCCAATCCATGATGCTCAGCAAGAACTTGTCTCACAGAAAAGTAACAGCAGCAGCAGACGGCAGCTGACATCAGGGCACCACACCCAAAGCCACTCTAGTGCTTTACACACTGACTACCTAGTCCTTACACACTGACTACCTAGTCCTTACACACTGACTACCTAGTCCTTACACACTGACTACCTAGTCCTTACACACTGACTACCTAGTCCTTACACACTGACTACCTAGTCCTTACACACTGACTACCTAGTCCTTACACACTGACTACCTAGTCCTTATACACTGACTGACTACCTAGTCCTTATACACTGACTACCTAGTCCTTACACACTGACTGACTACCTAGTCCTTACACACTGACTACCTAGTCCTTACACACTGACTACCTAATCCTTACACACTGACTACCTAGTCCTTACAACCACCTTATGCAGTGACTTCTGCAGTACATCCCTTTCACAGACGAAGAAACTGACTGGAGATATCACCGTTTATCTTATCTACCAGCTGGTGGTATATTTTTCATTTCATGCTTTGTTCCAGGAAACATCCTCATGCACAGAACTCTAAGAGCCTGTGATAATTAACAATTATCTGAGTGGAAGAACTGTGAATCAGCAGACAATTTTATTTAAAAGTTGCCGTGCACAAAGCCTGTCCCACTTGGAAGCGAGGGGTAAAGCCCACATCCTCCCTAGGCCTCCCTGCTCACCACGCCTGCATATCCTCCTCAGTGGCTCCCTGTACTGACCGCAGCCCCAGAAACCTTCCTCACTGTGTCTGCTTCAGGAACCTACCCCCCACCCCACTCCCACCTCACCTCCACCCCCAAGGTTGCTTGGGAAATCCAGAGCCTAACCCACAGCATCTCTGCACACTAACAGGGTGGAAATAAAGGAGAGGCGAGAGGAGGATCTCCAGTGAAGAGCCAAGACACCTTTCCTGAGGGGACAGAAGGGCCCTCACTCACCTCAGCCTCTGCCAGACTGATCTGCCTCTCCAGATCCTCAGGGATCATCTTCCCTCTGGAAAAGAAAGATGAGTGAGTGGAGAAAACTCGGGTGCTCCAGACCAGGGGGTCACCTGACACAGCAGGGAAGGCGGAGGGGCTACGCAGAGGCCAGGGTGCAGACGGAACCTCAGCAAGGGGTGTGATGCTAGTGGGCACTGAGCGGCAGGAGCGGCAAGTGGTGGGGGAGGGGACGGGGTAAGGGCCTGAGGCCAGAGCATTTTGGCAAGTAGACGACACATTGTGCCCAGCTGGGTCAGGGCCATGTCGGCAGAAGGACCTTCACCTCTCATCAGCCTTGACCACTCGGACACTGTCGGTGCCAAGTCCCAGAAAAGCAGCTCCCTTGGTGATGGAGTAGTGGCACTGTGAAGAACACAGAGGCCAGGTCAGCATTACCTGAGCAGGCTGGAGGCACTGAGGATAGGAGGGCAGAGGCTGGCAGAAGCTGTGTGAGTTGCGATCGAAGGGGCCCTATGGCCAGGGTTTTCAAAGGATCTTGTTCTGTTTTGTTTTGAGACAGATTTGCTCAGTGTAGCTCTGGCTGTAGACTAGGCTGGCAAGATTCGCCTGCCTCAGCCTCCTGAATGCTAGGATTAAAGGCATGGACCACCGCACGGCTCAAGTGTTCTGTGAAGGAGCTGTGTTGGATTCCAGTTAAACAGAGACTTAGAGTTGGCGGGGCCTGAGACTCTGCATTTCTAATAACCTCCCCGGTGATGCTGGTGCTGCTGGACCATAAACTTCCCTCAGAGGTGAGACCTGTATCTACTGCACTTGTCCTATCCTAACCCCAAGAAGGCAAAACAAGCACAAGCACCTATCTGGCCTCCGTGGAAGGAAGCAGGCCCTTTGAGTGCAGGAGGATGACTGGAAGGGTCTCTGACTGAGCTGGGCAGAGGTCAGACTCAGGAGTCCCGGGTCAGGTCTATGCTGCTTCCCTACCCCCTACTCTTTCCTACCTCCTTTGAAGTGAAGAGGGCCAAGGGTGGCAGGGCCCGGAGGCCCCTCTGCTTGCAGTCTGGGTAGCGCTGAAAGCGGGCCAGGTTTATGGCGTACATGTTAGAGATGGAACCACCTGTCACAGGCAGGGTGGGAGAAGGAGGGAAAGACGGTGAGTCAAGACTGACATTTCCTTCCCCTGACCTTTCCGTCCAGAACTGATCAAAGCAGCAGGCATCACATTAGCTCCCAATCCATGAACTCCTGGGGTTCACAAATAGCACCCCACATTGAACAGCCTCAGGACATAAACCCTCTACACCCTGAGCTGCCCGGTAGGGACACTTTCCCTCCCCATACGACCCTAGAGCATTCCTGGCCAACAACAAGATAAGGGGACTAGGAAGCTCCTCCACAGTCCAGCCCAGTGGAGCCAGAGAAGAAACAGCCATTACCCCTCCACACCGGTTACACAGAACAAGAGAAAGTACGGGAGGCAGACCCTTTACCAAGACCCAAGGGAAGCCCCCTTCTCACATACCAGGACAGAAGACCCCATCCCCAGTGTTCCAGCCCACAAGGGCACGGAGTTTCTTCAGCACCTCCTCTTCCATGAGCACAAACACGGGGGCAATCTCATATGTGTACCTGCCAGAGGACATTGGTGACAGAGGCTGAGATGAAAGCACGGCCCAGCTAAGTCTTCAAGCTAGGGGACACAGAGGGCTGAATAAGGCTCCCAAGAGAGAAATCGATGGGTATCAAAGAACCAGAAAGCTCACATGAGGAAAACAGTGGGGTCAGGAGGCATAAGGAGGCTGGCGGAGGAGCTCAAGGGACAGACAGCAGGGGAAACATTCTGTCTGACAAGAGGCATCAGTAGAAGATGGTGGCAAGTGGCAGAAACCATTCTCCTCTCCTACCCAGATGGTTCCTCCCAGCAAACCCAGAAGGCCCAGATGGCTCACTGGCTGGTATTGAGGCTCTCCGTAATGATGCGCCCGGCCAGAGCATGGGGATCTAATCCTGAGAAGAGCTGGTTGAAGAACCGGGGGTGACCTGCGGAGGAGGAGCAGGCAGAGGACTCAGGTTGGAACTGGGTCCTGGCACCCGAAAGCCCTCCCGCCAGGCTCCCAGGCACACCAGTCTTGACACTGTAATGAATCACAGCCCGGCAGCGCTCCAGGATCCGCTCCCTAGACTCGCCCTGGCTCTGCAGCTCCAAGTCCAGCAGCTGCTTGAGCTCTTCAGGCTCCTTCCATTCGCAGACCTAGGAGGAGAGGCCGAGAGGCAGGCTCTTAGACCCCGGCTGAGATCTAGCCGGAAAGTAACAGGTGTAAGGCATCAGCAACTTGCAATTAGAACAGGTCAAGGATGTTTTCACAAGTGTACCCAAGCAAGGGGAAGCAAAAGATATAAGACCCAGAGTGCCATCATGAGGTACACCAGGGACAGGGGTGAACTCAATGAAGTCAAGTTTACAAAATGACAGGCAGGAGGAGGAGGGAGACAGAGCCCACCTTCTCAGAGGCATTGGTCCCCTTCCGAATGGCCTCATCTACGACAATCCCAAACACGTCCCGGAGCAAAGCCTCCACAGCCACAGGGTCCCCATCCAGGGTTCTGAGTGGTTTTGAGTCAGCCATCAGGGTGAAATCTGCAAACAGGGTCGAACCATTCTTCATTCAGCCTGCAGGCCCCACCTGGACACAGCAAGGCCTTCTACCTGGTAAGGGGCTGAGGTCCTGGCTGAGTTCAGATGAGGGCAGTGGCAGGCATCTGAGGAGATGGAGGGAACAAAGAGGGGAAAGGCACCCAGCACAGAGCAGGTGGGGGACTTACCTTCCAGCTTCAGGAAGGTTCAGAGAGGGTTCAGACGCGCTGGTGACAAGGTACACAATGGACTTCTCAGAACAGGACTAAGACAGCAGAGGGAGCAGGGTAAAGCCAGAGTCACATGGCAGTGGCATTACTCTCATGACCCTTGCCCGAAAGAGAACTTTTACAGATTTGGGACGGGGACAGCAGCTAAGTTCCCTGCATAATCATTAGCTGACAGAGAAAGGCGGAGCATGAGAAGCAGGTGGCATGCTCCTGCCTCAGGGAGAAGGAATTCCCCTGTGAATCCAAGTGCTCAGGGAATGGGAGAAGGCTGGAGGAAGGCAAGGGCAGAGGGGTCCAGGAAACAGGCCAGGGAGCAAGCCACCCACCCCATAACTCAGACTTTCCAGAACTATCCTAGTTTTCCCTAATCATCATCTTCCTCTTCCTCCTCTTTCAATTTTTGAGACAGGTTTTCTCTGGGTAGCCCCGGCTGTCCTGAAACTCACTCTGTAGACCAGGCTGGCCTCGAACTCACAAAGATCTGCCTGCCTCTGCCTCCGGAGTGCTGGGAGTGCTATTTAAGGTTGTTTAAGGCTGCATGTATCAGGCTGGCCTCCAACCTGATGGACAGCCAACGATGATTTCTGAACCACTCACTTCCTGCATCTACCTCTCGAGGGCTGGGATTACAGGAATGAGCGACCATGCTCAGTTTACATCATTCTGGGACTCAGACCCAGGGCTCTGTGTGTTAGGCAAGCAGCGTACTAACTGAGCTCTATCCGTACCCCCTTCTCTTTAAACAGAGACCTCGGCAGAGCCGGGGCTTGCCTTAACACTCCAATCCTCCTGCTTTCCTGTGATTTGACAGGCCTATGTTGTCAAAGCCTCCTCTGCCCTGGTTTCTGAAGTCCTCTCAAAGAGGCCATGCTGAGGAAGCACCATGTTATACAGCATGAGCCTTTGCCCTCCAGGTTAGGAAGAGAGCCCTGCTCTGCTGGACACAAGACACACAAATGCAACGGCAACAGCCCAGGGCCTGATGGATCCTGACCCTAAGTGTCCTCAGAATTCAAAAAGGAGGCTCAAGAGGCTGATGTCTACGGGGACCTGCAAGGGGATGGAGGCTGAGACTTGAGATTGGACAGGAGAAACTGCAGGTAAACACAAAGTGAGAAGCACCTGGAGTAGAAAGAAGGCCGTGAGCTAAATGGGGATGAGCAAGGCTGGTCCTGAATCAGGCAGAACTGACCAGCTGGGGTCAAAGGTGAGAGATTTCGGTGAGTCCTGAGCATCAACGAGACCTAGGAATCTAATCTTACCCTGCAGAAACTCACCAACAGACTCTGTAGCAAGTCATAATTAAACTGATGCTGAGAGCTGGGCGTGTTGGCTCAAGCCTGCAACCACAACTGCAAGCAGAGGCAGGAGGAGCACAGCAAGACCCAGGCCAGTTTTAGCACTACGTAGATACAAAGTCCCTGATTTGAGAAGACAAAAACAAAACAAGAATTAGAACGGGAAAGATGAGCTGGGTGGTGGTGGCGCACCTCTTCAATCCCAGTTCTCGGGAGGCAGAAGCAGGCCAGTCTCTGAGTTCGAGGCTAGCCGGTGAGTTCTAGGATAGTCGGTGCCTTGCCTCCAAAATAATAATAATAATAATAATAATAATAATAATAATAATAATAATAATAATGGGAAAGACGGCTCAGTAGGCAGAGGCACCTGCTAATGAGCCTGACAGTAGGAGTTTGATTCCTGGGAACCACATGCTGGGAGAGAGAACCAACTCCCACAAGTTGTCCTCTGGCCTCCACACCTGTACCAAGCCACATACACACATGTGCATAGAAAATAAATAAAAATATTTTTTTAAAAATTGATGCTTGGGGTTGGGGATTTAGCTCAGTGGTACGCAAGGCCCTGGGTTCGGTCCCCAGCTCCGAAAAAAAGAAAAAAAAATTGACGCTTTAGGCGGGCTGGTGGTGATACCTTTAACCCCAGCACTCAGGAAGCAGACACAGGTGGATCTCTAAGTTTGAGGGCAGCCTGGACTAGAGTGAGTTCTATGACAGCCAAAGCTATCCAGAGAAACGCTGCCTCAGAAAAATCAGTGCTTTCAGCTGGATTTATGTGTACCTACTACTATAACTCCAGTGCTTAGGAAGTACAGGCAGAAGAATCACTGTAAGTCTGAGGCTAGCTTGGGCTACATAGTGAGTTTGAGGCTAGCCTAAACAACATAGGAAGCCCAACCCGTCTTTAAAGGAGGAGGGGGCGGGAAAGGAGGAGAATGAGGAGGAAGAGAAGAAAGACAATAGAGCTGATGTTCAGGAGGGCAGTTTGTACCAGCAGGATGCAGGCAAAATGACAGGCGAGGGGCCGCCCCACCTGAACAAGGGCAGACAGAAGCAGCCAGTCACTCTCTGGGTTACACAGAATCAAAGTTGACTCTGGAGTTTCAGGCCTCAGTGACTGGACAAATTATATGCCCCAGGACACTTACAGACACAAGATGGAAAGAGCTGAGTGAGAGTGGATGAAGGACGCCCTTCAAGTGCTCATCCAAGTGGGGACAGCCTGGGACCCACGAGTGGGGACAGCCTGGCTAGAGGCAACACCAGTGAGAGATGCTGTGGAAGGCGGACTTGAGATCCCAGGGAGCTGAATCTTTGTGATACTCAGAGGGAGAGGTGAGGAGAGAGGCCAATACTGAGGTCTAAGGAGCCCCAGGAGAGGGCGAGTGGATCTGGAACACAACCACCTCCCCAACAGGAATTGCTCAAACACAGTCCACTGTCAGCACTCACTGGCCTCACTAGCTGGAAACAGGGATCCAAGGGATGCTTAGAGGTTTCATGAGTACCCTCGGTCTGGGGAGGTGGGAGCACTGGCCAGGATGTGGGAGGGAGGGTCAGTCCTTCAGAGGCACTGTGCCAGCTCCCCTGCCCCAACGGTGGCAAACACAGTACAAAGGTCGAAAGACTAGCTAAGCAGGCAAACTGGGCTAGGGAGGCGATCAGAGCTTGCCTACCACATGTAAGACCCAGCAAAAGCAAACAAAAATTGGACCCTACCACATGACTTACTAGACACCACCTGCTGCACTTAAATTGCACCATGCTACCACTCACACCTTCAGGGTAAGCCTACAAGCCACATTTTAAAGCAGGAGCTGAGTCTCAAAGATACATGACATCTGTCCAGGTTATTCAACCAGCTCTGTGGCCTGGTACATGGCTCCCATCGTCCAGCTGGGCCACTCTCCTGCCTCCTAGCCTATCATGCGTAATCACTGACAGCTGTTGTCTTATCTCTTTCTCGTTTGCCTTATTTTTCCAGATTAAAATTCTGCTGTTGTAATTTCAGTGGCGTTCTGGGGAAGGAGAAATGGCAAGTGCATGTGTTTAATCCGCTGTGTCTAACGGGATGAACTCGGGACCATGACTTTATAGAGGGACGCCAGCTTGAAAGGCTGTGACTTTTCCACAGCAGCTGCAGCAGGCACCGTGCATTTGGGAGGAAGTGCAGGCTGCTGCAGTGGGCTTTCCCCTCAGGTGGATTCTGTGGTAGGAGAGCACAGCTGTGGACGAGAGGATATCAGACAGAGAGTGCACCACGGAGGGACTTATGGAGGAATGTATGGGGGAACATATAGAGGACTTATGGAGGAACTTATGGAGGCTAGAGACGCCGTGCAGACTTGGCCCTACCACACTGTCATCTTCAGCCAGGGCTGGCATCCTCCTGATTCTGCTAAGCTCTCTGTCTCAGAAAGACCGATGAAAACTTGCATGACCCTGACTCTTCCCACCCCACGCTCATCTACCAGGTAGCAGCCATTCCACCCTCTTCTAAAGAAACAGAAGGCTTGTTCTCTGGGGAAACAGGAACACAGGAGCCATTTCTGAGACATAAGAACATCTGAAGGGTGGACAGGCCACTATTTTGACACAGGAAAAGGTGATGCTTTCCCCTAGTTGTCAGGCATCAAAATTTCCAGGGCCAGAGCCTGGAGAGTATCTCTCTGAAGAAACAAAATCCAGAGAAAAGACTCACCCTTGGGCTAGAGGTAGGGCTTGATGGCCTTACTTGCACAGGGCCAAAAAAAGAAAACACAGGCCTTCCCTATCAGTGATGTCACCAATCATATGGTTAGTTCATAATACCTTACTCTTTTTTTTTTTTTTTTGGAGCTGGGGACCAAACCCAGGGCCTTGCGCTTGCTAGGCAAGTTCTCTACCACTGAGCCAAATCCCCAACCCCATAATACCTTACTTTTTTTTTTTTCTTTTTTTCGGGGCTGGGGACCGAACCCAGGACCTTGCGCTTCCTAGGTAAGCGCTCTACCACTGAGCCAAATCCCCAGCCCCATAATACCTTACTCTTAAGCCTGACAGAAGTGACACTAAGAGTGGACACACACTTGCAATCCTAGCACCTGAAAGGTTGAGACAGAGAGGCTAAGGAGGACCGAGTTCAGGGACATCCTTAGCTACATTGTGAATTCCAATCAGCCTGTGAGAAGCTGCCTCAGAAAACCTGAACAATTAAGTGAAACTAAAAATAAAAACTCCAAATGACAAATGTATGTATGTATGTATGGCTAGATTGGATAGAAGGATGGATGGATGGATGGATGGATGGATGGATGGATAGATTGGATGGATGGATAGATAGATAAATGGATGGATGGATGGATGGATGGATGGATGGACAGAGAGATAGATGGATGGATAGATGTATATGCATGTAAGACAAGACAACTAAAGAGAGTACCTAACAAGAACCAGAGTTGCAGGGAATGCTAATGTACATCTAATGCAATCCCAGTACTTGTGGCACTGAGATAGGAGGATCACCTCAAGCTGGAAACCACTCTAGACTATATAAGCAAGAACACATGATGTTGGAAAGGATAGCAGGGGAGATGGGTGTGGAGGGACTGTAGGGAAGAAATGGGAGGTGGGTTGGATCCAAACACATTGTATGCATGTGTGAATATAATTTAATTAGTTTGGTTTGGTTTTTTGAGACAGGGTTTGTCTGTATAGTCATGGCTGTCCTGGAACTCACTCTGTAGACCAGGTTAACCTTGAACTCACAGAGATCCCCCTGCCTCTACCTCCAGAGTGCTGGAATTAAAGGCATATGCCACCATCACCCAGATTAAATATTTAATTTTTAAAAGGCAAAAGAAACAGAGCTAAAAACGAGTAAACTGAACTAGTAAGATGGTTCAGCAGGTAAAGACACCAGCTACAAAGACAATTCCCAGAGTGGGATCCCAGGCATTCACAAGGTACAAAGAAAGAACTAACTCGGGGTTGGGGATTTAGCTCAGTGGTAGAGCGCTTGCCTAGGAAGCACAAGGCCCTGGGTTCGGTCCCCAGCTCCGAAAAAAAGAACAAAAAAAAAAAAAAAAAAAAAAAGAACTAACTCCCCAAAATTGTCTCTGACATCCCTATGTCACACAAACCCACACCATATGCACACATGTGTACACACACACACACACACACACACACACACACACACACTTAAAAGTAAAACGTAGGGGTTGGGGATTGGCTCAGTGGTAGAGCGCTTGCCTAGCAAGCGCAAGGCCCTGGGTTCGGTCCCCAGCTCCAAAAAAAAAAAAAAAAAAAAAAAAAAAAAGAAAGAAAGAAAAAAGAAAAAAGAAAAAGAAAGAAAAAAGAAAAGTAAAATGTAACGAGGGGGATCTGCAATGACCCCCTCACAAACACTAGGTTAGGCTGCCTGGCAGGACTTCACTGACCCAAATGTTCGGGGCCCAGGAACATCTGTCAGGTCTGAGACCCACAGGGAGCGCCACACCATGGGAAGGAACCCAAACAGGATCAAGGCCACGTGCTTTGCTCAGTGGCTTCCCCCAGATGAGCTTTCTCAGAGGCTGACATGAAGCTGCCCCTTCAGGAACTGGGACAGCCTTCTACTGTCCTCACTGTGGCCAATAAGTACCACAGCTGAGGGTCCTCATGTCACCATCCCTTTCTGACAGCCTCGTTTTTTTATAAAACACTGACATCTCATTCCTAATGGACTATTTGAGTTCTGTTAAAAGTGGTGTGTGTGTGTGTGTGTGTGGTGTGTGTGTGCGCGCGCGCACGTGCACTCAAGTGTGTGCACACACAGAGCCAACACCTCTGAGGGCACCAGTTTTATGTGTAGTACATGCATATGCACACACGCATGCACACACACACACACACTAAATAAACAAACACATACATAAAATGTACTTTGACTTTTAAGTAAACAAAAGCAAAGCTCACACCCTGTACCCTGCCCCCAGAACCTCACTCAGTCTGTTTACTCAGTCCCCAGTGAGCACCACACACTTGGGTGGACATTGGAGCAGGGAGGGGGAACTCAAAACCACAGTGGAAGACAAGAAGCCAAGTCCACCCACAGACAGAGCTCTGTTTGGCTCTACAGTGTTTTCAAAACTTTAAAAAAAATTAGGGGGGCTGGGGATTTAGCTCAGTGGTAGAGCGCTTACCTAGGAAGCGCAAGGCCCTGGGTTCGGTCCCCAGCTCCAAAAAAAAAAAATTAGGGACTGAACTAGGAATGGTGGTGCACGCCTTACATCTCAGCACTTGGGAGGCAGAGGCAAGAGGATTTCTGTCAATTCGAGGCCAGCCTGGTCTACATATTAAGTTCCAGGTTAGCCAGACCTTAGTAGAGAGACCCCGAATTTAAAAAAACAAAGCGATACTCTGTCTCAAAAATACACACCACTATAACCAAACATCTGTTTCCCAGACTGTTCTCCTTCTTCATGGCCCATTTCGGTGCACACGAGGAATCGATTTGTTGGTTTCTTGGATGTCCTTTCAGAGTTTTACCGCAAATACTAACAAATGCTAACATATTTCTTCCCTTTTTACCCAAGAGCCACAAGATCATTCTACAATTGTTTCTCTTTTTCCCAACAAATAAAATCTGAGTAATCCTCCTTAGCGTGTACAGAACCTCCTCGTTGTTCTTTAATAGGATGGCTTTATGGAGCTATAGCTTACATACAGCAGAGCACAGCCCTTTATCCAGGGGTTTTAGTATAGCCACAAGCTTGTGCAATCACCACCACTACCTGACTTAAGGACCTTTTTCTCATCCCAGGAATAAACTCATCTGGTCCCTGTCCCCAAAATCTCTGGCAACCACAAATCCACTTTCCATCTCTACAGATTTGCCCGTGCTGGGCAGGTCCTGAAAAGCACACAGCGGACGCTGGTGAGATGGCTCACTGGTTAAGAGCATGAGCTGCTCTTCCTGCAGAGGCCCAAGTTTGGTTCCTAGCACCCAGGTCGGACAGTTCACTGCCATTTTGTAACTCTGCATGCATCCACAGTCCTTTTCCTTTTTTTAGATTTATTTATTTTTATGTACATTGATGCTTCGCCTGCATGTATATCTGTGTGAGGGCATCAGATCCCCTAGAACTGGAGTTACAGTTGTGTGAGCTGCCACGTGGGTGCTGGAAATTAAACCCAGGTCCTCTAGAAGAGCAGCCGATGTTCTTAACCGCTGAGCTATCTCTCCAGCCCCCACCCCTTCTTTGAAGAAGCATGTAATATGTGGGGTTTTGTGACTGGCTCCTTTTACTTAGTACACTGTTTTAAACGGTCATCTGTGTTGTAGGGTGAGCCAGCATTCCGCTCCTTCTCATGGTGGGATCCTAGTCTTCATAGGTGTATACTACGCTTCATCTGGCCATTTGTTCATTCTTGATATTTCTGTCATTTATGACTTGGCTCTGATGCACAGTGCTGCTTTGAACGTTTGTGTACAAGTCTTTGTGTGGGCGTGTGTTTTCAACTCCCCTGAGGACATTCCTGGTGGTAAAACTGCTGAGTCACATGCTCACTCTCTGTTTAACCTTTTGAGGAATTGCCAAATTGTTTTCCAAATAGTTGCCGTTTTACAGTTCCCACAAGGTGAGGACACAAGGTGTTCTGCACCTTTGCAGAGACTTGTTACTGGCTGCTTTTTTTTGCCACAGCCATCTGCATGTTTGACAGGGGCCAACATTTATAAACTGTACCAACATATAAAACTGTTGGAGTAGTGAAATGGTGAGCCATTCGGTTAAAGATGCTTGACCACTTGCGTGTGATCCCTGGACTCCACATGGTAGATGTAAAGAATTGACTCTTGTTGAGAAGTTGTTTTCTGACCTCTACACACGCACTTATACTCACTCATATACAGTCACACGCAATCCACATATAACACACATAATACATACATACACACATACACTCTCACACAGATAGATACAATTACAAACACTCACACACACACTGATAGAGACATACACACAGGCACACAGACACATACAGTCACATACACTCTCATGCATATATGATGAGTAAACATAATTTTTTAAATGTCCTACAGGGCCAGTAAGACGGCTTAGTAGATAAAAGTGCTTGGCACCAAGCCTGACGCTCTGAATCTGACCCCAAGAATCCTAATGGTGAAAGGAAAGACTTGGCTTGCAGAAGTTGTTCTCTGACCTTCTTCACCCATGTGCCATAGCAAATATGTGTGCACGGACACAGACACACACACAAAGGGAATACATTAAGGCTTTGTTTGTTTGTTTGTTTGTTTGTTTGTTTAAAACAGGGTTTCTTTGTACAGCCCAAGCCAGAGAACTCATCTGTAGACCAGGCTGGCCTGGAACTGACAGAGAGATTTGCCTGCCCCTTCTGGGATCAAAGGTGTGTGCTTAGTAAATGTCCATGCCCTTAGCTTCAGCAAGGCAGAGGGACACCCAACTTCTGAAACTGAGGAGTAGAAATTTCTTAGGGTCTGGATGTATAGCTCAGTCCTACAGTGGTTTTTCTGCTATGTGTGAGGTCCTGACTTGACACCCAGCACCACACCAAACACACACACACACACACACACACACACACACACACACACACACACACACGCGCGTGTGCACACACACTGATACATGCACACATGAATATATACACATAAACAGATATCTCGGTATGGTTTTATAAAAGTGGACAGTCAACTTCTCTGAAGCAATGGCAAACTTCAAAATCCCACTGCCCCATGATAGCAGAACAGAGGGTCTCATATTTGTCCAGTTATGAATCGGGGTTGTGCTGTGTGGCCCTGGCTGCTCCTGCACTCGTTGAGTTTAAGCAGTTTCCTGCCTCAGCCTTGTGAGCACTGGGCCTTGGGGTACATACTCCTATCCTCAGCTCCATTTTCTTTTCTTTCTGTGGGCCTGGGTAGAATACAGGGCCTGGTGAATGCCTGACAAGCATCCTACAACCACAGCACATCTTAAGAGACTTATGATTCGTGCAGTTCCAGTATTTATGGCTGAGGCAGGAGGCTTTCGGTAAATCCATGGCTAGCCCAGAGCAAAGGGTGAGTTCCAGGCCAGCTTAGTTTATATGGTGACACTTTTTTCTCCAAAAAAAAAAAAAGTGTATTCCTCTACATGGTTTACACTAATGGTGCAGTCCACTAAAATACTGAGGCACACGCCTGTACTCCAACAGCCTAGATGATAGAACCGACCTCAAAGGGCGGAGGATCCACATGCTGAGCTCCCAGCTTCAGAGGGAGAACGTGTCCCTCCTATACAAGGGCAAAGCCAGGACAGTGAGGACAGAGGGTTATTGCTGGGCATAGCCCCTTCATGACCTGCATGTGGTTTCCGCAAGTCTGCCCTGTCCTAGTTCTTCCACCTGCAGCTAGGTAGGTCTGATCCCCTGGCCTAAGGTTTCCCTCCTTCTCCTTCAAGGATATCTCTGGATGAAGCCCTCCTTTCTTCAATCCTGGTCCTCTCCACTTCCTCATACTTTATGTTGCTCAAGCCTCTCGTAATATGTCCCCCTCTGGCCACCTTCTCTTGGTAGTCAACCTCCAGAAGATCCCTCTATTCTGTTTTTACTTCCTTTCCTCTCAGTCCCCTCAGCACACCACCACGTAGTTTCTATCTGCAAGACCACTGTGAATTTTCCTGCCTCCAAACTGAATGGACTCAGTTCATCCATGTCCTTCATGAGTCCTCTGACAGCCATTGTTTTTCAGTCTGTCTGATCTCACCATACATAGCCGGGCTCCACGCAGGAGCAAGGGTAAACTCCCACCTACATCCCCAACCTATCCCCATGCGTTTTTCTTCTCTTTGGTTTTTTTTTTTTTTTTTGGTTTTTTTTCGGAGCTGGGGACCGAACCCAGGGCCTTGCGCTTCCTAGGCAAGCGCTCTACCACTGAGCTAAATCCCCAACCCCTTCTCTTTGGTTTTTCAATACAGGGTTTCTTTGTGTAGCCTAGGCTGGCCTTAAATTAGCTCTATAGACCAGGCTGGCCTTGAACTTAGAGACCCACCTGGGTTGGGGGTGGAGGACACATGTGCTCATGCTACCCATACATCTGAGTATCCAAAGAATCCAGAAAGGGTTTTAATTCCCCTGAAACTTGGAGTTACAGGTGATGTGGGTTACGGGAACGGACCTTGGCATTTCTCTGGCCCCTGTGCATTTTTTTCAAAAGACTGGAAGAGACTTCAGAATATTATTGTGGTGTTGGAATGAATCATGGGTAATTTGGATTCTGTATTTGTATAGCTCTAATCTTCAGTAAGATCTTTAGTATGACCTGTGCTCCTGAATGCTCACATTGAGGTCAGTGTGCAGGGTCAGACCATCATTCTCCACCTTATTTCCTGAGACAGACTCTCTCACAGAGGTCAGAGCTCCATGTCTCAGGTAGAGTGGGCGATCAGCAAACCAACAGGATGAATCTGTCTGCCACTGCGTCTGGCTTGTATGTGGTGCTGGGGATGTGAACGCAGTTCCCATGCTTACACAGTAAGCTCACCCACTAAGCCATGGCCCCAGCAGTCCTAATTCACTGTTGTTGTGACAAATGACCCCACAAAAACCAACTTATAGAAGAAAGGGTTTATTTGTCTCACGGTTCCAGTTTGCAGTCATTCAGGGGTAGGCTCTGATGAATCTAATCATGTCATATTCACAGGCTGGAGGAGACATGTACAGAGGTCTGGAGAGTTAAGAACACCGGCTGATCTTTCAGGAGACTAGGGTTAGATGCCTAGCACTCACATGGACTGTATTTATAGTCCCAAGGGGTCCAATTCCCTCTTCTGGCCTCCTCAGGCACTGCCTACATGTGCTGCACACATACACATGCAGGCAAAACACTCATACACATACAATTAGGTTAAAAAAAAAAAGAGTAGACAGAAATGAACTCACACTTCTATCTTCTATCTGCATGCTCACTAACTCTCAGTGAGCCCTTTACCTCTTATACAGTCCAGAGTCCCCAGCCTAGGGAATGGTATCCCCCACAGTTGCCTGGGAGAAGGAAGTACCTCACAGATGTGTCCACAAGTCAACATGGTTTACACAACTCCTCAGAGGAGACTTGTTACAGCTAGTCTAACAAAGACAGCCATCAGTCCTCTGTATTTAAAAGCATTATACAATAACCTCACATTACACATAACATTAAAAGTTACTCTAAAACAAGAAGGGACTGGGAAGGTGCTGAGTGTGGTAGAGCACACCTTTTCAGATCTCTGTGAGTTCAAGACTAGCTTAGTCTATATGCAAGTTCCAGGCCAGCCAGGGCTGCATAGTGAGACCCTATCTCAAAAAAAAAAAAAAAAAAAAAAAAAGTTAAGAAGGAGCTGGGGAATTAGTTTTGTGATAGGCAAGGTCCTCGGTTCAATCCCCAGCAATACAAAACAAAAACAAAAATTCCGAAGTACATGCACTGCCGGGCTCCAGGAAATGTCCCTTGTAGATCATTCTATTTCCCAACTTCTTTATTCAGTCTCATCAAAGGTCTAAGGGATGGCAAAGGGAGCTAGACAGCTTGTTTCTATTATGCAACCCATGCTGGCTCTCAAGAGAATGGGTTCAGCTTGTTCAGCAAACATTGACTGTCTATGTCTGCCGCTTGACTGGCAACAGCCCCAGGGATTGTGTTTGTCCTGTGGATTCCAACTAGCAGCCAGCAAAGGAACCCAGATCCGGACTGAAGGCAAAACCCAGTCATGGAGCAGGCACTCACTCCAGAGAGGCACTGCTGCACAGTCTGATGCTCAGGTAAAAGCCACACACTGTCCTTTAGGTAGTGCCAATGCGCACATACTCATCAGGGATCATCACAGCAGTGCCTGCTTATATGTTGCACAGAGTCTGAAAAAGGCTGAGATAGGGACCCTGCACCGGAGGAGTCCTGCCTGAAGGCAGAAAGATCCGGGGAGTTAGGTACCTCCGAAAGTTCTTTCAACTAGACTTGTTGTTAGGAAGTTAACACTGAACCTTGGCTCAGCAGGTAAAGCCCATTTGCTCTCAAGCCTGGTGACCCAAGCTCTTCCATCCCCAGACCCACATGATAGAAGGGGAAAACTGACTCTCATAAGGTGTGACACCTGTCTTTAATTCCAGCACTTGGTAGGCAGAGGCAGGCAAAACTCTGCAAGTTCAAAGCCAATCTGGTCTACATAGTTTTCCAGGACAGCCAGGCCTACATAGACACGTCTCGAGAAAAAAATAAAAAGCTATACTCTGACCTCTGCGTGGACACATATGCGGCCACACACACAAGTACATGCAAAATAAATTACATGTTGTAAAGAAAAAAAAAGGTTGAAACCCGGCATATAGCTATGTTTCACGGCAGAACGGTTTCAATTTTCAACACCATGATTAAAATTGGAGGAGGGGAGGAGAAGAATTTGGAGGCTGGAGAAACGGCTCAGTGTAAAGAGTTCTTATGGGCTGGAGAGATGGCTCAGTGGTTAAGAGCACCCGACTGCTCTTCCAGAGGTCATGAGTTCAATTCCCAGCAACCACATGGTGGCTCACAACCATCTGTAAAGAGATCCGATGCCTTCTTCTGGTGTATCTGAAGACAGATACAGTGTACTTATATATAATAAATAAATAAATCTTTAAAAAAAAAAGAGTTCTGGGGTTGGGGATTTAGCTCAGCGGTAGAGCGCTTGCCTAGGAAGCGCAAGGCCCTGGGTTCGGTCCCCAGCTCCGGAAAAAAAGAACCAAAAAAAAAAAAAAGAGAGAGAGAGAGTTCTTATTGCTCTTGCAGAGGACGCAGATGTGGTTCCCAGTTTGAGGGATCCAATGCCCTCCACTGCACACATATTATGCACATACATACATGCAGGCGTGCCATTCATACACTTACAATACACACATGAATACACATGAAAATAAATCGTCAAAGTATCTTGGCGTATTTACATAGTCACATTTCATATTTAGTGACATATTCTGCGTAAGTGCAAGAAGATAACCACGTAAGGTCGTTCACTGCTGAATTATTATTTTCTATTTTTTTTTCTTCCCCAAGACAGGGTACCAGGCAGCCTGAGCTGACCTCGGACTCACTCTGTAGCTAAGGACGACTCTGATTTCAGATTCCCCTGCCTCTCCTTCCCAGTTCATGAACCAACGCCTTTGCTATGAACTGCTGCTTGGGTGGGTTTTGCTTTGTTTGTTTAGTTTTGTTTTTCCGCCTTGACAGTCACACTATGCTGCTCTAGCCTCTGAACTCCTGGGCTCAACTGGCTCTCTTGCTTCAACCTCCTAGGCAGCTGAGGCTACAGGTCTGAAATCATCTCACACGGCCTTTGTGATGAATTTTAAATGTGAACTTGCTTAGATATCTCACGTGGACTATCTGCTAGGTTTGAAACCCAATACTCCAGGGTGAGGCAGGGGGAACTTAGGAGACTTTGAAGCCAGCATGAGCTGCAGAATAAGAACCTATTCCAAACAAAAACAGAAAATAAAATATAGTGAACGGTACATTTTAGGTGATCAAAAAAAAAAAAGGCACTGGGTTAAAAAGAAAGCACGAGGGGTTGGGGATTTAGCTCAGTGGTAGAGCGCTTGCCTAGCAAGCACAAGGCCCTGGGTTCAGTCCCCAGCTCAAAAAAAAAAAAAAAAAGAAAAAAAGAAAAAAAAATGAAAAAGCAAAAGAAAGCACGAACTCAGAAAGACTGTCTCATTGTACAGAGTTCACCAAACTGGTAAGACTTGGGGAATCGCTGAGTAGGAGAAAACTCAGTAGCTGAAAGCTTGTCGAGCGTGTGCCAGACCATGAATTCCAACTAGCCCCACTATCAAATATATACTAACAGGGACTCGGGAGATGGCTTAGCAGTTGAGAGCACTGGCTGCTCTTCCAGAGGACCCAGGTTCAACTCCCAGCTACCACATGGTGGCTCACACTGCCTGTTACTCCAGGTGGCTAAGCATCAGGAACTAGATTCTACACCCTCTTCTGGCCTCTAAGGGCGCCAGGCATTCAAGTGGTATACAGACAGACATGCAGGCAAAACAGACATATGCACATGAATGTTTTAAAAAAAAATAATACACAATAATAAGAAACGGTAATAAGAATGATTGTCCTCGGGAGCTCGGTTAGAGGGAAAGATCATGTATTTTTCCATTCTGTGGACTGGCAGTGGGTTAGGCTGTCCTTTGATTTTTTAAAGATTGTGTATCTCTAGCTGGTAAAACTTGCTATGAATACCAGGTTGGCCTTGAACTCACGGGGATCTGCCTACTCTGCCTTTCAGGTGCTGGGATTAAAGATATTTGCCACACTCGCTCCCTTAAACTAGTGTTTAAAATCCTATGTTTGTTTACTATATGGCTATGTCCGTGAGTTCAAGAGCCTGTGCACACTCAGAAGTCAGAAGAGGGTGTTGTACGCCCTGCCTATCACTCTGCCTATTTCTTTAGAAGCAGGATCTCTCCCACAACCTGGGGCTCTAATTTTCTCAGTTAAGGTGGAAACCAGCAAGTCCCGGGTATCCTCCAGTCTCCACCTTCCTCGGAGCTGGGTTTACAGGAATGTTTCCATTAGCAGGCTTGTTACCTGGATAACAGAATCCAAACTCTGTCCTCAAGATTTCCCAGCAACCACTCTTAACAGCTAGGTCATCTCTTCAGGTCCCTAATTTGTTTTTAAAACATTCCTGGTGACATTTCTATTTATGTCAGCTTCAGAATGATTCTAAGAGAAATGGAACTTACTTTGGTGGTCTTAAATGTCCAGGTCTGTGGTTAGGAATCGACTCCTCTCTAATGCTAAAGTGGGGCAACACGGTGCAGGGCGGGCTCAATATTCTAAACGCGACCTGGCCCAGAGGACAACACGCACTTCCAAATCTCCAACAAGACTCGTCCACTGAAGGGGAAAAGGCTTTTTCTTGAAAGGAAGCCTAAGTTAGTTAAGTCACCTAGAATAGTCTGTCTCGGGTCACAAGACTGCAGGACCAGGGCACGTTTGCCTTGGGTATTTAGAGAACGTCTCTGAGACTCATATGCAGATTGTGGTTTAGTGTATACCGCAGGACTGTGCAATGGCTTAATTCTCCTCCCAGCTGACCTCAGTCTGCAGGTCTGCGCCCGACAGCTGCAAGCACCGGAAAGACAAACCTGACCAAGCTTAAAGAAAAGATCAGGGGTACGAACTGTTCCGACTTCTACCTGGGGCGACAGGAGAGGGACGGAGTTTCTGCGAGAACCAGCCAGCCCACCTAGCGAACCTTCTCAAAGAACATGCAGCGCCTAAAGGTTCCAGGCAAGCCTGGGAGCTGCCCTCAGTCAAGATGGCGGCCGGGGCGCGCGAGCGCCACGGCGCACGCGCCGCCCTTCGCACCACCCTCCTCCGGTCCTCCCTGCCGTCCCCCTCCCACTCGCCAGCTGCAACTCTCCGCGCGTCCCCAGCCTCACCCCTTTTCAGAGGCCCCCTCCTGTCGCGGCTCCCGAGCCCGGAAGTGGATGTGGCCGCTTGGCAAAGAGGGCGAGGGGGAGGGAGAAGTGCTTCCGGGGAAACGGGCCCCGGGTTGGTGTTTGTAAACTTGCCTCGGTCCCGGCGCGAGCAGCGGCGGCCGCGGGCTTGGCACGGGGCGCCTGGGGCCTGGAGGGGGCGCCGCGCGGCGGAGGAGACGGCGGGAGACCGCGCCGGACAGGTAGGCGCGCGCCGCGGGGAGGCAGCGTCGAGCGGGCGGACGAGCGGGCAGCAGCGCCTCAGCAGCTCGCAGGCCGTGGGGCGCCGCGCGCGAAGGGGGAGGGGAGCCAGGCGGAGGAGGGGCGCGCGGCGGAGGGAGGGGGCGCGAGGGGAGGGCCGCCGCCGCCCCGCCCCCCGCCGGGAGAGGGGGCTCGCCGGAGGATGGGGGGGTAGGCGCGGGCGCGAGCACGCGGGTCGCGCGCGGCTCGGCGCTCCCGCGCTGCGCTCCGGGTCCGCGCGCTGCGGCTGCCTGCAGAGCGCACACGCCCGCCCCCCACCTCCGCGGTGAATTTACGCACCTTCGGGGGAGCTCCGAGTGACGCTCACGTGCGGGCACTGCCAGCCACCTCGGTGCTCGGCGGAGGCCCCCGAGCTTCCTCCCACCACGGTTCTGCCCTCGTCTGTGGAGTGCCAGCTTTGCAGGCCGGCCCACTCCGCACAAAAGCCCCAAAGGGCCTCCGCCCCCTTCTTCCGTTCCTAAGATGGCAAATCCCAGCACTAACTCCGTTGGCAGATCCTCTCTATAGGAGGCCCAACTTACTTTTGCTCCTGTTGGCTGTTTGTTCTGGCCCAGAAGGCCAATTTCTTCTACTGACCTAGAAAGAAAGCTCTTGACTCATGTCCTCCTTTCGAGCTTCAGAACGTCCAGCAAAATAAGTTGAGAGAGCTTCTCTCGGTGTATGGCCTGAGGATGTTGCACCTGAGGGCCTCATCTCCCTTTCTGGTTTCAGGTTTCTGGACCAGACCTAGAGCTTCACCAAGAGAATTCGACTTGGAAACCAAGACTGGTAGACTCTCGTTTCTTCCGGCAAGAAGCAGAAGTCAGAGAGAGACTACGGATTTTTGGGACACCTGTTTTCCTTTTGGAGGACGCTAAGTTCTTTGGGAAGACAAGACAGTTCAGTATGGCAACAGAACTGAAAGAACAGGAGGGAGAGCCATTACTGTGATTTGGTGACAGTTCTTCAAACAACAGTGTCCTAAGGAAAATTGGATAAAGAATTTCTGAACTTGTTTTGGGTTCGTTAAGTGAGGAGTCAGCATGGCTCAGGTAAAAAGCTCTAGCGTCCTCCTTCAAGACCGTTCACTGGGAAGCCTGTTTGCAGTGTCACTCTTGAATTCTGCCTTAGTCAACAGTATTGGCCATCCCCAGTGAGCCGAGCTCTGTATTAAGCACCAGGGGGAGATCTAGAGGAAGGAAAGGAGACAGGCCACAGCCCCTGCCTTCAGGGAGCTTCCAGTCAAATGAAGGAGGTAGGCTATATACCACGTCACAGGCGCTGATGGGCCATTGGCAAAGCACCTTGTACCCGGTGTACTCTTGGTACATGAAGTACTCGGGCATAAGGGAGTGAATGGTCTGGTGAATGCTTCATTTGTTTTTTTTCTCCCCAACAGGAATTTTATTGAGCTCCTGTTACATGCAAGGCATTGTGCTTGGAGTACAAAGATGAATAAGATTGTCCTTGTCCCCCAGTAAGCTTCCAGGCTAGTTGGGGGGAGGGGGGATGACGGAAAGACAGTCTGTTATTTACTACTCTTATATTCATGGTGCCCTGCGAGATAGCTGGCTGGTACTAGAGACTCTCCGAGTCTGTTGATTAAAGGAGTTCACGGCGCTAGAAGGGTGTTGCTGCACGCCGGCACTTCTGCCTGGATGGGAAAAAGGAAGAGAAGCTTGCAGTTAGCACAGGATTTTGCTAGATAAACAGGAGGGCATTCAGACAGAGGGACTGTGTGGGCATGGGGTGCCACTGGCGGTCGGTGGGTAGTTAAGGAGCTAAAGGATTAGAGATGGGGGATCGTTAGGCAGGGTAGGTAATGAAGGAGGGGGTTTGTTTTCTGGAGGCGTCAGAGAGACAGGGAAGATAACGAAAGTGGGGAGTTGTTTCCTGGAGAAGTCAGCTGAGTGTGGCCCAAGGGTTTTTTGTGTCTTCCTAAGGAATTAGATGTTACTGTCCAGAGAGTGGGGACCTCCCCCCCCCTCAAAGCAATGTCGTTCAGAAGATAGCTGTCATTGTGAAGGTGGCAGATGGATTGATTGGAAGGACGAGATGACCAGAGGGACAGTTAGAGTCTTCTGAATGGATAGTCGTGCGCTTCTCTGAGCTTTCTTTGAGGAAAACCTCTACCAGTCTCACCAGGATGGCAGCCTGATTATAGTGGGATTGGCTTTCTTCCAAGTGCTGCAGCCTCTGGGCCTTTCCCTTTGTCTGTTTGCAGCTTACTCCACGGCATTCGCTGTGCTTACTGTTCTGAGGAGGTTGCTTCTACCAGGCATTGACTTTGTGCTTGGCACTAAGCATTCTACATCCCTCTCCTGTCCTCCTTGGCCCTGTGAGGGTAGGCACTCTGACAGGTTTTTACGGTTGAGGGAAGCAAGGCTTCAAAGGTGGAGAGGCTTGCCCAGAATTGCAAAGTCCAAACAGCAAAACTAAGATTTTTTTTTAACTTCAAAGTTCATGGAAGTGAAAGAAGAGATTCCCAAGACACATTGATCATCCAAAGGAAAATATTTTTACTAATCCGGGTGTTTGTTGACTAAGAGACTTTCTTGAGTAAGAGAAATCTCAAAGCACCTCTATTGAATTAACTTTCCAAATTTTATTTAGTGCACACTTAGAAATGACCTAAAGGGGGTTGAAGGGAGCCAAGTGTGGTGTCACATACTAATTCCAGCACTCGGGAGGCAGAGGCAGGCGGATCTCTTTAATTTGAGCCCAGCCTGGTCTATAGAGTGACTTTCAAGACAGCCAGAGCTACACAGAGAAACCCTGTCTTGAAAAACCTAAAAATAAAATGAATGGCCAAAGTGAAAAGAAACTATATATTCAACTCCAGAACCTGGAGGTTTTGTTTGCTGTGGCTGACAGCAGTTAGGGAATTTAAAATCTAGGGTGAGAGAGAGCCCAAGAGCAAATGTCGTTGGCACCAACAAGGCCTACCTGTCCAGAGTGTGCTTTGAATCCAGTCAGTGTTGGGGGCCCAGCCCTTCCAAAGGACCCACCTCAGTCCCTCACAGATAACTAACTTCAGCTCCAGAGGATCTGACGCCCTCTTCTGGTCTCCTTGGGCACCTTGCCCATATGTGGCATAAGCACGCGCGCACACACACACACACACACACACACACACACACACACACACACACACACACACACACACACAGACAAAGTAATAAATATTTCAAAAACAGCAGAGGGGTCAGCAAGGTTCTTCATCAGAAGCGGCTTGCTGTCAGTCTGACAACGGGAAGAAGAGAACTGACTCCTCGAATGGTCCTCAGACCTCCACATGCTCCATGACACTGGCCTGCGGGTGCGCACACAAAATAAATAGGCAGAGGTAATAAAGATAAAAGAATTCAGAAGGAAGGCATTGCCCTAGGAATCTCCGATCTCATTGGGTCAGACAGACAGATGTCATACCTACAGTTAAAGCTGGGAAGTGTCTTAGGTCGTATGTCATCCCACGTGCTGTTTGGTGCAGTAACCACAAGTGTTCATGCTGCATGATTAACTTCATCAGTGTTTCATTCGTTGCCTAAGGGGGTGCACAGGGGGAGTAGCTCCTGGTGAGACAGTTAGAAAGGACTTGGAGGAAGCAAGGCGTGGCTGTGAGGGAGTCTTTCCCTGGAGAGAAGCAAGTTGTTGCTGGGTGTAGATGTGGGTCTGTTGAGGATGGCAGCCTGTCTCTGCCCTGCCCCGCCAGGAGACCTGACACCTCATCTCCTTTCAACTTAGGCAAGTCTTCTGGCTTGTGAAGGCCTAGCAGGTGTGAGTTTGGTTCCCACTGCAGCCAGCAAGAAGATGATGCTGAGTCAGATTGCCAGCAAGCAGGCCGAAAATGGCGAGCGGGCAGGTAGCCCCGATGTGCTGAGGTGTTCCAGTCAGGTACAGCACTTGAGTCCATTGTGGTGCTCGGGGATCGGGTGGCCCAACCCTGCCTGGAGGCACTAGGCTGTGGCTCCTGTGGCTCTGCCTTGATTTTTCTGTTTAGGGAAGTGGGGAACTAGGATCCAGCTGAGAAGGAAGGAGTGCGGGTGTCTGGAGAGCTGAGGAAGGTCCCTGTGGTACCTGCAGACTCTTAGACCAGGAGAGGGAAAGAGGAAGTAGATGTGTGGAGAGGAAGCAGTGGTTTATATCCTTTGCAAACTGTTTATCAAGAGACTTTATTTGGTTTCACATTTTATATTCCCAGATGGACTGTAAGCCTAGATTTGATTTGTCTTCAAAGGGCCACCGAAAAGACAGTGATAAATCCCGCAACCGCAAAGATGATGACACCTTGGCTGAGGCCTCTCATTCAAAAAAGACTGTTAAAAAGGCAGGTAATGGGGAAGCCCATGCAGATTAGTAATGGGGGCCATCTCCTTAAGACCGTGACTTACAGTTTTCCCTGATTGCATCTGAGGCACAATGCCATCCACCCTTGCTGGACATTCTTGGTACAGGTGGGAAGTGTGGCTTGTGCAGCAGAGTGGTGAACCCCAGCTTGCTCACACTGTGTTTGTTGGCTGTGGCAAGACAGCTGGTTCATCTACCCCATCTTCCTCCTTTGGATGCTCTTAGCTCAAGGGCTGTGACAGGTGACAGTACCGCCTTTCACAGAATCAGAAAGGTTCTCAGGTTCTCGGTCCAGCAGCTCTACTTGGACCCAGAGTAGAAGCACCTCTGGGAAGAGGACAGAGACACCCACGTGACATGCCTGATTGTTGCCCCCAGGTGGTGGTAGTGGAACAAAATGGCTCTTTTCAAGTAAAGATCCCCAAAAATTTTATTTGTGAACACTGCTTTGGAGCCTTTCGGAGCAGTTATCACCTCAAGAGGCACGTCCTTATCCACACGGGTGAGTCTGCCGTGTTCAACACGTCCTTGTTCACTCTGGTGAGTCCCTGCTCTATTCAGACTGGCGTTCAGACGGGAGAGGAATCTGAATCTTGTCTTCCCGCTGGCTTTGTTTTGCAGGAGAATGTTAGGCATGGAGGTTGCATGGCTCTGTGTTTGGTGTCACTGAGACCAGCACCCTTACGTGTTTATGGTCACTAGGTGTCTGGACGACAACTGGAATGTATAGTCCCTGCTGTAATTTCTCTTGGTGCTCACTTCTTTTTTGCCCCTGGGCCAGGTGAGAAACCGTTTGAGTGTGACGTATGTGATATGCGTTTCATCCAGAAGTACCATCTTGAACGCCACAAGCGGGTACACAGTGGCGAAAAGCCTTACCAGTGTGAACGATGTCATCAGGTAAGCTCTCCCGCCATCCCTCTGGATAAATAGGGCCAGGCCCTTCCAGGCCGACAGGGGCCTCCTCAGTACAGTCAGCACCCCAGAAAGAGACACATCTCTGGGCTTACGGTGTTCACCATTGGGAATGCTTGTTAGGATATCATCATAATGTCATTTATTTGAAGTTTGGTTTGGTTTGCTTTTTGTGGTATGGTTTTTGGTTGTTTTGTTTTGTTTTGTGTTTTGTTTGTTTTTTCCCAAGACTGACTAGGTAGCTCTAGCTGTCTGTAGACCATACTGGCCTCAGACTCCCAGAGATCTGCCTGATAATATCATTTCTTGAGTACTATGTCAGTATTTTATGCCAGGCACTGTGAGAACAAACTTGACATAGAATTAGAAGAGTGCAGGACATGGTGGTAGGTTTTTCTTTTTTTCTTTTTGGTTTTTTTGGTTTTTGGTGCTGTTTCTCTGTATAGCCCCGGCTGTCCTGGAACTCACTCTGTAGACAAGGCTGGCCTCAAACTCAGAGATCCTCCTGCCTCTGCCTCCCATGTGCTGGGAGTAACAATGTGCACCACCGCTCAGCTGCTGGGAGTGTTCTAATCTCACATTATCTCCTTAGGGTAGCCATGCCACCCTCATTTCATGTAATGGGGAAATGGAAGTTGAGGGAGGTTAACTTCCCGGAGACACAGCAGATACGAGTGGAGTTAGATTTGGTCCAACTTCAGTGCTCCTGCACCTAGGAGGGTGAGATGTAATCTTTGCAGTGGGGTCTGCTGTCTGATTTGAGAGTGTAGGGAAGAGACCGAGGGAGGCAGGACAGCTGCTGAGAGGCGGTGGTAACTGGCTCTCCTGCAGCTCTGCCCACCCTTCCACACTGAGCCTTTAGCTGCTACTGCCCCTGATGACAGCGTGAGGCCTTAACCCAGCATCTCTCATCACGGTGCCAAAGCTGAGGGAACGAAGTGCCATGGAGAAGCTGAGTTTGGTAGCTAGCACAGGCTGTAATCCCAGCACTCAGAGGCAAAGCAAGAAGATTACAAGTTCTTGGCTAGCCTCAGTTAAATAGCAAAACCAGTCTCACAGAAACACGAGGGATGTCTCCCCCTTCCAGTTTTCCACATAGTCCTCTGGCCTTAGGATAAGTATGTGCTGAAAGGCTGGTGGGGATGAGTGCTTTTCTGAGGTTGATCTCCACTCTGGCAAAATAATAGATATTTGATGAAGGAAGCAGCTACACTTTGGGTGCTTTTAACCTGTTCCCTCAGATGAACAGACAGGTTCAGGGTAATTTGCCCCATGTCATATCACTAAGCGATACAGCCAGTGTTCAAAGGCCAGGCCCTGTGGCTCCAGCACCAGCAGCAGATGATGGTGATGATGGTGGTAGACATTGTGGTGATGATGATGATGTTGATGCTGTCCTAACATTTATTACTGTATAGACATGGTACAGCACAAGTGTGGAGAGCATAGGCAGCTTTTGGAAATTGTTCTCTCCTTCCTATATGTTGCTTGTAGGGATCAAACCCAGGTCATCAGGCTGGGCAACATGTGGCTTGACCTGCTGAGCCGCCCCTTCATCCTCCCCTGCTTCCCGTTTTTGAGATAGGGTCTTAAGTAGTCCACACTGGCTTCCAACTTGCCTTGTAGCCAGGGATGACTTTGAACTTGTGATCTTCCTGCCTTTGGCCCCCAGGAGCTCAGATTCCAGGTGTGCACCACCTCAGGTGCTCAGGTGTGCTCAGGTCCTAGGTTTGGGGTCCAAGTCCAGGGCCTCGTGTGTACCAGCCAAGCAGTCCAGCAGCTGAGCTGCATCCCAGCCCCTTGGGGCCAGGCCAGCATTTGGTTCTTTTTATTTATTGAGACAGGGTGTCTCTGTCTGTCTATGTGTCTTGTCTCCCCCCCCCTCTCTCTCAACTATCCCTGGCTGCTGTACTACAATTCATTACATAGACCAGGCTAGCTTTGAACTCCCAGTTACGCACGCATTTTATCTCTGCCTCCTGAGTTCTGGGATTGCAGACATTTGTCACAAAGCCCAGCAAAATGAGCTTTTCTGTTCACAGCTTCTGCTCTGCAGCTGCAAAGGTAATAAGAACACAGCGTATGCCTCTGAGCTTCTCTTAGTGACTTAGTCCCCCTCTTCTCTCTTCACAGTGTTTTTCTCGGACAGACCGATTACTCAGACACAAACGGATGTGCCAAGGATGCCAGTCCAAGACTTCTGATGGGCAGTTTTCTCTATAGGCAGGAGGGGCCCTAGGTGGTGGGAGTGATGAGGAGTGTCTCCTGAAGAGCATGACCTGTGCTCTGACGTCCCACCACCACTCCCTCTGGACCTGTCCCCTTTCTAGAGGACTGGCCCCTGGCGAGCAGAAGAGCATCTAAGGACATCGGCTCCAGAGCCTCAGCTCTGTAACTAGTCTGGGACTATGAGTGTCCCGGGGACACCTGCAGCATTCCTGGGCAAGGGAGCTGGTCCCTGAACCTCAGCCGAGGTGAGGTGGGGACTCAGGTGCAGGACCAAGACTGAAGTGTTCCCACAACCTAGGACTGGAACTGGCAGCTAAAATGGAAAGGACTGGGGAGGGGTATTCGTTTGTTCTGCTCTTGTTTTTGTTTATCCAAAAGCAGTTTCAGCAGGTAAACTGGAGACACAGGTAATGTGGAGGGGTAAAGTCCTGAAGCACAGGGAGGACTGTGCTGATCTGGCCGTTCCTGTTACTGTAGTCCCTCAGTGTTCCACAGCCCTGCACAGTACTTCCTCTTTGAAAGCAGGCAGGGCGGGGGCTGGCAGCTGAGCTTCCTTGGACTTCTTATACACTGTGAGGACAAAAGGAGAAACTAGGAAGGACAGACGTGGGCTGGACAAGAAGAGTGGGCATACCTTTTTTTATCTCCTCAAGAAGAGTGGTGTTGTGCCACAGGCGTTCCCATGGTTTGTGCAGCCCTGGGGCCTGATGGGGTCAGCTCAAGTGCCTTGTGGAGGAAACTTGGGTGGGGTGGCCCATGCAGCCCTCTCTGGGCAGTCGGTCTTGGTTGTGGTTTGTGGCTACCTCGCTTGTCCTTGACTCCAGAACCCAGGCGGAGTTGAGCAGGGAGTTGTGATGTCTGAGTGGGCTGTCCTTTGTGCCCTCTTAGAACAAGGATAGTCCAAAGTTTTGCTAACAACTGTGAGAACAAAGATTGTGACAGTCCTGACTGACGTGCGTGATAGAGCCCTCTCCCTGCTGGAGTCCTCCGCCTGTTCAAGTAGAGGAGATGGAGGTCTGGTCTGGTCTTCAGTCTCAAAGAACCGACCTTGGCTCCCTCCTTGATAGGCATCCCTACAGAGTGGTGGGCGAGGATGCTACAGAGGGAGGGAGGATTGCAGGAAGACACCTAATGTCTGTTTTGTTCTTGACCTTAACTCTGTTCCAACACCCTGTCCATCTTGTCTTCCCCTGGAATAGTGATTGGATTTGTTTGTATGTCTGATTTGTGAGTGCTTGTGTTTCTTTGCTTGGAAGGGATGAGAGTTATTGACCGAAATTTATTCGGCCACCAACTTAGAGGACAGACAGACTTGAAGGACGTCTGCCTCCCAGAGCTCGCTGAGAACAAGGGAACAGAGGGGCTTGTTCCAGAAGGGTGTCGAGGCTTTTCCGGTTGTTGTTAGGTTGATTTAACAGTGTACTGGCCATAGTGTTTCTAAGCCAGGGCTTCTGAACATGTATTTCCTAAAGTGAAATAACACTCTTCCTGCTAAAGAGAGGATTCTCAAGGGAGATGTTGGGATTTTGTTGAGCGCTACCCGCCCCGAGGCCTACTTCAGGTGTAATCACTGGGTTACACCTGAGTGCACAGCTGCAGCTGCAGCTGTGGGTAGGACTCTGAGATGGCGGCCTCCAGGAAGAAGTTCTTGACTTGCAAATGAAAGCCAGGCAGCAACCTATCCTAAGGTCTTTTCCAATTTTGGGGGGGATGGTCTGCCACAACTTCAGGGCAGAGGTACTAAACGGAAGAAGGGAGGGTGTCTCACCCTTCAGCTCTCCTCTGGTAGCACTTGAGAGGAGGTCTGAGGAACATGCACTGCCGTGTGTCCTAGCTGTCTGCTGTCCCTCTGACATGCTCTAGGACCTGTACCTCAGACCTTCATCCACCACATGGCCCCTGGGCATCCGTGCGCATGTCACACAGACCCTTTACTGTTAGAGGGTTCTGCTGGGCTGGGATTTTTCTGTCATAAAACTCTGGGAAAGAGGATACATTGAGAAAGATATCCTTCCAAAAAATGCTTTTGAGAGTGGGGTCCCTCTCTGCCACTTGAAGATGATCCGTTTGTGCTGAAAGTTGTAAGAGTGACCCGTGCCTCTGCATGTATGAATGTGTGTACTGGGTCAGAGCAGACCCTGCAGACCGTGGCTGAGAGAAGTGAGAGAACTGAATGTGTACATACAGCTCAACCACACTGCCAAGGCCAGGTTCGAGAAGCTCAGAAGTTGGCAGTGGGTGAGGGCAGACAGGCTCTGGGGTGGAGGTAATACAACAGCCCAGGAGCCACATCTCTACCCAGGGAATGCAGACAGCCGTAAAGGTTCCTGGGCCCGACGCCGCCTCTGCTGGGGTGGGCCGTTAGCACTGGACAGATGTCTCAGGTGTGTGTGGAAGGGACATGAGGAGAAGGTGGGTGCTCAGACATCAGAATGTGGATATGGGGCTGGTGGGGAGAGTAATACCAGTCCTAGGGTGGACTCCCACATCAGGCCCTGCCATCCTGCCCTTGCTGGTGCCTGCCCTTTCTGTCAGTCAGTCCGTCCGTCCGTCCCCAACAGCCTCTTGTCATCATTTAGCTACTGATTGTACTTTATGGCTTGACATAGGGTTAGAGGAGTGCGGTGGCCACTCTCTCCCCGGGTTCCCTCTGCCCCTGCTATGGCCCTGGGCTTTTATCTTCAGTTCCCCTCCTGTCCTGCTCTTTTTTTTTTTTTTTTAAATATACTTATTTTGCTATGAGGGAGGGGACTATCGAATGGACAAGATCACTTTTAATGTAGTTTTTATAAGATGTTATAAACTCGTATCTTTTTACCATTAAAGTGCAGTGTATGTTCCTTCGTGACACATTTAGGATATTTAAATAAAAAGGATGGCGCTTTTCTACATTCCATGTCCTCTTCAAGGACTTTGCTTTGTCGAGGAAGCTTTCTCCAGAGGCCACAGTGGTTTCAGTGGGTTGCTTCTCCCTCAATACGACCACCCTACAACTTGCAGCAGGGCCAACTGCCCTGTTAAAACATCTTTTTTTCCATAGAGAAACATCAGGTAGAGGCAAAAAACATACCATTTCCGCTATTTAGAAATAATAATAATAAAATACAAGGCTCTCAACAGCCTGACAGAATCAGGTCTGACGCCTGCTCGGCAGGGTCCCTTCAAAGGTGGTGCCTCCATCATCCAAGGCCACCGGCTCCGGTGAGAGACCCAGGCTACAGAGTCTGGTTTTTTGTTTGTTTGTTTGTTTATTTGTTTCTGGTTTTGTCCCGGGGTGAAGTACAGGCCACAGGCCGAAAGTCTGAGGCAGAACTTTATGGTGGAAGGACCAGCCCTTCACGTGGGGTGGCTGTTGCCGTGGTTACGCTGCCCTCTGAAGGCCAGTCTGAAAAAAAACTTTGCAACAGACACTGCCCCTGCCCTACTGCCCCCTCTGTCCTCCAAGACAAGAATCCTAAGTCAGTCAGCCTCCTGGGTCAGAGGGAGGGACAGCGACTGTTTGTTGCCCCCTTGGAAGCGAGGGTTGACGGTAGTTGTGACCGCACTTTTGTAGAGAGGATTGCTGTCCTGTGGAGGAAACATTGCACAGTGTAAGAACACCTCTCAGGCTCTCCCCATGAGGCCAAATCTAGAATGCCTGGTTGTGCTGGGGGGGGGGGGACTTGGCATGAGAAGCTTTAGAGCTGGCCTCACCTGCTTCCAGTTGAGTTGCTGCCTCTCCTTCTCAAAGCGGCTGTACTCAAGGCGGTCATAGACTTCCACTGAGAGCCGGTAAGCCAGGACCAGCCCTAATCCCACTGCCACAATGCCCCCTACGCAGCCCAGTATGATGGCACGGGTGTGGTCTGCTCCCTCTGATGGAGACAAGGCATAAAGGCCGATCCACAGTTACCCTACCCAAGGGTGTCCAGCCTCCCCAGCCCTGTCATTAAAATCGAGGACCCAGCAGAGCTGAAGGCTGTCCTCCCTCCTCGGGCCTTAGTCACATTCCCTCTGCGTCTGCCCTAGGTTTGCAGCTGTTTCAAACCCATTGCCCTTATCTTACATCCCCAATTCTGAGATCCTGCCTGGTAGGCTCCACTTATCATATACATGGTGTCTTTGCCCACTTACTCTCTTGGGGTCTCACTCTCAGTATGACCCCTCTGGCCGAATTCTCCACCAGGAAGAAGAACAGCTGGTTGTCTAGCGTCCTCTCTTTGCACCAACCATCATCCAAATTGGGGGCCAAGGCCAAGGTCACATTCACGTCAGCACAAGCCGCGCTGCAGTTGGCTGCCAGGGGACCCGTACCAAACGCCCCACACTCCGCGCAGTCCCTGTCCGGTGAATGCCAATCAATGGATTCACATCTGGGCAGCTGTTACCAACCAGCCCTTACCACACACCCTCAAGGAGAACAGGCAGGCAGGAATTCTCAGCAAGCTTCACTGCCCCAAATCCTGAGATGAAAGAAAGGCCTCACCTGTATTGCTCACATGGTGACTTGCAGCCTAGGCACTGGTCACACAGAGCCCCGTAGTAGCCATCCAGGCACTGGCAACGGTTGCATTTGCAGTCACCATGCCCACTGCAGAGCCCTCCTTCGGGACTAACGCAGCTGTCCACACTCTCACTGCACTCACATGCTCTGCCAGTGCGGTTGGCATGGCAGTGACACACTCCACACTGGCAGTGGCCAAAGCCTAGAGAAGAGCCAGGCAGAGGGTGACCACAATTCTCACACACAATTAGCACAGCATACTTCCACAGTCTGTGCTAACTGTGCCAGACACATCCTCTGACTCATATACTACAGTCTTTGAAGTTTACTCTCAGAGTCATAAGTACCCTAGAAAGCCCTCCTCCCCCTCCCTCCCCCCTCTTCCCCCTCTACCCCTCTTCCCCTCCATCTCTTCCCCCTCCCTCCTTTCTTTCCTTTCCCCCTCCTCCCCTCCCTCCTTTCTTTCCTTTCCCCCTCCTCCCCTCCCTCCTTTCTTTCCTTTCCCCCTCCTCCCCCCTCCTTCCCCTCCACTTCTTCCCCTCCCTCATTTCCTCCCCTACCCCCTCCTTCCTCCTCCTCCTCCCCCTCCCTCCTTTCCCTCCTCCCCCTTCCTCCTCCCCCTCATCCCAAAGGCTCTAGGTACCTCCACAGAGGATGCCCTCGTGTCGCTCACAGCTGGCATCATCACACTCGCACAGACGCCCAGAGCTCTGTCCACTGCAACTGCAGCGTCCACATTGGCATCGACCCTTCCCGCTGCACAGGGGCCCTGTCCCATTGGGGGCCCGGCAACCAGATTCCAAATCTGGGGAGGACAGGTCAGCCTCAGAGCATTCACACAGCTGACCAAGGCGGCCAGGGGCACAGCTGGGAGGGGAAAGCAGAGAGGTGGGTCAGAGTTCAATCTTCTCTGATCTGTCTCTTAAAATATCCTAGGTCAGCAGTTTTTGACCTGTGGGTTGCAACCCTTTGGGAGTCAAATGGCCCTTTCATAGGGGTCTCCTAAGACCATGGGAAAGCACAGATATTTACAGTTCATAACAGTAGCAAAATTATAGTTACGAAGTGAAAAATAATTTTATGAACTCTATTAAAGGGTTGTAGTGTTAGGAAGATTGAGAACCATTGCACTAAGGCCATGTTCTCAAGGAAGGAGACAGGGCTAGAGAGATGGCTCAGCAGTTAAGAGCACTGACTGCTCATCCAGAGGTCCTGAGTTCAATTCCCAGCAACCACATGGTGGCCCACAACCATCTGTAATGGGATCTGATGCCCTCTTCTGGTGTGTCTGAAGACAGTGACAGTGTAAAATAAATAAATAATCTTTTTTTTTTTAAATAATCTTTTTTTAAAAAGGGGAGGATACGGGGTTGGGGATTTAGCTCAGTGGTAGAGCGCTTGCCTAGCAACCGCAAGGCCCTGGGTTCGGTCCCCCGCTCCGAAAAAAAGAAAAAAAAAAGGGGGGGGGAGGATACAGAGCAGCTGAAACAAACTGATATAGAAGTGTACCAAGGGTCAAGGGGGCAGGGGACTCAGGTCAAAGTGAAAGTGAAAGCCTTAGCATCTATGGGAAGCTTCGGGGTATGACATTCAGGTAGAGTCCTGGGATATCTAGGTGACTCCAGGTGAACAGAAAGCAAAGGAGAAATAAAGGTGATAGCCACTTGCTGGGAGCTAAAGGAGTCTATAAAACCCTCACCTGCATATCCCGCATTGAAGGTCCCCCTGTCCATCGCTGCAGTAAGGAGCGCGAGGCTGGGCATCACTACAATTGCAGTCACACAGTGTGTGCAGCTCCACAGTTAACTCCTCTGAGAAGCCAAGGGCCCAGAGCCGTAGGACATGGGCTTCTGGGAGGCAGTGAGAGGCTTGAAGAGTGACCCAGAAATCCACCTGAAGACAGGAAGACCAGACAAAGCTGTGCACACACACGCCCTCATGTACATACACACTCCTGTACACACACCACCTCTGGTACACACACACACACACACATCCTCACACACTGAAGACAGGAGGACCAGACAAAGCTATACACACCCACATGTACACACACACACACACACACAGACACACACACACACAGAGTCCACCAACCACACAGAATCCTGGCCCTTAGCAAACTAAGAACAAGTGAAAGTGCACCCCTCCTCAATGGCGATCCCATGGGTTCTTCTGCTTGTTTCCCACTTCCACGCCCACTTCTCCTCTGTGGAGGTAAGTGGGAAATCATATCTATTGCAGCTGGCTGGCTCTTACCATCTGGTTGACTCGGACATGATTGCACTGTCCCCGACGGTCCCCAGCCTCACCCTCACTCTTCTCAGGACTCCTACAGTGAGACTCGAAAGAGATGCTGACTCCAGGTGGGAGCGAAGAGTGTTCAAGAGTCACGGTGGATGACAGGTTCTGTGGAAAGAGAGCGAGGATGTCATCGTGTGAAAGCAAGCCCCTCCCCCGACGCACCCCGCTTCGTGCCCTCATAGTCACACCTGGTCCCTTCTGCACAGTTAGAAGTCATTTCTGAAAGAAGAACCATCTTGGAACACCTAAGGGCTAGACCTACCCGGGCCATGGTGTGACAGCCCATGCGGTCAGTGTGTTTGTCAATCAAACCCAAACCAGAACACACAGCCATGGTGGGTAAGATCCACCGGGCAGACACGGTTTCGGTGTGGTTACTCTGCAAAGGCTAGCACTGTCTCAAGACTTCCTGCCACGGTCAAGAGATTGGCTTTGGGTATGCCGGGCAAGCAACCACTTAGTTCTGTATCTCCACTCGTTTCACTGAGGTCAAGGACACATTGTTCTTGCTTATTATGTCAGGGTCTCCAGTAGCCCAAGAAGGCCTTGGAAATTCCTTCTGTCTCTGCCTCCCAGGTGTGAAGTGACAGGCATGTGACACCTCATCCAGATAATAATATGGTCCTTGGGGGTTGGGGATTTAGCTCAGTGGTAGAGTGCTTGCCTAGGAAGCGCAAGGCCCTGGGTTCGGTCCCCAGCTCCGAAAATAATAATAATAATAATAATAATAATAATAATAATAATAATAATTAATAATAATAATAATAATAATATGGACCTTGATATTAAATGTAGTACAGCCAGGCAAGGTGCTAGGCACCTTGACTCCCCGAATGGGGGAGAGGGGACCCTGTGAGTTCAAGGCCAGCCTGGTTTACACAACGAGTTCCAGGACAGCCAGGGCTACATAGAGAGACCCTGTAATTAAAAAGATAAAAAAAGGGGGCTAGAGAGATGACTCAGTGGTTAAGAGCACTGACTGCTCTCCTAGAGGTCCTGAGTTCAAATCCCAGCAACCACATGGTGGCTCACAACCATCTGTAGAGAGATCTGATGCCCTCTTCTGGTGTGTCTGAAGACAGCAACAGTGTACTTATACATAATGAATAAATAAGTCTTTAAATAAAATAAATGAAAAGTAAAAAGAGATCTGCAGTCTAGAGCAGAAATGAGCCTCCTGCTCAAGAGGCATTCAAGCTCTATAAAATTCTGTCCCTGATTTGTTACAAATGTAATGTGAGCGCTGAGTCCCCCATTCTTTTTTTTTTTTTTCTTTTTTTCGGAGCTGGGGACCGAACCCAGGGCCTTGCGCTTGCTAGGCAAGTGCTCTACCGCTGAGCTAAATCCCCAACCCCAAGTCCCCCATTCTTTATGCTTAGCTTCCTGTCTCTATTTCCTCAGTAAAATGGGGGTGATAATAGTTATGAAGCAGGTGGGGTGCAGGACCCGGTGACACAGGATGGTAATCTGAGGTCCAAGCAAGAGTATGGGTAGATCAATCAGATCAATGCTACATACACGACGCCTCCAAATAAAAAGCGAGGCTCTGACCAGCGAGGCTCTGACCAGCGAGGCACCTCAGCAAGTAAACACACTTGCCAGGTCAGCCCAGAGCCCGAATTAGTTAGATCCCCAGAACCCTTAACATAACGGTCCAAAGGGAGCACTGACTCCACAAACTTGACTCTGGACTTATATATGCACTGTGGTACTCATGTACTCCTACCTCACGTGCACATACGCACACAATCACACAAACACAAAATAATAGATTACAAATTACAAGAATTTTTTCAGCCGAGTGGTAAGGGCACACACACCTTTGAGCCCAGTGCTCAGGAGGCAGAGGCTGGCAGATCGCTGAGTTCAAGGCCAGCCTGGGCTACACAGTGAGTTCCGGGACAGCCTGGGCTACATGGAAAAACCCTGTCTCAAAAAAACCCAACCAAACAACACAACAACAACAAAAAACCTACATGTTTGCACATGCGTGTACATACATATACACTCGTCTATATACATGTAATACTAAATGGAGTCATGGATACTCAAAAAAGAAAAAGATCATGTGAAGTCAAGAGGGGGAAATGGTAGATGTCTAGTGGTGAACTGTAGAGGAGAGAACAGGGTGGTAGATTTGGTCCAAACACATTATATGTATGTATAAATATTACATTTTTAAATGTTTAAGTTATTTTATGTATATGGATGTTTTGTCTGCATGTGTGTTTTTATCCTTTTTTTAAAAAAAGATTTTATTTTAGGTATACTGTAGCTGTCTTCAGACACACCAGAAGAGGGCATCAGATCCCATCACAGAGGGTTGTGAGCCACCATGTGGTCACTGGGAATTGAACTCAGGACCTCTGGAAGGGCAGTCAGTGCTCTTAACCGCTGAGCCTTCTCTCCAGCGCTCCTTACATATTTTTTACACTAATAAAAAGTGATAGACTTATGGCTCAGCAAGGAATGTAGTTCGGCGGCAGAGTGATAGCCTAACACAACAAAACCTTAGGTTCAATCTTCCATATGCAAAAAAAACAAAAAACAAAAAACGAACAGCTAAGGTCAGCCATGTGCAAACTATAGGTAGGAGCTGCGAAAGTGCAGATCCCAAAGTTCTCTCATACCCTCTTAGCTATGCCCGGAGGACCCTTCTCCCTCTCCCCTGCCCTGCCCCCACCCCCTACTCTCCACTCACGTCGTAAGCATCCATGATGAGCTGCACCACATTGCTGGAGTCTTCGCTGAGCTCCCCGACAGCAGACTTGGGAATCAACTGGCTCAGCTCCTGTGTTGGGAAGAGGGGAGAGAGACGTGAATAAAGCTTTAAAAGAATGGGCTCCTGCGTTTGGGGATTTGGCTCAGTGGTAGAGTGCTTGCCTAGCAAGCGCAAGGCCCTGGGTTCGGTCCCCAGCTGGGGGGGGGGGGGGCCCGCTCCTGCGGGAGGGGGGCGGGGTGGGGGCGGTCTGAAAGAGTTGTGTGGGAGGAGTCAGGGGCTAAGAAATGAGGGGAACAGGAGGCCTTTCCTCAGAGAACTCTCACCTGATACACGGGCAGTGTTGCGCCGGTGACAGCAAAGATAGGTTGGATATTCGCTGCTGTGAGAGCCTGGGCTACTTGGCCCACAGAGGGATAGTCCTGAGGCAAGGAAGGAACAGGCGACTGTTGCTGGTCTCCCTCCAGTGTGCCAAGTAAGCTCAGATTGAACAAAGAAAGCCAGGACCCAGAATCCCACTAGCAGGAGAGACCCCGAAAGACGGCAGTGCGGCAGTGTCACGGGATGCTATCCGGTGAGAATCATGAGAGCCAAAGAGTCCAGAAAGAAGAGCTGAGGCTCAGATGGAGGAGGGAAAGAGGACTCACAAACTCTGCGCTGTTAGTGTAGACACCGTTGCTGTCCAGGTGGCACCGCCCATCGCTGGGCATGAAAATGCCACCCAGTTTCCCATCCCCAGCTGTGTGGAACGTATCGTCTGAAGTGAACACCAGAAGCCGGGACACATTTCTCCAGCCAATCTGCTCCTGAGGGGTAAGGGGGCAGCCTGTATACCTGGCCGTGGCATTTGAGCCACCCCAGTCGAAGAAATCGGAAGGATGGTTCTAAGTTGGTTTGTCTGTCCCCCCTTCCCATCTCTAATTCTCTGCTCCAAGCTCTAGGAAAGGTGCCTCTTCTTCAGGATAGCATAACCTTACCAGATAACTGTTAGGGTAAGCACGCACACCTCAGTGAGGTGATATGGATGGACCTCATACCTGTCACAGCCAGTCTTAGCCCCAGACAGCTCCTGGGGTCCGATCCTAACCCCATCTCACCTGGCAAAGAGCAGCCTGCAAAATGGCATCAAAGCCTCCTTCGGGTGAGTCCAGGTTGCCAGAGACGTTCTGGCGTCCCACCTCTCTCTCGAAGGCTTGAGCATCCCTGGTGAGGGGCAACACGTGGTGATAGCTGAAGGGTGCCTGACAGCGCTCCAACCGGCTGGGGCATGGGTGGTTAAGCTTGGAGGGCACTGTGCTTACAAAGGGTAGCACCGTTTTGTCCACAAAGGAGCCAAAACCTGCAAGCAGAAAGCAATGAGGCCATGCCAGAGGTCACAGGGTGTCGATAGGATGTAAGAGTCCCTGCTAAACACTCAGACAGGAGGTTACACCTAGATGACAGGGACCTGGTACCGGCGAGGACGAAAATGTGGCTCAAGAACATGAGAATGGGGGAGATGAAGAGGAGGACCCAACAGCAGCAGCCAGGCTTCCTAGAGGTTGAGGCTACCAGGGTCAAGAATGTAGAAGCATGGGTTGGGGATTTAGCTCAGTGGTAGAGCGCTTGCCTAGGAAGCGCAAGGCCCTGGGTTCGGTCCCCAGCTCCAAAAAAAAGAACCAAAAAAAAAAAAAAAAAAAGAATGTAGAAGCATTAGAGAAAGGATTGAAGGAGCTGAAAAAGCTTGAATCCCCATAAGAACAACAATGCCAGGCTGGAGAGATGGCTCAGTGGTTAAGAGCACCGACTGTTCTTCCAGAGGTCCTGAGTTCAATTCCCAGCAACCACATGGTGGCTCACAACCATCTGTAGTGGGATCTGATGTCCTCTTCTGGTGTGTCTGAAGACAGCTACAGTATACTTATATATAATAAATAAATCTTAAAAAAGAAAAAAAAAGAACAATGCCAACCAACCAGAGCTCTCAGGGACTAAACCACCATCCAAAGAGTACACGAGGACAGACTCACGGCTCCAGCTGCACATGTAGCAGAGGATGGCCTTATAGGGCACTAATGGGAGGACAAGCCCTTGGTCCTGCCAAGGCTGGACCCCACCCCACCCCCAGTGTAGGGGAATGTCAGGGCAGGGAGGTGGGAAGGGGTGGGTGGTTGAGTGGGGGAACACCCTCATAGAAGAAGAGGGAGGGGAATGGAATAGGGGTTTATGGACGGGAAACCGGGAAAGGAAATAACATTTGAAATGTAAGTTTAAAAATCCAATTAAGGGGGTTGGGGATTTGGCTCAGTGGTAGAGCGCTTGCCTAGGAAGCACAAGGTCCTGGGTTCGGTCCCCAGCCCCGGAAAAAAAAAGAAATCCAATTAAGGGCTGGAGAGATGGCTCAGCAGTTAAGAGCACTGTCTGCTCTTCCAAAGGTCCTGAGTTCAATTCCCAGCAACCACATGGTGGCTCACAACCATCTGTAATGAGATCTGATGCCCTCTTCTGCTGTGTCTGAAGACAGCTACAGTGTACTTATATATAATAAATAATTTTTTAAAAATCCAATTAAAAAATAAATAAAAGGCTGAAAATGTTGCAGAAAGAAAGAAAGGAAGAGGGCTGGAGAGATGGCTCAGCGGTTAAGAGCACCCGACTGCTCTTCCAGAGGTCCTGAGTTCAATTCCCAACAACCACATGGTGGCTCACAACCATCTGTAATGGGATCCGATGCCCTCTCCTGGTGTGTCTGAAGACAGCTACAGTGTACTTATATATAATAAATGAATAGATCTTTAAAAAGAAAGAAAGAAAGAAAGAAAGAAAGAAAGAAAGGAAGGAAGGAAGGAAGAAAAGAATGTAGAAGCAGCAGGTGTCACAGAGCAGGTGCTTTGGAGGGGGCTTGTTTATTTTGATTCAAGGTCTCTCTATGTCGCCTGTCCTGGAAGTGGCTCTGTAGACCAAGCTGTGCTCAAACTCAGAGCTCTGTCTGCCTCTGCCTCCTGAATGCTGGGATTAAAGGTGTGCATCACCACCACCTGGCAAGGGGGCGCCTTTGAACCATGTGGGGAAAAATCATTACAGAATGAGGAACAGGAACGTCGCATCTAGATTATCCAGAAACACTGTGTTGAGATGGTAGGTAGCATAAGGGCAGTGTCCGGGTGGGCGGCTGTCTGTGTGAACAGTCTCTTAGATTCTGCGCCTCAGCTGGCCTTTGTGTACAGCATGGGATCCTCCAACGGTCAATCCTAAAGGCCCTCGAGCTTAGACCTAGATGAGTATCTCTTGGGAGAGATGTCAAGATCCAATAGTCGAGTCTGTTAAATACTGGGAGATTCTAAGGCGGTGGTGGAAGCTAAAGGTAGTGACAAGGGCTGGCAGGGTCTGGGTAGCACATGCTCACCTATGCGCACAGAATGGGTGACCTCCCGCAGCCGGAGCAGCAGGGCTTGCCCGAGCTGTCGCACACGTTCCAAGTCGTCCTTCATTGAATAGCTCAGGTCCATAAGGTAGTACAGGTCCACGGGATATCCCGCAGCTCGGAGGAAGCGGACCCGGAATTTCTGGGGCTCCCCTGATAGAGAAAGGGAGGCTCGATTCTGCAGCCCAATGCATTCGAGGCCAGCACAGACTTGCACCCTGTGCCGCCCAAGACTCACCTGGTCGCAACGTGACGCGGATCCGCTGCGGGGCCAGCTGGGTGGCCCCCTCGCCGCGGTCTCCCTGGCTGAGTGGCCTGTCCTGCAGCACCTCCTGGTGGCCTCTCGGCTCCTCCAGCTCCTGCTCGGGGCACCCACGGGCCAGTAGCTCCTCACGCCGCGCGCAGCGCCTCGCCTCTGCCTCCCCCGAGGCAGTGAAGTTCTGTACACCAAGAGGAGGCACACTGAACCCCAGCTCCCACGGTTCTCAACCCGACTACCAACACCATCCTGCAAACCCCACCGCCTGCAATCACCTACACATCCCGCTCTGTTCTCAACCAGCTTTCCAGAGCCCTGATTATTTTCACAGTTCACGTTCTCCACAGCTACTTGGAAAACCTATAGTCCTTTCTTCTTCATCAGCACCCAACTTCCTGTAGCAGTCCCTCGCCCTTTTCCTGATCTCAATTCCCCTTTCCCCACAGCCTCCCACCTATCCTTTCTCACTAGAGCCACAGACTTCCGGTTGAGATCTCTGGGACCTCAAGGATACAGAAAAACCACCCCGTAGTCCAACTTCCCCTGCATGACCAGATTAAAATAGGAAGGGGGTCGGTCAATCACACCAGTTTCTGGGAAGGAGGATGATAAAGACAGACACGTCCGCGCACACGCGCGCGCGTACACACACACACACACACACACACACACACACACACTCACTACGTCTGGTACCCTACACTGACTGACAAGCCACAGGGGAAGGAAATGGTTAGGTGGCTTCTCGGTGGGCATTGGTGCCAGCCCCTAGGGAACGGAAGAGGTAGACACAGATCAGAGGCTGTCCCCAGAGTCTTATCTCTCTAGCCACTGTCTAGAACCTTTACCTCCCTGCCTACAGAGTCTATCTTCCAGTTTCACTATCAATGGTTTCGTGGTCCCTTTAGGCAGTTGTAAATATGGCTGCCTGTCAGTGTGCCCTATATCTTACTTACCAAGTCTGCACTGATCTAAGTCTCCATCTTCCTGTGAGAGACTGCTGCTGAAGCTCTTCTTGGAGCACTTCCTCTTTAAGGCATCCATCAAGAACAGCATTTTTTTGACCAGCAAGGATTACACACTCCGCAGCATCCTTTGTCCCTCAGGTACCCCAGGGCTTCCCACTGGCCTCCTCCCACCAATCTCACCTAAGTCCACAGGCTTTTGGAAGCCTTCATTTACTTCCTTCTCCAAGTTGCATGCTGGGAAATAGTGATCCACACATTCATACCTGAGACAGACTCAGAAGCCCCATCATGTACATTCTGCTATGGACTGGATTCTTCTTCCAAATTCTCTGTGGTTATCTGTCTGTCCCTCTGTCTGTCTGTCCCTCCATCTGTCTGTCCATCCATCTATCTATCTATCTATCTATCTATCTATCTATCATCTATCCATCTATCTACTGTCTGAGACAGAACCTCAATATGTAGCTCTGTCTGTCCTGGAATCTGTGTTGTAGACCAGGCTGGCTTCGGACTCACAGAGACCTGCTTCCTCTGCCACCCAAGTGCTTGAATTAAAGGCATGTGCCGGGGTTGGGGATTTAGCTCAGTGGTAGAGCGCTTGCCTAGGAAGCGCAAGGCCCTGGGTTCGGTCCCCAGCTCCAAAAAGAAGAAAAAAAAAAAAAAGGCATGTGCCACAATTCCCCACCTGGGTTTAATGTTTAACTCTCGTTGTGATGGTATGTGAAGTGAGGCCTTTGGGCAATGGTTGGGTTTAGGTGAAGTCCTAAGGGTGAGACCCTCACGATGGGATGTGCCCTCTTCAGATGCGACAGGAAGGGCTGGAGAGGTGGCTCAGTGGTTAACCTCACTCACTGCTCTTCCAGAGAAACACAAGTTCAGTTCCCAGCACCCGAATGGTGGTTTACATGGTAACTCCACTTCTAAGGGATCCAATGCCCTTTTTTTGTCCTTGACAGATGCCTGCAGACATGGGGTGCACATCCACATACTAACACACGTTCACATAAAAATAAATATCATTTTAAAAGAATCCACAGCAAAGGGACCCTCTCCCCAAACCCCAATTCCCATGTAATAATATAACAAGAAGGTGGCCCATCTCTAAGCCAGGAAAAATCGTCCAGAGAGAACCAAACGGGCCAGTATTTTGCTCTTGAATTCCAAGCCTCTCAATTCATAAGAGATATTTTTCTGTTCCATATTGTCACAGAATTTAACTGGCCAGGCCACTTTCTCACATGCAGAAGCATGAACTCCCACAAGGACATCTTCCTCTGAGCTCATGGGTCACGGGTTCCGTCCACGTATGCACAGAAACTTATGTGCATATGAGTCACACGTCGGAATCCTGTCTGTCCAAATTCAGCCACACGTGAGACTGAAGAGTATACCCAGAAAAAGCACAAATATGCCCACCCAACACGCACCCCATGTGTTCAGGGGCCGCAGACCCATGTTTACCAGTTGCTTGCACCATGCACAGCTGGGGTGTGAGAGTATACACTTCTGGCAGGAAGGAGCTGGCTGGCAGGATCCCTGTGGAGACAGGTCAGGATCCTCCCATTCTGTGGTCTCCCCTGAGGACGTAATCTTGGTATCTAACTCACTCTGACCTCCGCCCAGAACGAGCAGAAAAATGAGAACAGTTGATGAATCCACCATGGCCTGTAATGGAATATAAAGACAGACACATGGGTCCTCAGGGAGGGCCCAAGCTCTGGTCCTCTAAACTTAGCTTGTGGTTGCCAAGCCACACCTTACCCCAGCTCGGGATCTCTCCTCAGTTTCACATCCCTCTATGGATTCAGCAGCTTTTCCAAAATGGTGGGAAGGGACAGATGCCAGAGCAAGGGAGGGGTCTCAGAAACCTATCAGCCTTTGTATAGGCTTCAGGTACCCAGGGTGGACAGAGTAGCTTAAGGAAGGGTCTGTGAGCTGTGGAGATGGCTCAGTGGTTAAGAGCACTGGCTGCTCTTCCAGAGGGCCTGAGTTCAATTCCCAGCAATCACATGGTGGCTCACAACCATCTGTAATGGGATCCGATGCCCTCTTCTGGTGTGCATGAAGACAGCCACAGTGTATTCACATACATAAAATAATAAAATCTTAAAAAAAAAAAAAGCCCTTCCATCCTGGGTTCCATTCGCAGCACCCACATGGTATGCCAGCTCACAACTTTCTGTATCTCTAGTTCCAGAGGATCCAACATACTCTTCAGCCTCCAAGTCATGCATGTGGTACATAGATGTACATACAGTAAGAAGCACTCATATTCACAAAATAAAAATCAATAAAATCTAAGGGGGTGGAAAACCACACACTGTTTTCTGGAAAACCTGAATTCTATTCCCAGCCTGCTTCAGGCATCTCACCACTGCCTGTAACTCACTCTCCATGGGCATCTGAATCCATATGCACATATCCACACAGGTACACCTGCATATGCATACTTTTTGTTGTTGTTGTTGTTGTTGGAACTGAGGACCGAACCCAGGGCCTTGTGCTTGCTAGGCAAGCACTCTACCATTGAGCTAAATCCCCAAACCCCACATACTTTTTTTTAAATCCAGTGGTACATGTGGGAGGCAGAGACAGATAGATCTCTGTGATTTTTGAGGCCAGCCTGGTGTTCGCAGTGAGCTACAGGCAAGGCAGGGTTATGGTTATACAATGAGATCTCTCTCAAAAACAAAAAGAAGGCAGGAAGGAAAAAGGGTGGGACAGTCTGGAACAGAAACATCTGCACCCCAATCTTTTCCAAGCCACAGTTCAGGCAGCACCAGATTCTATCCCACCTAGATCCCTCAATGGTTCCGTAGCACACCTAGCACTGCCTGCCTCTCCACTTCCCCCGCCTCAGTCTCCATATCTGTTAAGTGAAGGAATTGAGTAAACTTTATTCGGCAGCCTTCAAGTCTAGAAGAGCGGAAGAGAGGCGAGGAGTAGAGATGGGGACGTGTGTGCTCAGGGAAAGGTGGCTTCACACAGGGAACGCAGTAGCCAGAGGAAGGATGCCTAAGAAGAAATCCCCCTTTGATGTTGGGATTTATATTTTATTTTATTATTGTGTCTGTGCACCACGTGTGTGGCTGGTACCCTTGGAGGGCAGAAGAGAGCATCCGATCCCTGGAGCAGAAGTTATAGATGGTTGTAAGCTGTCATGGAAACCGAACCCAAGTCCTTGAGAAGAGCCTCTTAGTCACTGAGCCTGATACATTATATCTGCTATATCTCCAGCGTGGTGCATTTAGCTTAGTTTTGTTTTGCATGTTATTCTCCTTGGTAGCAGAGAGCATGCACAGAGCACAGCATGTTATAGCGTGTTTGTGGAGGTCAGAGGACAACTTGTGGGACAGGGCAGCAAGCTTGTCATCTGCAGGCATATTTGCTCACTAAGTAAACCCTCCGGTTGCTTTTCTGTTGTTGCTTTGGTGTTGGTGTTTTGGAGACAGGGACCTGGCTGGCCTGAGCCTCACTGTGTAGCCCAGGCTGGCCTTGAACTCATGGCTTTACCCTTTCAAGTACTAGGATGACAGGTGTGAGTGGCCATACCCAGCCAAATTTTCTGTAGCTGAGAGTTCAGTGGTGGGAAGTGTGATTATGCGTAAGGTCCTAGATTGCACCACAAACATTGATTAGTTAGTTAATTTTTTTTCTTTTTTTTTTTTCCGGAGCTGGGGACCAAACCCAGGGCCTTGCGCTCGCTAGGCAAGCGCTCTACCGCTGAGCTAAATCCCCAACCCAGTTAGTTAATTTTAAAAATTGATCAGGCCCAGCTGGCTGTGGTGGCACACACCTTTAACCCCAGAGACCTGAGAGGCAGAAGCCAGCCTGGTCTACCAATTGAGTTCCAGGACAGCCAGGGCCACACAGAGAAACCCTGTCTCGAAGGAAAAAAAAATTTTAAATGAGTAAAAACTGAATGGGTGATGGTTCAAAAATAAAAGGTGTTGGATGGGGCAATGCATGCTGTTATCCCAGCACCGGGAGACGGAGGCAGGAGAACAGGGGTTCAAGGCCAGCCTAGACTACATGTCTCAAAAGACGTTTGAGGGGCTGGGGATTTAGCTCAGTGGTAGAGCACTTACCTAGGAAGCGCAAGGCCCTGGGTTCGGTCCCCAGCTCCGAAAAAAAGAACCAAAAAAAAAAAAAAAGACGTTTGAATTAATCAAAAATAAATAATCAAAACGATGTGGCACTGACATAAAGCTAAGTGTGTGCGTTAGCGGTCTAGACCTGTAGATAGAGGTAGGTTGGATCTCTGTGAGTTTAAGGCCAGCCTGGTCTACTTGAGGAGTTCTAAGCCAGCCTGGGCTACATAGAGAGATACTGTCAAAAAAAAAAAAAAAAACAAGAATTTCCTTTTAAATTCCCATTGTGATGAGCGTCATATTCAATCATTTGGGGTCTGATGAATGTGGCTGCCTAGCCCAGTGTCTGCGTAGCATGTTAAAACCCCTCCTTTCGGGGCTGGGGATTTAGCTCAGTGGTAGAGCGCTTACCTAGGAAGCGCAAGGCCCTGGGTTCGGTCCCCAGCTCCAAAAAAAAGAACCAAAAAAAAAAAAAAAAAAAAAACCCTCCTTTCCACCTTCAACTTCACATAAAAACTTAATAGTTTCTTCCCTTCCTTTTAGGTTTTTGTTGTTGCTGTTGGATTTACTCCTTTTACTTGATGTGTATGTAAATCGTTGCACTACACTCGTACCCTCAGAGCTCAGAAGAGGCGTCAGGTCCCTTGCCACTGGAGTTATGGATGGTTGTTAAGCGATATGTGGATGCTGGGGGGCAGGGGTGTCAACCCTGGATGCTCTTCGAGGGCAACGAGTGCTCTTAACCACTGAACGCTCTCTCCAGCTTCCAAAATGTACTGGTTTCTAATGGCCTACTGTTACTAATCATGACACTCAGGAAAGCACATGCGGTTCTCACACATGTGCATATGACTCTCTAGGAACTTTCTGGAAGACATGCAGGGGCACCCAGCAGCCATCATTGGTTTGCAGCATTGCTAATCATCCACAGCATAAGCTCCCTAGGGATTGTGCTGTGGCATTCCCATGGTCACCAGAAGTGTACAAGAGTCTACCAAAAAGCATCCACCTTCTCCTCAGCCTGGGTCCAGGGTCAAGAACTGATGCTCTCTACAGGGAGTGTGGGGAAGGGTGGGGTACTGAGCCGTTGAACACCCCATCCTGCTCACCACCCCATGTGACCTCAGATGGGTGTAGTACATTACAGAGCTTCTGCTCTCAGGGAGAGGCTGACCCTAGGCTTAGCCTCACCGAAACCTCAGACCTGCGTGCTTTCTGTGCTGTGGTCAGGGAGGCTCGAGACTCTGCAGCACAAAGTTTAGCTTTGACTTTATCTCATAGATGGGGCTCCACTTCCACCCTGTTCCAGAGACAGAGGCATCAAGTCCACCCATCTCTTCTAAGGGGGCCTCTGAACTCATACATGGCCTCCCCCACCCCTCTCAATTCTGTCCCCTTCTTCCTTCTTTGGCAATCCATGTATATCTTGCCACTTGCTGTCTGTCTCCTGCTGTGCACGCATGCATGTGTGTGAGTGTGTGTGAGTGTGCACATGTGTAATTCAAGCCTCAGTAGGCCAGGAATGAGAGGTCTGTGGCTAAAATACCAAATGGGAAGGATTCTGGACTGTGCAAAAGGCACCAAGCTGCAAGGAGCAGCCAGGGACAGACAGGGAGAAAGCCCATGTTGGCTGGGGTAAGCCTTGGCTCACAGAAAACACTTATGTATAGCATCATGATTTCCTTCCCTCCCTCTGGCTCCCCTGGAGAAACAGTGGATGAGGAGCAGGAGGCTGTGATAGCAGAGAAAGGAATAACAGGGACCACGGGAGTGCAAAAAGGGGTTCAGAGCCTTTCTCAAGACTAGACAGGGCACTGGAGAGCCCAGATCACAGCTTTCTTCCAGAGAGGTAGGGAACAAGTAGGGAGGAGGAGGGTGGGCTGCTGCCCTGATGGTACTCACAGGTGCTGGCGGAGCAGCCCTTCCTCTGCTGGTGGCAGTAGCAGCAGCCTTTGTGTACAGATCTAGAGGCTGCAGAGGAGGAAGTGACACACCCTGGGGTGGGGGACTCTCGGAGGGTGACTGATCTATCAGAAGGTGGAGCAGATAGGAGAGGGCTGGGTAAAGAAAGGACCTAGAAGGAGTCCCATCTACTAAGCACTGCTCATGTGCTAAACTATCAAGGAGCACAATTAAGGGTCACAAGCATCGTGTCAGATAGTGGCGGTGCCCCCACCCCTGCCCCCACACATACCATAGACTGAAGAGATTGAGACTGAGACTTTAAAGAGAGACCAACTTCACAAAATGTCACACAGGTAGCCAAGGGGCTGGGCTGTAATTTAAATCCAGGTCAGCTTCCTTCCAAAATCGATGATCTCTCCAGTACCTCAGAGAGGAAGGCACCAGACAGGAAGAAACACGAAGGAAGATGGCTTACGTTCCTTTGGAAAGCTCAGGGACCATTGTGTTGTGATGACTACATTTGATGCTAGGTATCCATCTTGGTTCCACTAGCCATTTGTCTTTTGACACCAGTCCGTGGAAGGTAAGTTCCTAATGACCCTGACACACTGGCCTCCCCTCAGAAGCATACATCCGTACTTGTTTTGGTGTAACTGGTATTTGTTGCTGTTGTTGGTGTTGTTTTTTGTTTTCTCTAACATTCTTGTGCAGACATTCAAGGACTACCGTGAGGTCCCCTTGACCGCCTAATCTTGGCAGAGCCAAACAGCTCTTGGCTTGCTTATGCCAATACTCAAGACCGTGTGGTCTTCATCTTTAAAAAAAAAAAAAATCCTTTCCTTGCCCCCATTTGAGTGACAGTGTCTAAGTTGGCTCAGAGATTGCTGTCCCACTACCAGTATCAAAAAATTTAACTAATTATAATCTGGATTGAGTCGGAGGTCTTTCCCCAGAAGTCTCGAACTCCCTAACCGCTAAACTACTTGGGCTCTGAAGCCAACCTGTCTGAGTTAAAAATCCTGGCTCTCGGGTTGGGGATTTAGCTCAGTGGTAGAGCGCTTGCCTAGCAACCGCAAGGCCCTGGGTTCGATCCCCAGCTCCAAAAAAAAAAAAAAAAAAAAAAAAATCCTGGCTCTCCCTCGTCAACAGGATGAACAGGACGTAGTAAAACTCCTTAGCTGTACCAGGGTTTCACAAGCCTGTGAGTCACGACCCATAGGAGTTGAACAACCCTTTCACAGGGGTTGCCCAAGACCATCCGAGATACCAGATATTGGCGTTACGATGATTCATAACAGTAGCAGACATTGCAGTTATGAAGAAGCAATGAAGATGATTTTGTTTGGGGGGGGGAGAATCACTGCAGCGTGAGGAACTGGATTAAGGGGGTCACGACGTTAGGAAGGGGGGAACTTCCCGTGCCTGCTAATTCATCTGCACTGAGATCGTCGTAAAAATAAGACACTGCCTGTTTAAGAGACCACCTGGTACGATGAGGGTGGGGGTGGGGTGGGGGGAAGATGCTTGCTCAGCTTTCAAGAGCCCTTGGGTTCGGTCTCCATCACTGGGAAGGGAGAGGCAGTATCTGTAGGAATGAGGGAGGGGGTCTAAGGGAAGAGAAGGTGGAGGTTTTAAGGGTCTCAGTAGGCAACTCAGAGAGAGGCAGATGGCCAAGTCTGGAGGTACCACTGGGGGTCCAGGGGCCAGGACAGAGGTGGAGTCCGGGAAACAGCGCAGCAACAGCAGCTGGGGGTGAGGTTGAATAACTAAGGGGAGAACGAGTTCTGTAAATAAAAATGGGATTTTCTCCTGGACCTCAGCTGACCATTGAGAGCAGTGCTGCTCTTCAGTGCTAGTAGAGGTTCCCTACAGGAAGCGCATTCCTGGTGAGCACAGACAAGCCCTGTTGGCTCCCCTGCTGTCGTCCAGAGCAAAACTATTCCTATTGCAAATAGATGCTCCAGAAAGGGGAGCTGCTGGAAGAAATAGGAGGGGAGTCCTCTGGGTGAGCCCTAGCTGGCTCCAGGTTAAGGAACAGCCAGACCTCTGCCCTTCCCCCTCAACCGATGGTAACCATGACAATGCCCTCTTTTCCCCTGGCCCTGTGGTTTCCTCTAAATCTTCTTTCACTTTCTTCTTCTGCTTTCCCCCCTCCTCTTCTTGCCTCCCCTGTCCCACACCCACCTCCTTCCCATAGCTCAGGTCACCGGTGGAGAGAAGCCAGGAGCAAGGTAAGGAAAGCGCTATCCCAGGGCTCAGTGGGGGCTGTAGGGGGAGTCACAGAGAGCAAGGGGCAGTGGTGGAGGGCAACGGTCTTCCAAAGGGATGGGGCAGAGTGAAGGCCTGCAGGAGGGAGAAGGTAAAGAACATTAGGAGGAGAAGTGACCTGAGGGCTGTGGAAGGGACGGAGGTCACAGGGTGAAAGAGAAGTCACCAATGAGTGGGTCATAAGGTGGTAGTGTGGTCGCCGAGAGCCAAGAGTGGTGTCTCAGGCCTGTGATCTAGCACTCAGGAGGTTGAGGGAGGAGGATTTCGAGTTGGAGGCCAGGCTGAGTTACAGTGAGACCCTTTCTCAAACAAACGAACTCTAAAAACACTGTAGCTTAAGTGTGTGGCAGGTCTTTCAGGCCCGGGAACTATTTGAAAAAAAAAAAAAAATGGCAGCTCAGATCACTGCCCAGAGCCGGCAAATACATAACTAGGTGAACTAGGTGTAGCATGAACCCACAGGATCCTGGGTAAACACATGCCTAGGCATAGTAGCATGAACCCACAGGATCCCAGGCAAACACATACCCAGGCGTAGCATGAATCCACAGGATCCCACCTAATGCAAGAACTCACTGCTGGCTATGGGGGTGGGGGAGAGGCCATTCAGAGTGGCTCCCACACCTTGCAGCCCTCCCTTGGCACCGCCCCCTCCCCCAATCATACTTGGTATTCTGCTCCCCTAAGAAAACTATAAAGTCCATTAGCAGCTCCACCACCAGGCCCAGCTTCTCCTCCAGGCCTGCAGGTCACTCCCCTGACTTGGGTGACTTTAGAGGGATCCACGCCCTGTTGAGTTTCCATCACTTTATTTTGCAAAAATAGAAAACTCAGCAATATGCGAACAGCGGGGTAGGAGATGTAAACAGAGGGGAGGGGACAGCACCCTAACCCCCCAGAGAAAAGGGGGAGCCTGCAAGAATCTTATTTGGCAGCTAAATATAAACTGGGGGCTTGGGGAAAGAAAGGAGGGGGGTCACAGAGGCCCTGGGCTCCCCCTCCCAAGACCCCTGGAGGAAGGGGTCATTCCAGGGTGTAAACAAAAGCTAATAAATAAATAGAGGCCTTCCTCTGGGTCAGGGTGGGATCAGCTAAGCAGCATCTCCCCTCCCCGGGGCCAAGCTGCTCTGGGGGGGTCAAGGGTAGAAGGCACTAGGAGAGGGACCCCTGGCCCCTCTGTAGTGTAGGAGGGCCCTGCCTGATGGCGTTTATGAGGGCGGGAGGCCAAGGCACGCGACAGGAGTAAGGGAGAGGCTTATAAAATGGAGGGCCCAGGATGAGTGCCGTACTTCAGCAGAGGTACAGAATGGGCTCACATTTCTCCCTTCTCCCTCAGGCCCCACCCCAGAAATGCAGGCCCCAGCCTGCCCCTACACCTGGCAGGAGGATTAGGATGGGGCACAGAGGGCACTGAGCGAGGCAGTTTCATCACGCGGCGTCAGGCGCTCAGGGTGGGGCGCAAGGGTGGGCTCAGCCCTCCCCAGGGCCCCCCTTTTGGTCTCTAGTGTTCCTGTTTGCTCCCAGAGGCCCAAGCACCTGGCAGAGGAAAGGGCTATGGGAAGGCGGGGCTTCCTCTTGCGTGGGGAACCTGTGGCCTGAATCTGAAAGGCAGTGCTGAGATTTTAGAGTCTAGACCCAGGCTAGCCCCTTCTCCGGCTCGGCTCTTCGGGTAGGTGCGCGGCAGTCCCTTGGGACTGTAGAGGGAGCCAGTTAGAACAGGACAGGGATGAACACAGGCACCCCTAGAAACTTTGGCAAAACAACGAGCCCTTGAAAGGGTGGGGAGTGGGCGGGGCAGGTCCTCCCCCAGTCACTGGCGGAATCTGGGAAATGGTCAGTCTGCTGCCTGGGGCCCAACCCCACAGTTGGGTAGGTCAGGGGCCCTGGTCAGGTTGGGGACTTTGGCCCCGTTTTCCCTGGCTCCCTGGAGCTTCATCCTCACTGGAAGCCTTGGGGTGGGGGCCAGGCTTCGAGGAGTCGTCCTCAAACATCTCAGGGTTCTCCAGCATCTCTCGGATCAGGGGGGGCATCGGGCCTGGAATCTCCATCTTGAGGGTTATAGCTCTTTCTGCTCCTACAGAGAGAAGCAAGGAGGATCAGAAGTGCATGGGTGGAGTCCCGCCCTCTGCCTCACAGGTGCTCGCAGTTCAGACCTGCCACTCCTGGTGAGACTTCACCCTCTCACTTCCTGTGGTGCTCCCTGGGTGCTCCCACCCTGCCTTGAACTTCACCTAGCCTGCTGCCTGACTCCTTCTTTCAAGCTTCCGCTGTCTTTAGAGACAGGAACCCTGGATATCGCCGACCTCTGTCATGTGACCTCAAACCTGCATGCAGCCATCCTCCGGGGTCAGAGGTGCAGGGCAAAGCATGCAGCTTCAGTTCAATCTCAATCAGTCAATCAATCTCTCTCTCTCTCTCTCCCTCTCTCTCTCTCTGATTTGATGGAGTCTTACTATGTTGCTCTGGCCAGCCTTGAACTTTGAACCAGTAGCAATCCTCCTGCCTCTGCCTCCAGTGTGCTACAATCACAGGTATGTATCACCATGCCTAATTCTCAGGGTGTCTATGAGTGACTTGTCTGCAGTACTTGTGCACACCAGCAGAGGGTACCGGATCCCATGGGACTACAGCTGTAATTAGCTGCGAGCTACCATAGGGTGCTGGGACTTGAACTCAGGACCTCCAGAAGAAATGCCAGTGCTCTTAAAACCTGAACCATCTCTCCAGACCTCCGGTTGTCTCTTCTTCCTTCCTTCCTTTATTTTATTTTATTGTTTGTTTGCTTGTTCTTTTGAGATAGGATTTCTCTGTGTAGTCCTAGTTGTCCTGGGACTCATTGTGTAAACCAGGCTGGTCTTGGATTCACAGAGATCTGCCTGCCTCTGCCCCCTGGGTGCTGGGCGTGAGCCACCATGCTCGACATCTTTTCAAAACTGCACTGTGGGTCTGTGAGATGGCAGACAGCTCAGTGTATAATGTGCTTATGTAGTCTGACAACCTGACTGATGGGAGAACCTACATCCAGCTGAACGGGGAGAACCAACTCTACCAAGTTGGCCTTCTGACCTCCACACACAAGCTATGGCGCTCCCCCCTCCCTCCCGCCCCCACAATGTGGAACAGAAATTACTCCCGTGAGTGACTGCCCCTGATCTCTGCATTATGCAGTGACCAAGAACAGCCCCTATACAATCAATCAATCAACCAATAAATAAACAAAATATTTCTTTGGTTTTTGTTTGTTTGTTTGTTTCTCAGGCCAGGGTTTCTCTGTGCAGCTCTGGTTGTCCTGGAACTCACTCTGTAGACTAGGCTAACCTCGAACTCACAGAGGCCTGCCTGCCTCTGCCTCCTGGGGTCTGGGATTAAAGGTGTGCACCATCACCTCCAAGTTGTAATATATTTTTTTGAAGACACACCATATGCGACTTCTAGCTCCGTTTCCCAGCAGGGCAGCCAGACTCTAATGCCCAGGATTTCCAGCTGTTGCAAGGCTGGCTTTTTTTTTTTTTTTTTTTTTTTTTTTTTGCAAGGCCAGTTTTTAATAACGTTTATGGAACTGTTTATCAAATACTCACGATGTTACAAACACTGTGATAGTAGAAGTGTCCAGGCTAGCCTTGTATTTATGAACTCAAAGTAAGCCTCCTGCCTCAGCATCCCTCGTACTGAAATGACATGCATGAACCACCCACCACGCATGGCTCTTAGTTCTCCTCTCTAAGTATGCTATGTAGTGCAGTCACTTAGTCCTTACGGTAAGCTCTGAGGTGGGATTAAGTTTACCCATCTAGTTTCCAAACAGAAAATATAACGCATAAAAAAGTAAAGGAGGGGGCTGGAGAGATGGCTCAGTGGTTAAGGGCACTGACTGCTCTTCCAAAGGTCCCGAGTTCAATTCCCAGTGACCACATGGTGGCTCATAACCATCTGTAATGGGATCCGATGCCCTCTTCTGGTGTGTCTGAAGACAGCGACAGTGTACTTACATATAATAGATAAATAAATCTTAAAAAAAGAAAAAGTAAAGGAAGATCACTTAGATCATTTCCCTAGTATATGCAGGGCATGGGTTTCTACCCTAGCAACACACAACACACGCACACACACACACAGCAGTGACCAAACCAAAACCGAAAAGAATTTGTCCCAAATTCCCCCCAAAAATCTTGCCCATTAGGATGTAGACGTCAAGCCAGGTCACCATGGAGGTCACTGGATTCTCAGTTCCTTTCTCTTCCTGCCTGTGCCTGTCCACCTATGTGACTCAAGAGACCTGCAGCTCTGGGGAGTGAGAGGGGGTTGACTCAGAACTAACCCTTGGTGCTGATGCCCCGGAGGTCTGTGATTTTCATGAGCATCCTTGGAAACATGTATGGTTGGCTGGGTCTCCGTCGCCGGGCATAAAGCCTTAGGGCTTCCAACAGGGGCTCCTGCAGCTTGTCCACCTTCTCGGGTTCTTCCAGGTCCATTCGGTCTATACAAAGACAACGGATGAGACGGGGAAGGACACAGGGACAGGCGGCTGATGCCTAGCAGACCTTACTCTGAGGGCCTCAAAGCCAGCCGGTCTCATCAACCCTTACTCCTGTCACTGAACCCTCCGGGTTATTTCCCCTGTCGTAAGGACCTTGTTCTAGGATATCACTCTCTACCAAATTCCTATCCCAGCACTGCACCCAGGGCTTCAGAGTCCTCAGCACTCCGCCTCCTTCTTTTTCCCTTCGCCTGGTTAGCCAGAAAGGCTACACATAAGCTGAGAAGTCTGTAGGATACGGTTGGTCGATGGGAACAGTTCCAAGGGAAGTGACCCTCAAGCTCTGCCACTTGGCCAAACTGCGGATGGAGTCCGGTGGGAGAGGGAACCCATCCAGACGCCAGGGGGCGCCCCCGCACCTCCACAGATGAGGCAGATAGCACTAAGCAGCCCAGTCTCCGTGTCATCCATCTCCAAGGGCAGGAGCTGCCCCGCAAAGGCGAAGACGAGGTCTGTAAGGGGCCCAAAGCCAGCATTGTGCATCTGGGTTCGGTTCAGGGTCAGCCCATCCGAGAATGTCATGGTGTCTTGCTCTGGGGTATACCTTGTACAGATCCGTAGCATCTGGAGGTAGGGGGTATGGACAACGGTTAGTGCTGCCCCCGAGGAAGGACTCCTAAGTAGGTTCGGTTCCCAGTAAGTAAAGCCAGAACCTGAGGAGTAAGGCAGAGAGGTGGAACTCTGAGACTGGGAAGCAGAGGCTAGGCAAACCAGGAGGCAGTGGCTAAGACAAAAAGAGCTTAGGTAGAGGAGAAGGGGGAAGGACGAGGCGGCGGTGGTGGTGGTAGAAGAGGGTCAAAGTGGTCCAGAACTCGTCTGCCTAACTCACTAGGATGTCCAGGCAGGCGGCCTTGAGCAGCGTGATCTGGTCAGCAATGCTGAGTCCTGTAAAACCAGGCAGCCGCTTCGCAAACTCCACAATCTTGATGATGCATTTGGTGGCCAGCTCACTGAACTTGTCCCACAGCCCCAGGTCCAGTTGCACCCGGTGATCTGCGCTGGAGTTCTGCAGGGGAGAAGTGAGATGAGACATGAAGGCTCCCCCTGGGCACTCTCCCCACGGCCCCACCCCCAGACTCTGCCCACTCCTCACCGTGGTGTACTTGCCCAGCTGGCAGAGTGAGGGGAAAGTCTCCTGGTGGGCTTTGCTGACCTTGGTGATGAGCTCCTCTAACTGTGGACTCAGTTCGTAGTTGTCTGGTGGGCCTTCTTCCTTTACCTCCTTTTTCTTCTTGTTCCGGTCATTCCTTACAGCTTGGGGTTGGAGGCAAAGAGAAGGATCAGGGCCCTCAGACTTTCCCGCTGGACCTCCTCTTTCAGACTAGCTTATTGGGCTCAGTTCTCACTAAGAACACATGTTAGTGCCTTAGTTTCCCTCTCTGATACATAGGCTCCTATTTCCAGGCTGGTTTGCCCCAGCCCCACCCAGAGCCTACAGCCAGGCTCCCTCCCCAGGCCAATTCGGCTCCATCCTGCCCTTCCGGTTGCCCTGCAGGAGCTGGGGGTTGGAGGGGGGCAGGATATGCAGGCAGGATATCCACTTATAGCCTTGGCAGTACAATGGTGGGGGGGTGTGTGGAAAGGAGGGGCCGGCTCAGAGCCATCTCAGGATCTGTCCCGTGAAAGAACAGGAGAGGGAAGGGATGAGCCCAGCCCTCCTGCCCCACCAAACAGAAGAGAAACCCTCGGTCCACCAGGTTTCAAAGAGAGCAGAGAATGGTAAAAAGGCTGCAGCCTACAGGGTGAAGGGAACTGATCTAATAGGGACTGGTCTCGATGAGGAAAGCAGTTACAGGGCAGGCTAGGGTCAGGGAAGCTGGAAGGCAATAGGGACAACCACACGGTAGGCCAGGATGGGGGAGAACGCACCTTCCTTGGACATGCCCACTTCGAAACACTTTTGCAGCCGACAGTACTGGCACCGATTCCTGGTTACCTTGTTGATGATACAGTTTTTGTCACGGTGACACGTATACACCATGTTTTTCTGGATGCTGCGTCTGAAGAAGCCCTGGATTTGGGAGCAGGAGTGTCACTAAACAGGGTCCTGGGCATACCTGTATTTCTCAAACAAAACAAGTGGCGCTAGCTAGACCTGACCAGTCTAGTGTTTTGTTTGTTTGGGGCGCATGAGTGTGTGTGTGTGCATGCGCACATGCACGTGTGATCAAACCTTCTGCACACTATACAAGCATTCTACCACTGAGCTAGATCCTTAGCACCTCACCCAGTAGTTAATCATCTATGTCCAGAGCAGTCCCTCGTCCCTCACAGGCAAAAACAAACTCGTGTGAACACAGCACCTGGGTCCCCCGTCTTTAAAATAATTTTTTTATTTATCTAGTCATTTATTCATTGATTTTCGGTTCTCCAAGACGGGGTTTCTTTGTGTGTCCTGTAGATCAGGCTGGCCTCGAACTCGCAGGGATCTGCCTGCCTCCGCCTCTAGGCCGTTGGCACAGGAGGGTCTGTTGGGAGTTTTTGAGTATGCCAAACAGGCACTTCCCCAACTAGGCTACATCCCCAACCTTGCATTCCCATGTCTGATCATAAGCCCAGGCAACCCTGAGTCCTAAACTCACCGGCCCCACCAGATACGCACCTTGCAGCCTTCGCAGGAGCTGACCCCATAGTGGTAGCCGGAAGACTTGTCGTTGCATACAAAGCACGGCTTATAGACCCGAGGAGGTGGTGGGGGTGAGGGAGAGCTGGGCACCATCTCCTCGGAGCTGGTGCTCTGAGTCTCCACGGCTGAAGGGAAAGCATTGTGAGAAGATCAGCAGAAGCACCCTCATCCCACAGCCTCTCTTTCTTGTACTCCCTGGAAAGCCCAGACCACCACTCTCTGTAGCTTGTTGGGAATTCTGGCTCCACCACCGCCCCCACCCCCACCCATCAGGGCAACTCTTCTACATTAATGTTCAATTCTTCAAATTCCAGGCCAAGGCCCAACCTAGGAGTCAACGTCTCTGCTCTGTTCCGTAAAGTTGAAGATTGGTTGGGACTCAGCAGGTAAGAGCACTAGCTGCTCTTCCAAAGGACCAGGGCTCAATTCCTAGCATCTACATGGTGGTTTACAACCATTTCTAACTCCAGTTCTGGAGGGACCAGTTCTCTCTTCTGGCCTCCATGGGCACCAGGCACAAAAATGGCACACAAAAAATACATACAGACCGAACGCCATACACATTTTTAAAAGGGGAGGGGCGGGGCTGGGGATTTAGCTCAGTGGTAGAGCGCTTACCTAGGAAGCGCAAAGCCCTGGGTTCGGTCCCCAGCTCAAAAAAAAAAAAGGGGGGGGGAGGGGCATCGAGCTGAAGGGTTAGTTAGGGCTCACTCCTGACTCTGGTAACCCCAGAGTTCCACCATCCTCAGCCTCTGGAAGCAACTGGGGGGAGGGCAACAGATGTAGAGGCAAATGGGGCAGTTTCAGGCTACCTACAGCTGGCACCTGGCTGAATGACTTAATTCAAGTCACTCCTGAAAGACTCGCAGGTCAGAAGGGGTTCATTAGCAGCTGAGTGACTGGCTCAACGTCCTGCTTCCAGCGACAGGGGAGCCAAGGCTCTCTTCTTAGGCACTCTGATCATAGTTACATGGCCCTTAGTAAAAGAAGCTGTAGAGGAAGACAGGGATTCACTCAGGTCCTCAGGTCCAGGAGCAGTTTGGGGTGTAGCAGAGAGTCAGGTGACACTGGGTAAACAGAGCTGAGGGGGAAGGGAGCTGCCCCAGACCCTTTCTGAGCCAGTCTTCTCTGCCGAACTGCTTCAGAAAACAGTAATTGCAGTTTATATGGAGTGCTAGCCAAGGCCCAGAGTAAGGGGAAGCCACACTTGATACAGGAGGCTGCTGAGAACAAGCCGGCCACAGGCTGGGTTCACCCTCGGAGGCTCAGGACATTTGAAAATCATCCAGCCTGCGGGACCTGCTGCCTGAGTTTGGAAGTGGTCGGACAAAATCCTGAAGACCTCCAGCATCCTTTGAAAGCACCTCCTGTGTGCGTCCTTCCCCCCACACCCTGTAACCCACCTGGTCACAAGTCCATTAAGACCCAAGGTAGTGAGAGGACAGAAGAGTCCACAAGTTGGGGGTTCCAGATCAGCTTCACCACCTTACAAAGAGGGAAGCCCTCTCCATCCACCCCACCCCCACACACTCAATTAGCATAAGAATCCTACTGGAGTTAGATTCCCCCTCAAAAGAAAGGGGGTGGAAGGGTGCTGGGAGTTTATTCAAGACTGGGGGTGGGGTTGCCTGAATGGTAGGTGTTGGGAGGTTTGAGAAAGACTGGAAGGCTTTTCAGCACCCCTCCCCATTCAACCCATCGGGGGTCCCCAGGACATGTGCCTGACCCACAGGCCCGTGCGTGGGGTGGTACTCTCTCCTGCACCGACGCCCTCCCTACCCACAGAGCGCTGCCTCATTTCCTCATTTCCTCTCTTGCGCAAGGCCTGGGTGCGGTCAGGCTGGCATGGGGCAGGCAGCACCAGCCAATTATAAGACAGAGGCCCCAGAGATCCTGCCCTTGGGCAGTCTTTCCCATCTCAGTGTCACCGTCACCCTCTCTCGACACCCCTCTGGCACATCACCGCCCCCTGTATCCGAAAGTGCTGTGCCTCTGAGGTCACTGTGGGTGGAGGGTGCTGCAAAGCTAACTGGGTCTTCTGGGACACCCGGGGATCCCCTCTTCAACCCTGAGCAGGGACCTCTGCACTGGGATGCTGCTCCTAGGCAAAGCAGGGGCCCCTGCTGAGGAGGAGGGGGTGGGCTCGGGGTTTTCTCCTTTTAAAGCCCAAATTGCTGAAATTGAGGAAATTCCTGGCCAGGCTGAGCGGAGCTTCAAACAAACTCTTTATAACCCGGCTGTAAACGCTCCCAGCTGCAAGGCCCAGAGCTTGAGCAGCCTGGACTCACAATCTCCCTGAAGACACACACATACACACACTTTTGCAGGCCAACCTCACACAGACAGGCTGGCTTACAGTGGGTGCCTTAGCCTGGGCAGGACCCTTGAACAGAGGAACTCACAGACATCAAGCCACACGTACTCCCTGTTGGCAGATGGCAAGTCACAAAGCAGAAGCCAAGCTCTACCACCAGACAAGAAGTTTCTTCGGTCAGCACAACGCCAGGACACCAGAGTCTCCATCCAAATGCCACTAACAGACGGTCCAGCTCTACTCTAAACCACCTTTTCCCTCTAGGAGTGTGGCAGGGGGGTATAGAGTTGGTTCTGTGTAGCCAAACTTCCTGGGTCAAACAGAAATGCAAAAATATTGAGCTACCAAGCCCAGAAATCTCTCCAGAGGCCTAAATAAGAGTATATATATATATATATATATATATATATATATATATATATATATATATATATATATATATATATAGAGAGAGAGAGAGAGAGAGAGAGAGAGAGAGAGAGAGTCAGCCCCTGCCCAGGATCCCTACAGCCAAGGCTCCCCCACCATATTTCTGGCTCAGATACCAATGTGCCCAAGAGTTCCCCATTATGCTGGGGCATGGCATGGTTAAGAAGTCAAAGAAACTTGGTGCAATGTACCAGTGTGTACATCTTTTCTTCACCCTCTAAATAGTACATCAATTCTTATCCCACCCAACCCCAAAGTGCTGTCTCCTGTTTGATACCTCCCTTTCCACTATCCCAGTTAAATCTGAGAGCTCTGCCCTGGAACAAAAAAAAAAAAAAAAGAAAGAAAGAAAAAAATTGAACTTGTAAACAGCGCTGCGGAGTGCCAAGGAGCAAGGCGCGTTGGCGGGGGCTCAGTGACCCGGCGTGCGCACTCCCCCAGCGCCAGCCACCCCGCCCGCTGCCCGCCCCTTCCCAGGGTGCCCCAGAGCCTAGGTCTGCAGTCATCCGTACCCAGACTGCGAGCGCAGTGCCAACCCCCAGTACATTTGGGGGGTGTCCCAGGCTCCTCTCTCAGCCCCTTCCAACAGCCCACCCCCGCCAGGCACTGTGGCCCAGGCTTCAAAGCCGCTTCTCATCTGGACTTTATTTTTACTGCCTCTCCATCCCCAGCTTTTTTATTGCCGCTCTGGAAAGGGGTTCCAGGGCCCCATGCCTGGCATCTCCCATTACAGAGAGGGGGAAGATGGATATTTGGGGGCCTTACGATTGTTATCCCCCTACCAGCTGTCACTTCCAGACCACCACCCACTCCATACACTTGGCTTTAAACTTTTCGCTTCCTGATTAAGTGGCGTTGGAACCGCAGCAGAAAAAGTCATCTGTCAAGACAACCGAATACATACTTTCAGATTGTTGTTGTTTTAATGAGGACCAACACACAGTCCAGCTTTCTGACCCTTCTGTGCACACCCCTTGCACCCCAAAAGCAGAACACACAGGATGCACTCTAGGACACAGCACTTTCCAAAAACGCCCCCGCAGCCACGCAAGGCACACGCCCTCCCGGCCTCACGCCACAACATCCCCACATTGGGCCACGAACATCTGCCAACCTAGGCGAAGGGTGACAGTGGGTGAAGAGACCCCCCTACTCCACACCCACATCTCCTAGGTCTACACAAGCCAGAGATTCACACGCTCTGCGATTTTTTTTTTAACGCCCTCAACTTTCGGCATGGACTTCACAAACGCTACCCACAGTGCTGGGTGCCATATCCTTCCGAGACTAAGGGCTGGCGGACACACTCGCAACACAAATCAGTCTCTCACACGGGGACACTGGAGTGGCATCAACCAAAGCCCTAGCTAAACATCCACCATAAAAACCACATACTCTCCAAACACTGCAGCACACACGCAAAGGAGACGGACTCTGGAGGCCCTCATCTTTAAAGGGCCAGTACCTCACATAGAAAGGACCAGAATATCCTCTCTCTTACGCCCCGGTCCCAAACTTTACACACGGAAATAGTAAGCACCAACCTCTCATGCACCCAATACCCGATCTCCGAGCTCGAATACCTACATTGTAGACTGGCAGGCTGTGCCCAGGCAAAAGACTCAAGTCCGGCGAAACAGGAGCTGCCAGTGGCTCTGCGTAGCAAGCCGGCCCCGGGCCCGGCCGCCCCATACAGCCGTCGCGGACCCGGGACAAACGATTCCATGCAGTCGTACATCGCGACCCGGCTTGGAGAGAAACTGGGTGCTAGAACACCAAGGACCCGCAGCCCATTCCCCCTCCTCCCCCCGCAGTGCCCCGCTCCTGGAGGGGGGAGGGGGAGGGCTAGCATAGGGCGCTGAGAGCCATGGGGGGTAAGGGGTGGGCGGGGAAGAGGGGGATCCCCAGCAAGGGAAAGGGACTGGGCGGGGCGCGAAGGCGAAGCTAGCTTCGGCCTCCGTCTGCCTCACTTAGGGTGCCTAGGCAGCTAGCTCTGTGGAGACCTTTTGTAAAAGCAGAGCCTAGAGGGATGGGGGTGGGGCCTGGAGAGCGAAAGGGGCCGGGCACCAAGATGAGCAGAGCACATACACACACTCATACGTCTGCTAGCTGTGCGGCGCACGCGCTTGCTTAGACATACATCTGTGCAAGCATTTATCTTGGCAGGCACCACAAATTTCCAAGCGTGCAATAGTGCACACGCATGTCTGCACGCACATACATTCATAGGTGCAAGATTTTGTGCAAACACACCTGGCTCGGGGGAAAATGCTTGTAATCATGCTCTCTCGACAGCCCTGGAGGTCTGAACACATTTGCACTTAGGCGCGTGCCCAGGTGGGGATTCGGGGAAGGAGTGAAGGAATCAAATATGCGCATTTCCTTTCACTGCGTCTTCCCCTCTCCTTTCAACCTTTCTTCGGCATACAAGTCAACACAAGCAAGGGTGTTAAGAATGGCTGCGTAGAAGGGAACCTTGAGATGCCCTGAGCTACGCAGCTCTCCAGACCCGTAAGACCTGCGTTACCTCCACCCCCCTCATTCCCAGGCCGGGCTCCTCCTTCTTCCTTCGCGCGCGCGCGCTTCAGAGCTGAATACTACATTCCTGCGGCTCAGTGCGCGCTGCCGCCTCCTTCCTTCCCGATCTTCCCACCCCCGGTCCAAGGGCCAGAGCGCGCTCCCGCGGTGAACTCTCCGGGAACCCCCCTCGGGGCGGGTGGCCGGGCGCGCTCACCTCCTCCTGACCCGGCCCCGCCCCACCCCGCCCAGGCCGTCGCCAGCTCCGCAGCGGAGTCCCCCCCCTCCCGCCCCCTCCAGCGCAGCGGAGTCTACCCCTCCTAGCTCCGGCTATCCTTCCTCTGCCGAGGGCTGGGCCGCCTCCCTCAAAGTCCCCAAAGCTCTATCCCGCGACTGACACTCCCAAAGTGCCCCTCCAACTCCCTCATTGCCCTCTCCCAGAACCTGACTTCAGCTTTTAGAGCACAAACTACCCCCTAAACTGTCCCTACAGAACCAAACTGCGACTCAGACGAAACTGATCCCTCCCAATGACAACTGCCCCCACCCCGAGTTTCCACTGTGCTAAGGGCTCCCCCGCCCCTTCGCAGTAACTGCCCTGCTGGTCATTCACTGCTTAGGGTCACTTAAACCCCACCGAAGGAAATAGCTGCCCCTCCCTCAGTGGCACCTCCAGTGCCCCCCCCTGGACACTCAAGGGAGGGGTTTGGCCACGTCAGAAGTTTGCCCTTGCCTGGCCGCGTCGAATCGGGGACCCTGGCCCGGGGACAACGCCAGTGGCGGCGACTCCCGGAAACCGCCCCCTCCCCCGCGCCCCGCCCGCCGGCCGCCCGACCGCCCGGCGGGCCGGCCCAGCCGGCTCTGTCAGCGCGGCTCACACGGGGAGCGCCCGGGAGCGGGAGCGGCGCCCGGCCCGACCCCTTCCCCCGCCCGGCGGCTGTGGCTGAGCCAGGGCGGGGCGCACTTTTCTAAGAATCTGCTGTACCGAGTCGGGGTCGCACTGGGGTGCTGTGAGAGTGGGGCGCCTGTTGGAAGAATAAAAAGCAGGAAGGGGTGCCAGAGTAGGCAAAAGAAGGCGGGAACGGGGGAGGGGAACGGGAGGCTGCCAGGGACTCAGGGGGCAGGGCTGGAGAGGAGGGCCTAAAATGCGGATGGCGACGGTGGGCTGGGGTGGACGGGCAAACTGTGAGCTTGCAGCAGGCACGAAGAGGAAGACAAGATCTTTCCAACCTAATGTGAAAACTTTACCATAATGTCCAACCCTAAGACTCAATTTCTGAATCCAACCGTACCCCCCATCCAAAACAAAACAAAACAAAACAAAACAGAAAGTCCAGGACTAAGTGCCTGAATTGGAATAGAACTAGTAGGGAAAAAACGTAGAAAGTGAAGAGTACCCCCCAAAAAACAAGGAAAAAAGGAGTCTTGACGAGTCAACTTCAGGGTTGTAAGTTCCCCTTCCCCCTCCGAAATCTGAAAGGTCCCAATTAAGTCGGGCCTGCCTGGTTGGTAATTAGAACCAGAAGTGGCCAGGCCACAGAGAGGGGGTTGGGAGGAGGGCACAAGAGTGGGGGGAGGGCTCCAGGAAGCCATGAGTTCTCAAAAGTCCCCCCTTTCTTTCACCAGATGCACCCCAGTCCTCATCACCCCATCTGTGTGTGCTTTGAGAGCGTTGCTGGGAAAAGGTGCCTTAGGACTAGGCATTAAGGTATCAGACCAATCTATGCCATCAGCACCAGCCCTTGTCCAAGACACAGTACAACCTTGGATAGAAAGCAAATTGGGGGGGGATCTAGTGCCTCTATTTTCCCCAAAGCACCCCCCCACCCTTATTGCAGCAATTAGACCCATTAGCCTTCTAGCATTTCATGGGAACCAGATGTTCCCCACCAGCCTTGGTGGGGGTATGAAAGGGGGGCTGGTGCCTGACTCACCCCCTTCCCTATGATCCCCACCACCAGGGTGCACCCCCCTCCCAGCTAGATCCTGGAAAAGCTATGGTCCCAGGGGCAAAGAATGTGCCCCTCCCCCACAGAGAAGGCCCAATAGCTCTCAAGCTTCCAGTCTGGTCACCCCTCAGAGCTCTACCAGTCCCTGGCAAAAATGTGAGTTTGGCCTGGACTGGGTTGGGGGAGTGGGACAGCTAAATCTCCTCTCTCCCCATCTTGCCACCTCTACGTGAGGTTTGAAGATCACTGGTTTGGAGTTCTTCCTGCTTAATAACTCCGCTTTTCTTCCAAAAATCTCACTCTTAAAAACTGAAGGGGGTATTTCGAACCAAAGTAGGCCCCGCCCAAAAGGGTAAGTGCTAAAGGGATAGGTCCCACCTGAGGAGCTCTGGGAGGTGTCTCCCGAATACAAGGAGGGGGTGGCAGAGGGAGGTGTGAAAGGGAGGGTGGGGCCCAAAGCAAGGATGTGAGGCACTCTTGGCAGGATGGGGGCTGGGACAGGGTAGGGGGCCAGGAGAGGGGGGGTGCCGCCCGGGCCCCAGCAGCGGCGGCAAGCTTGGCTCCCCCCGCCAGAGAGGTTTCCTGTTGCAATCAAAGCCCCGTTTGTGTCGGCCCGGAGCTGGAGTTGGAGCCGGAGGAGGAGGAGAGACTGGGAGGGGAGGGGAAAGAGGCAGCCACTGGGGGTTTTTCCTGGAGGAGACTTCGCTGCCGCCTGCTTGCCACCCTCAACTGCCACAGTTTTCTTTCCTCACTTCTTTTCCTAGTGCCTGGCCGGTCTCTGGGTCTGCACCTGTATAGCTGCTGCCTCTCTGGCTTAGGTCTGGGCATCTCCAGTTTAAATCGTTTTCTCCCTGTGCCAGCCTGCTTTCAGTGTCCCCAAGTGACTTAGTGGAGCTTGGGCTCCCTACCCCACAGACACTGGCCTCAGAGCCATGACAGTTAGTACTGCCACAGTACTTGGACGACAAATTGGGCCAGGTCTTCAAGACCACAGTATCCTCTCTCTGATGACAACGCTCTATCCCTGAAGCCTGGAACAGCAGATATGCCACACATCAGTGTTCGTGAGAGACACTTGGGCTTTCGTTCACACGCGTGTATGCACACATGATGCATAGACAGGGTGCGCGTGCGCACACGCTCCCTCCTTTTTTCACGCACACAGGTCTATGCTTGCCTGGCTCAGCAGCACATGCTCCACTTTCCTCTCCCCTCCTCCACAACAGGGTTCTAAGCTGCCTGCCTCACCCACTGAGGCCCCAGGAGAGACCCAAGAGGTGGAGCAAGACTTCGCACCAAGGATATCCCCAAGGTGCCAGGGGCTGACTCTTCAATATTAATCCAAAAACCCCCCAAGGAGAAGCGTCAGGCCCCTCCTTAAACCACCCCTTCTTATCCTGAGAAAGGGGGTGGTACCCTGAAGAAGAGGATGTAACAAGAGACAGAGGCTCACAGTGTAGGTGACTATGTCCTCAGATTTATGGCCCTGATCCACTCCTCCCATTTATGATTAGATGGCTCCATCCAGAAAGGGACAGGGGATCAAAGCACAGGAGAGGTGCCACTCTCTCATCCTGTGGTCAGTTACTCTCCTGCCAAGAGAGGCTCCCTAAGCTCCAGGATCCCTTCTTCCCCACTGCTGGATGCCCCACCCCAAGCACACTGCCTGGACCCAGGCCTTCCCCTCCTCCCTACCCCACCTGCTACCTCCCTGCCTGGGCCTGTCCCTCCAATGCTAGCCCGACACACCCTCTTCAGCTGCCTTCTCCCTGGTGCTGGCTCTCCCTTTGGAGCTCTTCTACCTGTCTCCATCCTTCAGGGCGACCTCTGAGGATGGGGCTCAGCCTGCTGCTTTTGAGATACCTTGACCGCACTTTGAACCCTGACCTCCACCTCCATGTATCTAGAATACAGGAACCAAGGAGACTTTGACGGGGTACTGGCCGTGTCTCTCAGCATTGTTTCTACCACCAGCCTTTCCCTTCTTCCTTTCTGACTTCGGCTCCTTTAGTTACCTCCCACAGAACCTGAGGAAACCCAGTCCTCTGATTGTATGATTAAGTTGTTTGATTCCCTGCGAGGCTCATGGGAGTTGAGGGTTATTCCCACTGCCTGGTGCTGGGGCGGGACACAGGATGACACTCAGGAGGATGGGGTCCAGCTGAAGTTTCCAAACACTCACCTTGCACGCCACACCACAGGCAGCCCCTACAAATCCATGATAATCACCCCCCCCCGATTCTTCACAGTTTTGTTGCATACACTGGAGTTCTGTGGAGCAGAACTCAGAGACGCTATGTACTCACCAACTACACATGGTCTGGGAGACACACACACACACACATACACACACATACACACACACACACACATACACACACATACACACACACATACACACACACATACACACATACACACATACACACACACATACACACATACACACATACACACACACATACACACACATACACACACATACACACATATACACACATATACACACATATACACACATACACACACATACACACACATACACACACATACACACACATACACATACACACACACATATACACACACATACACACATACACACACATACACACATACATACACACACATACACACACATACACACATACACACACATACACACACATACACACACATACACACATACACATACACACATACACACATACACACACACATACACACATTCACACACACATGCACACACACACACGCACACACACACACACGCTCCGGATAAACATACTCTTTCCAGTGAAGCTGCTAACCCTGTCTACATACGAAGCCCTCCGGGTCTCTCCCCCTCGCCTTAAAGGCCCTCTTTCTCCTTTGCTCAGCCTCTCGGCTACACCTTTACTCCTTTACTGCTGCTGCTGCTGCTGTTCCCCTTTGAAACAGATTTCCCTGTGTAGACCAGGCTGGTCTCAAACTCAGAGATCTCTGCCTCTGCCTTGTGAGGGCTGGAATTAAAAGTGTGAACCACCATGCTAAGGAATGGGTCTTCCTCTTTTTGTTTCTACGACCCCCCACCCACACCCCCAAGCAAAACTTTCGCTTCACCCCTTTTCCTGCTGTCACTGTATACAAAGAGCCCTGTGCCAGAAACTGGAGTCCGAGACCCCCTACCGCACCCCTGCTTGTCATGTCCTGGTCCGGAGGGACAATCGCCAAGTGGGCAAAGAGGGGTTCCAGAGGGAGAACGGAACCTGAGGCCTTACTTGCTGGCAGCATTGAAACACTTAACCTAAAGAGGGCAGGCCCCAGGACAAGTAGGGATCTGCAGTGTGTGGGGACTATTCCAGACCTGGAGGGAGGGAGGAGTCCAGAAACGTGGCTAAGGGAGAGGATGCTCCTGAGTAACCCTTGCTCCGGTCTAGATATGTTGTGAACCAAGAGCCACCTCTTTGCCACCAGGCCATTTCTGTCCTCGGAAACTTCAGGCGTTTTCCCAGCCCCACATGTCTATACGCATTGGGCGCTAAGTTCCCTTTCCATTTGCAGCCTGAGAACCCTATTGCCCTTCTTCCTCACAGAGCCAGCTGACAGACTGACTTCTCGGATTCTCTAGTCCCCTGGTGCCCCACCACCTCCACCCCCAGCCACATGTAGCCTTGAAGGAAGACACTAGACACACAATCACACTCAGGTGTCCACAGGACTGTGTTCCTTTCTGTGCTGGGTGGCCCAGGAGGCAGTTTTAGGCCCTCCACTTTGAGATCATATTTGAATAGAATTGCTATCCATAGATACTACCCTCAAATACATCTAACCCCACTCCCACTACCCCTCTCTCATACTCACCACCATCCTATCCCACCAAGGTTCCATCCCTGACCACCTTCCCGACAATGATGTCCATTTCCTATATCACCCCCTAACCCATCTGACCTAATTTCCCCAAGACCCCTGAGACTCACAGAGAGAAGCCATCTCCTTGGGGAGGTCAGGCTGGCCAAGGCCCCGGAAGCTGGGGCTCAGCATCTCAAATGGCGGTGACCCTCTGAGTGCACCTGGGAAGGCGAACGGGAAGCCTGCTCCTGGGTAACCAGATCCAGGCCCCAGGGCGTTGGGCGCAAAGAGTCGCTCCTTATTGGTGGCCATGGTAGCTGCAGCGTGGGAATCCCTTGTACTCTGCCGTGGGCGGGGGTGATCTTCAGCTGCAGCCCCCGCCCATGCCCACTGCCCTGGCCTGGGAGGCTCCGTGCCCACCCTGCCTGGCCTGTCCAATGGGTCTCCAAGGGTCCTAGAGAGAGATAAAGGAAAGGGACACGTGAGATGACTGACAGTCACCGTGCGGATTGCCATGCAGCCCACGGCAGTGAGCATCCTTCTGTTAATCCTACCACCCTGGCTTGGGCACTTGCGATTCCATAGAGTGGGCAGGGCAGAAAGTCGTGCAGATTCTGAGAAAGTTCCTAGGTTTAGCTTCAGGGAAGGGGAAACTGAGGTTCTAAGGTGAATAAGATTCGAGACCTCTTGGTGGGGTTCCTGGATGGAAGTGTCACGCCTGGACTAGACGTCTGCTCTGACACCTGTCCTGCAAAGTAGAGATTGTGACTCCCAACACTTAAACACTCAGACTGGTGAGCTCAGTGGTGGGTGGCTTGCTCAGGGTGTAGCAAGAGCAACATTCTGGGTTCGATGCCTAGAGCCGGGAAGAAACAAATTTCAAACTGAGCGTGTACACCTTTAGCCCCGAATACCTTTGATTCCCAGCACCCATGTGGCAGAGACAGGCAGATCTCCCTGAGTTTGAGGGCAGCCAGGCCTACACAGTAAGACCTTGCCTCAAAAACTTTAAAAAATATATATAATAATTAATTAAACACATTAAAAAATAAATTAATTAAAACCCCTTACTACCGTGGTGGCAGCAATCTCTGCTGTAACTTCTGATTTTTTTTTTTTTTTCCGGAGCTGAGGACCGAACCCAGGGCCTTGCGTATGCTAGGCAAGTGCTCTACCACTGAGCTAAATCCCCAACCCCATAACTTCTGATTCTGATACGGCTTTGGAGAGTACAGTGTACCGGTCACATGCAGACTCCCTGAACCGATACCCCCACTTGCTGGCTTGGGGACTTGGAAGGAATTATTTAATCTCTCCGTGCCTCTGTTTCTTCGTCTGCCATCTAAGAATAACAGGACCCCACCAGCTGGTGCGGTTGTTTGGCGGGTTCACTAATTCATCGTGCACAGGGTGTTTGAGACAGAGTAGAGCGTATGCTAAATGCTATGCCAAACTCCCGTACTTTGTACTTCCTGCGTGTCTTTTAATTATCATTTGCTTTCTCCGTCTTCCCCAGTACTCCTTGCTTCCCCTCCCAACTCTTCCTCTGTCACCAATCATCCCACGGTCAGCCTGCACTGCCTACGCCCTCGGTGCAGGTAGAACCTCACTGTGAGAGAACTGTAGCACCAGAAAAATGCCCTCCTCACCCTCGGTCTACATTGCTGCTCCTCCTTCTCCTCCTCTCTCTGGACTTCTAAAAAGCCCTCCCTATCTTCTTCCTTCTCTCAAATGTAGCTTTCCCCCGACCCCCGATGGAGGAAAAGGAAATCCAGGTCCTGTGCAAAGGACCAAAGGAAAGGTCTTGGATCAGGATCTCCAGAGCCATCTACCACTGTGAAGGTTAATGGGCTCCATAAGAGACCAAAGGGAGGTGGCCAGAGACCACGGTGAGCGCACAGGTGGGCCCCTTACACACATCCTCTACATCCGTTCCCATGAGAAGCTTTTTAGGGTCAGCATCCCGTCTCTGTACCTCTGCCCTTTTCCCTCTTTCTTCCTCTCATCTCTCTCAACCTCCAGACTCCTTGGAATAAATCTGTAAAGGAGACTCAAATCCTCATTAGGTACCACTGATAGGACCAGGACCCTCCAACTCTTTACCCCACTGTCTCCAGAGTCCTACGGGGATTAACTCAGAGCCTCCAGGATCCTTCTCTTAGTCCATGAGATCCTCATCCCAAGTTGAACCCAGGTAGATCCAGGAGTCCAGGGCCCCCTAGGCCCCTGGGCCATAGCTCAACAGGCTGGGCTACATTCCAGGTGGATTAACCCCTCCAATGCCACGAGTTACTAGCTGGTAGATACCCCCACCCCAATCTTTCCCTGATTCTGCTTAGACTGGGAATAGGCTGTCTATTCCGGCCATCCTTGTCTTGGCCTCTTACCTACAGATGGGAAACAGACCTCTAGGGTAGGGCAGGACTTCAACAGGAGGGGTGAGAGGGGGGATGTTCAGGCTCCTCCTGGTTCTCACCAAGGACATTGTAAGCAAAGGACAAGTCTCCCTGGCCTTCCTTCTCAACTACCTGGGATGGGAGGCTTGGAGATGAAGAAGATTCCTCTCTTCTAGGTCTGGTCTCTCTGGGAAGGGGGCGCCCTTCAGTTCCAGGTAGAAGAGAGCAAGATAGTGTGGAGTCAAAGGAAATCCTAAATGAGGGCCTTAGCTGTCTTGGGTCTTTGCGGGACCTGCAGAAGGAGACTGCTTCCCTCTTCCCAAGATGCCACCTCAGACGGTGCGGTCTGGAAGGCAGGCAACTGACTTGGGGAAAGAGTTCTTACAAAGCTTCTCTCAGAGATGAGGTGGAGTTGAGGGGAGGGCATGGATGAAGGGGGCTGCCGGATGGAGGGGGGCGTCTCCCTGCTGCCCTGCCCGCTCCAGAGCCCGAGACAAAGCTGCTCTTGTCAGTTGCTCTCCACCCGCCGCCCCCCTCCCCTCTGTATAAACACGACCACCTTTTTCCATGACCCCATCTCCAGAATGGGCGGAGAACCCAGGCATCCTTTGCTCCAGCCTGAGCCCCCAGCCTGCTCTCTCCAGGCGGCAACAAGGAGGCAGCAGTGGACCTGGCTTCCCTGCCTCTGTGCCCTTGCTGGGGGAGTCTAGACCCTTGATTCTCCACCTTGAATCCTCAGGTGCCCTCCCTCTACCCCACTGGCCTCAGGGAGGGGCAGTACCCAGGAGGCAGGCAGGCAATGCCAGTGGAATGTGTGTGGGCATCAGAGGGCACGGGCAGGGTGGGGCCGAGGGGGGAACTGGAGGTGCCAGTTAGGTGGCTTTCTGAGCCAGAGGTGGGGGTGTGCCGGGGCTGGGGGGGGCGTGTCCTGTGCTGCCTACCAGCTCTAAGCCACTGTGTGTGTGTGTGTGTGTGTGTGTGTGTGTGTGTTGGGATACCCAAGTTCCGAGCGCCTTGGACACACACACTCCTCTTGACCCCCCTCCAAGTCCTCTCCTCCCTGACAATGGCTGTGGTCCTCAACTCCCCAACTCAGTACCTGAAGAATGACCGTAAGGGCAGGAGCCTCAAATTTGAGGAGTAGGATCCCAACTGCCCAAGGTTTAAGCCCTACGAGAGGGAATTATTTGAGCATTTTGTCCTTGAGTCCCCTCCCAGAGTCAGACATCCCTGCCGCCCCATCCGAATGACCATCCACTAAGCATATTCTTACCCTCTGGCCTCTACAGAGATTTCCTTCTACATACTGGGCCAGGCTGAGGTGAGGGACCTGGTAGAAACTGCTGGAAAATAAAAAAAAAAAAAAAAAAAAAAAAAAAAAAAAAAAAAAAAAAAAACAAATGAGAGAAGCACTGTCAGTGGCTCTCCAGGACTGGGGCTCTTCTGAACCTGTCCTGGTGTCCTGGCATTAAACTCCACCTTTGTTTCATTGGGGCGTCCCCTAGAGAATATTCTAAAAGAGCTCCCCTTCATTGGTTCACTTGTGCAGTTAGGATAGGTCACAGAGAATCCAGAGTCTGCAGTCCAAACTCCACAGGCCACTTTATCCACCTAGACACAACCAGGACCACTTGCTAGACCTTTCCTGGTCCCTCTGCAGAGCCCTTCCACTGCAGAGCCATTCCACTGGAGAGAGGGTACTTAGACCATCAGATCCACCCTTCAGTACCCCTCGGTGGAAGAATGCCATCCTTTCCCAGAGGAGGAAAACCCGTCTTCTCTGACATTCCAAGTATAGGAAGATAGGTTCTCATGCCCAAGACTTTCCTAAATGCTCTCCTTCAATACTCACCAAAATCAAGGGCAGACAACCCGGCCCATCCTCAGTCTGTCTAAAAATCTTCCCTTTCCCTTCCCAGGTCACGACTGAGCTCAACTTGGGGCAGGAAGCCTCCTCGCAAGCCCGGCTAACAGCTTGGCCACCCCCGGAGGGAAAGGACCCCAAGGGTCCCGACGCCTCCGCCCCTGGCTCATTTCAGCAGAGGACCCCGGCGTCCGCGGCCGGAGGGCGGGCGAGCGGGCGAGCCGGCTTCCCCGCCTGACTCACCTGGAGGGGAGGGCGGGGGAAGGAAGGCCGCAGAGCCCCGAGGTCCCGGCGTCGGGCGGTCTCCGGGATGGAGCGCCGCGGTGTTAGTGACTCGCGGTAATGGGGGGCTTCAGGGGGGCACGGCTCTAGGCTGGGACAATCCCGGGGCCTCTCGGAGCCCGCCCGCCCACGTGACCGCCCCAAAATATCCGACACATTTTCTCCCAAACCGCACACTGACTCCGCAGGCGGGGACACGGAAAATATTTTCTTTCTTTTTCTCCCTCCCTACCCCCCCCACCTCCCTCCCTGCCTGGCTCCCTCCTCCCCCTCCCGCCCTCGCTCCTCCCTCCCCTGCCGCCTGCCCCTGCCCGGCTCCCTCCTCGGTGCCCTGGGGCTGGGGGGGAGGCGGCTGGGGGGGGGACTGGGCGGGGCGGCCCAGGACGCCTGGGTCTCTGCCCCTCCCATTTGCTAGGCTTCCGTGGCTCCATCCCCGGGAGGCCGGGCAGAGCTGGCAGAGGTCAGTGTCCTGGGCTCCATGATGCCAACCCTTTCTCTCTGGTGCTATCCCCTTTCCAGCCATTTGGGGAGACTGAGTTGTCTTTGGCCACGCTGTATTCTGCCAGGCCGGTCTCTGGTACCTCCCAGGGTAGGCAGTGAGGGAGGTGGACACTCCCAGGACGTGGAGTGATGGGGCAAGAGTATACCAGAGGAGAAGGCACTGTCCCCTTTTCTTAGTTAACCTCCACCTGCAGGTCAACTCTGGCTTTCTCTGTCCTGTGGCCTAGGAGCAAACTGGTTTAACTAGTGGGGGGTTATGAGGGTGCTGCGAATTGGGTTCACAGACCTCCTCCCTCTCACTCTGCCTGCACTCAGTTCCAGGAGTTGAGACGCGTGGGTCTCTCGCTGCCAATATCGTCCCCACCTTTAGGCTTGGATTTAGAGGGGGAGAGGCTGGCTGGGAGGAGGGCTGAAAGAACTTTAGGGAGGAGGGGGGATGGGAGGAGCCTTGAGCTGGGTGTGAGGGAAAAAGCCCAGGCGAGGGTGTGTGTCTGGCTCAGCCAGCAAGGCCTGCCTGGCTGCCTGGTAGATGCGCCACGAATGTTGTTGACGCTGGGTCTCCAAAAGCCCAAAACCTGTGTCTAATAGGGTCGTTCTCTGACTCCAAACAAACCGAGGCCGAAAGGCTCTCAAACCTAGAGAGGGAAACCAATAGTTTGGTTTTATACTACAAAGCACAGAGCTAGAGAAAAGTGAAGTCCTATGCACAGAGCAGAAGCACTCCCACAGGGATGGTCACGACTCCAGAAGAGGAGAAAGATCATTGGGCCAGGCACTGGCCCAAAGCACCATCCCCAGCAACGCTCCCAGAGTGGCCAGCACCTGGGGAATGGACCCCTGAATCACATCACATTTTCCACCCTGGAATTTACTCAGCTCTGGTCTTGCTGTCACCCTAGGGGCCAGGTATCACCCTCCTGGGAAAGACCTTTTTTGGGTAGCCATTATCAGCTGAAGGAGAAGGGAGAAGAAGAGGCATGCTGTGGCAATCGCAGGAGACAGAGACGTCATGGGGGAGGAGGGGGCGCAGACAAACTGCCTTTCACTCCAGGGCTGGGAATAGGTACTCCAGGGTCCCGTCCCCAGGTGGCCTGACTGCTGTTGACTTTGCCGGTTACCCTGGGAGCAGCTAGCTCTTAGCAGTGTGGGAGGGGTGTGTGTTAGGGAGTTGGACCCTGGCATTCAGGCTGGGGTGGGATAGTGAGCTGCCTGTGTGGCAGGGATCCTGCCAGGAGGCTGCAAAGTTAACCCCTCCTGCCCTGCCCTGGTGGCGGCTGGCGGAAGGAGGGGCGGGCCCAGTTGCGGTTTGGGAATGTGGCCCTAATCCCCCTCCCCACCCCACCCCAGCACATCTGTAGTTGGTTTACAGTGAATGAGTCTCCTGTCCTCATGAACCCGGCCTGGGCACCATTCCCTTCCTGCCCAGGCACTGGGACACAGACCCAGGCACCACCCTGCTCAGCTCTCTCCACTGGCTTTTCCTTTCACCTTCCTTACAGGACCTCAGGATCTCAGGGACTTGAACCAGAGACCAAGCATTGGAACTCTGAGACTTCAGCTTGGAGTAGTAGATGGGGATGGAGCAGTTAATAGGATTGGGGGGGGGGCAAATATGGGAGCACACCCAAGAGGACAGTAAGTCTTAAATTCCATTGTTTTCCTGTCCCCTTTTGTCTTCATCTGTCCATATGTCTCTGTCTTTGTCTGTGGTGGGTGGTTTGTTCACTTAATCCATCCTGGTTAGTATAACTATTTCCTTGAGACTTCCTCGTTCCAGCCTATGACTGGGGTGGGAAGTGGGGGCGAGACACTGTCCAAGAATACTTGCCCTGTACCAACCTCTCTCATCAATAATTGTCTCTGCCCCTCACCAAACTCAACCACTGGAATTATATTCAGAAGCAGTTAGCCACAACAGGCAAGGCCTGGTGACAGAGGCCTTAATCCCAGCTACTTGAGAGGCTGTAGCATAAGGGATCTCATGAAAGTGGAGAGCTTGTGTACAGCAAAGGAGACCAGTAATCAACCAAGTGGAGAGACAGCCACAGATCAGCAGGAAAGTCTTGGCCAGCCGTACGTCTAGCAAGAGTAATAGCTAGAGAAAGAACTCAGCAGTGAACGGGCTGATGAAATGAACAGACTGGTCTCGAAAGACAAATACGAATGGCCAAGAAACACTGGAAAATATGTTCAAACTCACCAGCAATCAAAGAAACGCAAATCCAGTGTGCATTGAAATCCCTTCCCACCCCCATCTCCTTGGGGCAGGAGGGAGGGCTCAGCCGTTAAGATCACTTGTTGCTCTTGCAGAGGACCTGGGTTCAGTTTCCAGCACCTCTGCCCTCTTAGGATCTCCTTGTGGACCAGGATTTGGGTGCACATACATACATGCAGGCAAGACATTCGTGTACATAAAATTAAGGAAAAAGATGGCTGGCTAGGTCAGGTCTTTGGTACAGCTCTTGGCTAGCAATATAAAGTCCTAGGCTCAGGTCCCAGTAGTGTAAAAAATTAGTAGTGTAATAAAACAGTAGATAGGGAGAGAAACCAAAGAGTTTAAATGTTCCCCTCCCACCACTCCCCAACTTGCAACTGAGTCACATTCTGTTTCTCTCCATCCCAGCGGAGGGGGCTCTGCTCCCTATTCCTTCCCCAGGGTTACGTCTGCTTCTAGGCTTGGCTTTGCTTATGGGTGGTTTGCTTGCTCACTGTGACAGCTCAGAGAAGTGATATCCTGGGGGTCCCAGGATCATGCTTCCTCCTTTGCTGCTCTTGCTTTTTAATACTTATTTTATGAGTGTGTGTGTGTGTGTGTGTGTGTGCGTGCGCGCGTGCGCGCGTGCGCGCATGTATGTACCATGTGTATCCAGTGACAGTGAAGGTCAGAAAAAGGTATTGGGCAGCCAGGCAGTGGTGGCTAACCTGGTCTACAGAGCGAGTTCCAGGACAGCCAAGAAGGCAACACAGAGAAGCCCAGTCTTAGTTAAAAAAAGAAAGAAGAATGAGGAGGAGGAGGAGGAAGAGGAGGAGGAGGAGGAAGAGGAGGAAGAGGAGGAAAAGAAGGCAGTGGCATTTAATCCCCTAGAACTAGGGTTACAGAGAGTTGTACGGGTGCTGGGAGCCAAACCCTGGTCCTCTGGAAGAGCCACAAGTATGACCAACTGCTGAGCCACCCCTCCAGACCCCTTTACTCCTTGCATAACAGAGCAAAGACCAAGAAGAACTGCAGGGAGAAGAGGACTCAGAAACCCCACTAGCTTCAAGACATTGCCTAGGTCATTTCCTCGGTCTGGGCCTGCAGGATTGCCCCATGCCACACTCAAAGGTTGCTGGCAGATGTCGGTGGGGGCTGGGGGAAGCCGGATTACAGTCCCTGAGGATATCATTAATGTGCAGGAGTACTGTAGGGGCTTGGAGACCGGGGCACCCGGGGAGACCATGATGAAAACATGTTTTGTACTACACGTGTGCTTTCCTCGTCCTTCCTTACCTCCTTCGCCACCTCCTCCCTCCAGGTGTGCCCTGCGCCAAGGCTGGTGCTGGCTTTGCGCTTGGTGCTTATTTGATTTTACCCTTGCACCAGGTCTGTCTGTGCTTGCCAGCTCCTTGGCTCTGCTGATGTGTAAGTTTGTATGTAGAAGGTCTTATCTAGCTCCAGGGCAGCCCATGTAGAATAGTGCCTTGGTTTTCGAACGAAACACTTTATGTGTTCTGAGGAGCTCTTTCCCGACCCGAGCCAAGCCGTTTGTTAATTTGGCAAATTTGGATTGAACAGACTGCGCACTAACCAGTATGCTAAGCCCTGGGAATAGTATACACGGTCCCTGCCCTTGTTGGCTGAAGTCTGATGGAGGTGTCAGGTGTTAACTAACCAGGCAATCAGGATGGAGAGGCGATGCAGAAGGATGTGTTTATTTATACCCAGCCAAGGGCATCAGAAGAGCTTTCCGGGAAGAAGGGAAAGAGGAGGATAATGAAAGAAAATGTTCAAAGGCCCCGGGGTTGAGGTCCTAGCTCTCACCCATATAACTCTGGAAAAAAAGAGGGGTTCCCTATTCCTGTGCCCTTCCTGTGTCCAGTATGCCCTAGGGAAAGAATAGTAAGACCTTCCTCCTCAAGGTCAGAGCTAGCTCTAGGATCCAGGCTGATGCTGTGCCTGAATGGATCCATTTACTCCTTCTCCTGTTCCAAACAGCAAAACTGAGACACAGAAAAGGGAAACATTACAGGCTCGGGCTTGAGATTACCATGTTAAAGTCAAGGCTCCAAACTGGCAAATTCTCCAGCATGAAGAATCTTGCATTGCCTGGCTGGAGCCTCTTGGGGAGAAAGCTTTCTCCACCCTGTATACTCCGCCCTCCTGCAGATCCAGCCCTGACCTGCCCCACTCCCTGGAGCTAGCATGTCTGCCTCCACAGTTGCTACAGTGTGTACGAGGTGAGCGCTCCAGGTGTCTGCCAGCAGCATGTAGGCGGGGGCAGCTGTCTGTTTTGTACAGAACCTGCTTAGGGAGGGAGGATCTTCCTTCTCCTCCATCCATTGCCCAGGTACCAAAGTTCTAAGGATCGTCCTTCAAATGTTGCTTTTTAAATCAGTGCTTGAGATGGGACCCAGGGCCTTGGATGTGTTTAGCAAGTTTTTTTTTTTTTTTTTTTTTTTTTTTTTTTTTTTTTTTAACAGAGCTATACCCCAGTTGCACAGATTTTCCTTTCTGAAGAAAAGAATGGAAGGCCGGCCCTTTGAAAGAGGGAAGCCATGCTACCTCTGGAGGTGGCATAGGTCATAGGACCAATGGGGTTAAGCACCATCCCTGATCTGACCTACTTTTCTACCTGTGCCCACATCCCCTGAGGCCAGCGTGTTGGGTGGAGCCAGCCTGGCACCCCTGTACCCACACCTGGGACTTCCCCTGATTGGAAAGCCCCAGGACCCAGGCCTCCTCCCTGCTCTGCCAACTCTCACCAACTGCCTGGGTTCTGCTCGCCTCCTGTCAGATCTCCATTACTACATGTCAAACTACATCTTGATACCCAGACCAAGGGACCTCAACCCCATGGATCCACCCTTTAGGGCCTTCTTTGATGCCTGGCTGCTCCCTATTTGAAGATTCTTGTGTGTAGAGGGGTAGGGTTCGAGACAGGATTTCTCTGTGTAGCCCTGGCTGTCCTAGAGCTCATGTAGACCAGGCTGGCTTTGAACTCACAGAGATCCTTTTGCTTCTGCCTCCTGAGTGCCGGAGAAAGCCTGACTGAAGAATTTTTTTTTTTTTTGGAGATGTGGGGCAAGGAAGATAGGGCTTGCAGGAAGCTATCCCTTGTTGATCATTTGCTCCGTGCCAGGCATTGTGTAGGCATGCATGGTGTCTCATGTAATGCACACCAGTGTGATCCAGAGAGTTTATAGTTTATTGTTCTCATGTTATAGATGAGGGAGCTGAGAAGCAAAAGGGGCTGAATGACTTGCCCAATGTCACATAGCTAGGACGTTGCTGAGGTGCAGTGACCAGATATTGGTAGTTCTGAGCTCTCTTGACCATACCAGACTTTCTACGCCTCTTCTTTAGCTTCCCACTCCTCTCCATGGGAGAAGACACATTTACTGAGCATCTTATATACATACCCCAGGCACTTTGCCAAAAATAAAGGGGTCACTATCCTCAAGATCTACGGGAGAGGAGTGTATAAGGACCAGCAAATGTCTAACCTCAGTAACCCAAGCTAGCCTTGAACTCGCTGTGTAGCTCAGATGAGCTTGAATTTCTGATCCTGAATGCAGAATCGCAGACACACGGCACCTGTTTATGTGCAGCTGGAGACCAGAAGGGATCCAGGGCTTTAAAGATGCCCACTGAGGAGCCTCCAACCCAGGAGAGTCATTTTCTTTTTGTCTTGTGTGTGTGCCAGGTTGGGTGTGAACATGTTGAGGGCAAGCTGGGCAAGGTGGTACATAGTTGCCTGTGAGTTCAGTACTCGGGAGACAGAAGAGGAGGAGCAGGAAATGAAGGTCATGCTTGGCTGTGAGGTGAGTTTGAGGCTGGCCCGGAATTCCTGAGACCAGGTCTCCAAAAGGGAAAAGAAAAGAAATCTAGCAAAGGATACAGGAGAGATAGCTCAGTGGTCAAGAGCACAAACTGCTCTACCACAGGACCCAACACTGAGGTTAGGTGGCTCACATTCGCCTGTAACCCCAGCTCGAGAGGATCAGACGCCCTTTTCTGACTTATCTGAGCAGCCACAGACATGTCTGAGACATTTACACACACACACACACACACACACACACACACACACACACATACAGTGTTTAAAATGTCAGTGAAAAATAAAACGGGGCTGAAGAGATGGCTCAGCAGTTAAGAGCACTGACTGCCCTTCCAGAGGTCCTGAGTTCAATTCCCATCAACCACATGGTGGCTCACAACCATCTGTAATGGGATCCGATGCCCTCTTCTGGTGTGTCTGAAGACAGCTACAGTGACCTCAAATCTTAAAAAACAAACAAACAAGGCTGGTGAGATGACTCAGTAGGTGAAGGTGCTTCCTGCCAAGCTCAGAGCCTTAGTTCTATCCCTAGACCCACATTGTAGAAGGAGAGAACTAACCAGCTACCTGACATTTGTAATAATTATACACAAGGGCTTTCCTTTATTACTGTTTATTTTGGTGTACCATGGTTTGTTTACATGACTGTCTGCTTATGTGTGAAGTCTTGCATATGCACGTGTGTGTGCAAGTGTCTGTGTATGCATGTGTGTGTGCAAGTGTATACATGCATGTGTATATACAAGTGTTTATCTGTGCATGTGCGTGTGTGTGCACATGTGTGCAGGCGTGTAGGTGCATGTGCATGTGCATGTGTGTGCGCCTTGGGTGTCGTTCATCAGGAATCATCTGCTCCATTTTATTTGTTTGTTCCCTTTCTAAAGATTTCATTTGTTTTTGAGTTATGTCTGAGTGTTTTCCTGCTCTTACATAAGTATACTACATTCATGCATTGCCTTTAGTGGCCAGAAGGGGTAATCTGATCCCCTGGAACCAGAATTCAGCCGGTTGTCCTCTAACATGTGGGTATCAGGAACTGAACCCATGGCCTCTGCAAAGGGTGAGATGATTCTTAGTTTCCGAGCCATCTCTTCACCACCATTCTGTGCTGTTTTTATTTTGTTTTTTTCAAGACAGGGTTTCTCTGTGTCATTCTGCCTGTCCTGAACTCACTCTGTAGACCAGGCTGGCCATGAACTCAGAGATTTGCCTGCCTCTGCCTCCTAAGAGCTGGAATTAAAGGTGCGTACCACCACCCAGCTCCCAGTCTGTGTTTTTAAAACAGAGTCTCAGGCTGGAGAGATGGCTCTTCCAGAGGTCCTGAGTTCAATTCCCAGCAACCACATGGTGGCTCACAACCATCTGTAATGAGATCTGGTGCCCTCTTCTAACCCAAAGGCATTCATGCAGGCAGAACACTGTATACATAATAAATAAATAAATCTTTAAAAAAAATTTTAAAAAAAGTCTCTCAGTGGCCGAGAGCTTACCAAGTAGACCAAGTTGGCTGGCCAGTGCCTCCCCAGTATGGAGTCTTAAGCAAACACCACATCATGGGGATGGAGCCCAGGCCTTTATGCTCCCATGGCAAACCTTTGACTGAGTGAGCCAGCTCCTCAACCTTCCTTTTTCATTTGTTCTACTTTAGCACCCATATGTGATTCCCTAAAAAACTTGATTTTGTCTTTTTCCCCTACTGTGTGTGTGGTCCGGGCTAGCCTCAAACTCATACAATATCCAGAGTCAGTTTCTCAAAGGGAGGTGTCACATAGCATTACACTTGCAATCTTGGCCTGGCCTCCACTTCCCTCGATTTTAGGCTTTTATAATAGAATGATATTGCAACTATTTTCTGTTTTTCTGTGAGATGTGTCTGTACAGAATTGCCATTTTTGTTGCAAAGCCCTTCATTCCTACGTCGCAATGCACCCCTTCATCCTGGTGGTCATAGATCTGGAAGGTGATTCAGTTTAGACCATTGCAAACACCACATCTCTGCATAATCTTTTTCTCTCTTTTTATGCATATAAGGTGGTTTGTCTGCATGTATGGGCACCACATGTGTGCCTGGCATCCACAGAGGCCAGGAGAGGGTGTCAGAGCCCCCCTGGGATGGGAGTTACAGACAGTTGTGAGCCCCTCTTTGAGCGCAAGGAACTGAATCCAGGTCCTCTGGGAGAGCAGCCAGTGTCCTTAACCTCTAAGCTGTCTCTCCGGTCCAGCTTGAACATCACAGTTCCTCGAGAAAAATCAAACTATATATTCAATTTTCCTTTTCTGTTGGCGTTGGTTTTAGTTTAGTTTTGTTTGACACAGGGTCTTGGATATGTAGCCCAAACAGGCTTTGAACAGGGATTGTGTACCCCTGCCTCAGCTCCCTAGCACTGAGATTACAAGTTTGTGTCATCATATCCTTCAGTTTCAGTTGTAACTGACGATGTTGTTTACCAGACAGTTATACTAGGTCAAGTGTGTTAGCATTCTGTCTAAGCTCCACCCCCACAGTTACCTGGCAATAGCGGGGTATGCCTGACACTATAAAAGGGGCTGCTTGCCCCCTCCTCACCTCACTCTCTTGCTTCTTGTTCTCTCTTGCTCTTGCCTACCCCCCTCCCCATTCCCTTCCCCCTCTCTCTCCTTGTGCTCATGACTGGCCTCTACTCCTCTATTTCTCTCTCTCACTCTCTCTCTCTCTCTCTCTCTCTCTCTCACACACACACACACACACACACACACATGCGCACACTTTCTCTGTTCCTACTACCCTCTTAACTCCCCTCCCCATGTCCTGAAATACACTCAATTTATTCTGTACTATACCATCCTTTCATCCTGTGGCTGGTCCCTCAGAGAGAAGGGATGCCTCAGCATGCCCCACCTTCCCCCACACCTCCATAGAACATATTCTCACTTTCTTTATCTTTTTATAAATGCATCAAAGCTAGCACCTATAATCTCGGAACTGGGGAGGTCAAAACAGGGGGTTCAAAAGTTCAAGTTACTGGCTACATAATAAATTTGAAGCAGCCAGCTAAGCTACAGAAGACTCCCGAGCTCAAAAAACAAAAACAAGCTAAAAAACAAAAAAACAAAAAAACAAAAAAAAAAACCCCAACAACAACATAGGTAACAATAAGTTCTGACAGGGTCAAGAATAGCAACAAGAAACCCCACAGGCTTTTGTTATCGCCAACCATCTGTGGTGATTCTTATTCTTGAATAAGATCCAAGTTCCCTGGGAGTTGGTGGTGCCCGCCTTCAATCCCAGCACCCGGGAGGCAGAGGCAGGTGGATCTCTGGATTCCAGGCTAGCGCCAGGGCTGTCACACAGAGAAACCCTGTCTTGAAAGACAAACATCCAGAGTTGGGGATTTAGCTCAGCGGTAGAGCGCTTGCCTAGCAAGCGCAAGGCCCTGGGTTCAGTCCCCAGCTCCGGAAAAAAAAAAAAAAAAAAAAGGAAAAAGAAAGACAAACATCCAAATCCCTAACTTGGCTCACAAGCCCTGCTCCGTAGAGCCTCTACCTTGAACTCTGACCTGTGTCGTAATGAGTCTTGTCTCCGCTCATGGCAGTCTGTGGAATGCTCTTGCACTAGAAATTTCCATGGCTTGTTCTCTCCGTTCAAGTCTTTCCCTGAAGCTGTCTTTCATTAACATCCTAGTCTTCAGTAGTCAGGGTTCTTCCCTGCCCTTCCGGGCTCCCTTCTCCTCTACTTGTCACTTTGTTTCACTTGTTGTTGGGAGGTCACCCCACCCACACCACAGCACACATGTGAAGTTGGCAGGAGTTGGTTCTCTCCTTCCACGGTGTGGGGCTTCGTGACCAGTGCCAGGTTACCCGGCTTGCAGACAAGAACGTTCCTGGATAGACCATCTCTCCAGCTTCTCTTCCTTTTATTTATGTTTAATCTGTAGACTTGTTTGTTTTTGTTTTATGCATAGGAGTGGTCTGCTTTCGTGTCTAAGTGTGCAGCACAGGCATATCTAGTACGCACGTGGGTCAGAAGAGGGCATCGGATCCCCTAGTCCTGGAGTTACAGATGCTCGTGAGCCTGTGGGTGCTGGGATCTGGACCCAGTCCCCTTAAAAGAGCAGCGAGTGCTTGTAATTGATAACCTGTGTCTTCTGCTTGCTCCCCTTTTTTAGTATGGTACTGTGTGGTTGCTGGGAATTGAACTCAGGACCTCTGGAAGAGCAGCCATTGCTCTTAACCTCTGAGCCTGAACCTCTCAGGCCCAGGTTCCCTTGTTGCTAACTTTGTTTTTTGTTTTTTTTTTTTCTTTTTTTCCTTAACTGGTTATTTGGGTTCATTCGGCCTCAGACAACTCCCCCTTTTCTGCCAGGGCTTGAAAATTTGCCCCGAATCCTTAAGGAGTATCCTAAGTACTGGGTGCTGCCCGGATTCCCCTCTTCAAACAGCCTTTTATCCGATGACCCTGTAATGATGAACACAGCCACTCAAGCTCTGAAATACTGACTTATCTACCCACTGGGTTTCTGTCCCCACCCTGCCCTACTCCTCACATTAAGGGCCCTTTTGAAGAGAGGAAAGCCGGCTGTCTAGCTCACTCCTGCAGCCAGCGCCTATGCATAATAAACCAGCAAATAATAGTTGTCCGGGCCAGCTGTTGGTTTCCCCGTAGACAGCCAGGCACCCCCATACCCACACTGGGACTCACTCTCTCAGAAACTCTCAGTACCCAGGGACCCCAAGACTCCTACCATCTCCCAGCAACATCCCAGACTCAGTGTCCTGGAGTGCTTCTATTGCTGCTGCCTCACCGAGCCCCTCTGGGAACTTTTGGAGAACCTTGAGGTCTTAGTTCTGGCCATCAGGCTTGGAGAGACTCAGGCAGGTATCAGGGCTTAGAATTGCTAGAAGTACCTTAGGATTGAATAGTGGGAGGTAAGACTTGAGAAAGGTAAGACCAGTCTAAGACAGGAAAGGTATTCCAGGCAGAAGGATTAGTGTGAGTGACTGCAGACCACCGGAAGGGCAGTGCGGGTCCTGATCTGGCCCAGGTAAAGGAAAGAAGGGAGGGTCGATGAACGTATTGTCAGGCACGTCTGGAAGAGAATGGCCAGGTGGGGAGGTCTGAGCTCCCTGCAGGATCAGCGAGGCTCAGAGTGTCTTAGGCTTAATCCTTCCCCCGCCCCCCAGCCCCGCCCTCCCCCCAACTCACACATTGCACCCTCAGGTTTCACCCAGCCCTCCCTTCCACCCAGCCCCCAAAGCAGCCTCCTGCAGCCAAATGGACTTCTCTCTGGGCCTTCGATTGGGGCCTCAGAATAAGAAGGCTATTTACCAGGAGCCGCCTCCGTCCTCTGTGCGTGGACCCCCAACTACCTCTCCCTGCTTGTCCTGTCCCCCTTCCGCTTGTGCCTGCCCCTGTCCCAGCTGCCCCCCTCCCCCATGCTCCTGCACTGCTTGTCCCTCAGACGCTGCTGCTACCTGCCCTTCCTGTCCAGGCCTCCCTGGCCCACCCTGCACGTGTTCCTGCCCTCCTTGCCCTGCCTGTCCTCCTTCAACGTGTCCGCATACCTACTGCGTCCTCTGCTCCAGCCCATCTACGACCTGCTGCCGCCCTTCGCCTTGCCCTACTTACTCTTGTTCCGGGGGCCACTGCCTGTCAACCACTGCCTGTCGGAGCTCCCGCTTGGGCTGCAGTAGCAGCTGCAGCTGTGGCCGTGGTGTTGCATGGGGGCCTCGGGGCTCCACGGGCTGCTGTAGTGTCTGCTTCAGGAGACAGAGGGCTGCTTCTCGAGGGCTCTGTCAGATAATCTAGGCTGAGAGGTTGTGTCCTGCGAAAGGTGGTTCAGCTGGCCCTGGGGCTAGAGCCTGGATGTAATCAGGCGGGCCCTTAACTTAAGGGGGTCAGGGGACCACTCCGTGGACATTTATTTGCTTCTGGATGTTTGATTCTGCTGGTTCCAAAACCTGCTCCTCCTGGAAAGCATCCTCAGAACCTTCCTTGCAGCTCTTTAAAGGTAAGCATGTCTATGTTCCTCTCCACTCAGACTCCAGTGGAGACCTTGTGCGGTCCACAAGGGAACACGGGGTGGGGAAGCTCTTGGTTCAGAAGTCACTTCTGACTCTAGAATCCATCCCCACTCCTGATGGTCTCTGGCCTCCTAACCTCTAAATCGTAAGCCAGACAAAGCAGCCCCTCAGACTAGAAGAGATGATTGAGCCAAGGGCTCTTGGTTTCTCCGTCCCCTGGGATAGCTTGACATCCTTTCTGGTCTTTTGTGTCCATCCAGGAACCTTCTGCCCACCCGGATGTGGATGTTTTGTGTTGGAAATTTCTAAGCATTCACTTAGCCTCATGACCTCAATCTGACAGCACTAATGCTGTCTGTCCCTGTCTGATCATCTGTCTTGGGGAAGAGGGGAACTGGTGACCCTCCCCTCAGGCTCTCAGGGGTCCTACCCACACATCACACACCAGTGGTTGTAAGTTCCCTGTCGGGGTGGAGGTGAAAGATTCAAAAGCCACCAAGAGAGGTGGCTTCGTTAATTTTTTTGTTTGTTTGTTTTTGTTTTCTTCTGGAGCTGAGGACAGAGCCAGGATAGAACCTCATGCTTGTTAGGCAAGAATTCTACCACTGAGAGATGGCTTAGTGGTTAAGAGCATGGACTGCTCTCCCAGAGGTCCTGAGTTCAATTCCCAGCACCCACCTAGCAGTTCACAACTCTCTCTAATGGGATCTGAGGATTTCTGGTGTATCTACAGTGTACTCATATACATTAAATAAGTCTTTAAACCTCTACCACTGAGCTAAACCTCAACCCTGAGACAGAGTTTCATATAGCCTTATAAATTTACAATATAGCCAAGTTTGGCCTTAAATTCCTATTCTTCCTGCTTCTACTTCTCAAGGGTTGGGATCACAAGTATGTACCACCACACCTAACTCTCTCTCCCCTTGGTCTTTTAATTTACTACATTCCTCAGTTCCTCCCCCTTCTCCTCTTGGTTACATTTTATTTACTTTGTGTGTATGTGTGTGGGCACTGGCCCGCCACAGTGGAAGACGGATGACAACTTCCCGGAGTCAGGTCTCTCCTTCCACCGCATAGGAATTAAATGAACGTTCAGCAGCAGGTGTTGTGCCAACTTGCCAGGCCCAGTCTCTGTTTTTCCTCCTTCTGAGTTTCTTTTTCTCTTTTTCATTTCTTCTTCTTCTCCTTCTCCTTCTCCTTCTCCTTCTCCTTCTCCTTCTCCTTCTCCTTCTTCTTCTTCTTCTTCTTCTTCTTCTTCTTCTTCTTCTTCTTCTTCTTCTTCTTCTTCTTCTTCTTCTTCTTCCTCTTCTTCTTCTTTTTGCTTTTTGACAGACTCTTACTCCGTGCTGGCCTCAAACTCTTATTCCGCCACAGCCTGGGGTGTTAGATGCGTACCACAGTGCCTAGCTGATTCACGGAGAACTTTACAGTGGAAGAAGCATGATGTCCGCTAACGAAGCTTAGCATCACTAAATGTGACAGAGCCAGGCACGGACACCGTTTGTCTGCGGTCATGATGGATGCAGTCTGAGGCCTGTAGCACTGCCTAGGAAAGATGCTGGCTGAAGAAGCAAACAATCCTCTCAACGTGAATTAGATCAAACCCTCAACGCTGTCTCGTGTGTGTGTGTGTGTGTGTGTGTGTACACATGCAGGAGTGTTCATGAGTGTTCATGAGTGTGGCGCGTGTATATCCTGTGCATATGCAGGACTTCATGGAGATCAACCCTGGTTTTGTTCCTCAGAGCATGGTCCACCTTATTTTTATTTTTATTTTTCAACATAGGCTCTCAGTAGATCCTGTCTTTTCATCCTCGGCTCTGAAATTACACTCTTGTCCTCATCACCATGCCCACAGTTTTTATGAGGATTAAGCTCATATCAAGTTTGTATGTCACGCAAGTGCTTTACTACCTGAACTGACTCCTCAGCCCCCCCCTTTTAAAGATTTATTTATGAGTACACTGTCACTTTCTTCAGACACACCAGAAGAGGGCATCGGATCCTGCTACAGATGGTTGTGAGCCACCATGTGGTTGCTGGGAATTGAACTGGGAACCTCCGGAAGAGCGGTCAGTGCTCTTAACCACTGAGCCATCTCACCAGCCTCCCTCAGCCCCTTTTATTTAATGAGAAATGCAGGAGATAGAGAAACATAAATGACACAAGGAAGTAGGTAGACTCCTCCGGTAAAATGTGGGCGACGTTGAAGAGAATCTGACCCAGTTACCTAAATAAGTCATCGGCTGTGGGAGAAAGGAGAAGGAGCTTAAAACACAGATACAGAGCTGAGAATATACCTCAGTAACAGAGCCCATATGCAGGCTGCACAAAGCCTGAGGGTGTGAGGATGTGGTCGACAACACGGAACATAGGGATCTCTTTTCCTTCAAGACTAGGGGATGCCAACTATAAAGATATTTAGAAGCTGAGGGCTGGAGAGATGGCTCAGCAGTTAAGAGCACTGACTGCTCTTCCAGAGGTCCTGAGTTCAATTCTTAGCCACCACATGGTGGCTCATGATCACCTGTAATGGGCATCTGATGCCCTCTTCTGGTGTGTCTGAAGACAGCGGTGACAGTGTATCCACATACATGAAAGAAAGAAATCTTTAAGGAAAAAAAAAAGAGGTTGAGAACATTTAACTGTAGACTAGGTTTTAGTTTTTGGTTATATAGCCCTGGATGGTCTGGAACTTGCTACATAGAGCTAGCTGGTCTTGAACTCACAGTGACCCATCTGCCTCTGCCTTTCCAGTGCTAAGGGTAAATGTGTGTGTCATCATTACCAGCTTGGGTGCTATAGCTTTAAATTTTACTTAACATTTCCCTATGTAGTGTATGTGCTCCTGTGTGCGTGTGCGTGTGTGTGTGTGCGTGCATGTATGTGGACTCCTGAATATGCACATGCACACACCATGCATGTCGAGGTCAAAGGATACTTTTCAAGTCTGTTCTTTACCTCCCCAAAGTGGGTCTCAGGGAATTAAACTGGTGGTGAGCAGTCAGCTCTCTGGGCCATCCTCCTGGCCCTGGACTGAGTTTTTGCGATCCAGGGAGCCAGTGCTAATTTTGTTAGATGTAAATGTGGCTTTGGGGTTGTTAGTGAAACAGCCTACTTGGTTTGAATGTCTGAATGGGGAGGGCAGAAGTGAGAGCCACAGACTGTATCATTGTTGGATTAAATGCGAATGGAGTTGTAAACATTTTAATAATAAAATACTAAACAAACTCCTCTGGTAACTTTGGCTTCAGCAACACTCCAAGCACTTCTTCCCTGAAAGCTAGGACTTCCTCGTGGCTTCTTGCACACAGATCCCAGCTACTGGAGATAAACTGAATGGACAGAGCCCTCTAGTCACTTGCTGGCAAGCTTTCATACAAGATCTTTCCCAGTTGTACCTCAGAGTCCAAGGGGTCATAGCAGCCTTAAGAGTATACGTATTCTGAATGGATCCTACAATAATACAAAACAGCACAGGGTCTAGAGGGATTGCACATGGGTAAGAGTGGACACTGCTCTCACAGAGAGCCCATATTGGGTCATCTGCATCCACAGGGCAGTTCACAACCTCCTGAAACCCGTATTCTACATGTTTCAACGCCCTCTTCTGGTCTCTGAGGGAACCATGATCACATAGTGAGTCTATAAACATGTCAGAAGGCAAACACTCAGACAGGTAAAATCAGAATAAAGAAATCTTTGGAGTTCTGCTGTTGCTTTGGTTTTTTTTTTTTGTTGTTTGAGACAGGGTTTCTCTGTGTGGCCCTGTCTGTCCTGAAACTCACTCTGCAGACCAGGCTGACCTCAAACTCACAGAGATCGGCCTGCCTCTGTCTCCTGAGTGCTGGCATTAAAGGCATGTGCCACCATTGCTGAGCTTCTCCAAGGTTTTAAATAGACAAAAGTCAACATTTACACATAGTTTATACAGCTACTGTACCCATTCCATTTCCCTGGGAACTGTGGGAGGACAGGATTGTAGTCTTAATTCCTGTTTTACCTCTTACCATGGAATGCTGGATAAACTTCTTCAACCCTGTGAGCTAATAGCACCTACCTTATGAATTATTTTAACAGTTAAATGCCATCCATAGTAGTTGGCCAAAAAAAATTTTTTTAAAGTGAGGGATCAAAGGCTCTCATTCATGGTAGGCAAATGTTCTATTGATGATCTACAGAATCCATGGGTGAGATTATAAAAGGCATGTGGCTCCGGTGGGTGTGAAGTATGTCTGGGCTTCCAACAACTGTAGCTGTTGTGTTTGACGTGGGGACATCTCCACAACCGAGTAAAAGGTAAATGGAATGATATTCGTAAACCTGCATTTGTTTTCTTTCTTTTTAACAACCCTGACCCATTTGTCATACCTCCTTTTATAGAACATGTAACATGAAATTGTGGATTTGATTTTAAGAAAGATAGAAAAAGCTGGGCAGTGTGGGCACACGGCTTTGATCTCAACACCCGGGAGGCAGAGAGGCAGGTGGATCTCTAGGAATTCAAGAACAGCCTGGTCTACCTTGTGAGTTCCAGGACAGCCAGAGCTACACAGTAAAACCCCTGAATAGATGGCTCAGTGGTTAAGAGCAATGACTGCTCTTCCAGAGGTCCTGAGTTCAACTCCCAGCAACCACATGATGGCTCACAATCACCTGTTATGGGATCTGATGCCCCCTTCTGGTGTGTCTAAAGACAGCTATAGTGTACTTATATATAATAAATAAATCTTTAAAAAGAAATCCAGACCAGCAGATGGTGTTAAGTGCTATGGAGAAAACATAGCACATAGAAAAAGACAGAGAAGGAAAGAGAGCAGGACACTAAGCCTGGTGGTGCATCTAGGAAAGCCAAGCACTTGGGAAGTAGAGGCATGAAGGTCAGGAGTTCAAGGTTACTTTTGGCTACATACTGGGTTGAAGACCAGACTGGGCAACCCAAGACCTAGTCTATAAAAAATAAATAACCCCCAAAAAGGGCCTAGGGATGTGGGCCAGTTGATAAAGTTCTTCTCTAGCAAGGCTCAGCACTCCGCCTCCTAAGACTCAAATCAGGCTACAAACACTAAGCCTGCAGATTCATGAGACCCCATGCCCCAGACAAAGGAGTACCAGGGTTTGGTTCTTTTTTTTTTTTGGTTCTTTTTTTCGGAGCTGGGGACCGAACCCAGGGCCTTGCGCTTCCTAGGTAAGCGCTCTACCACTGAGCTAAATCCCCAGCCCCCAGGGTTTGGTTCTTAGCACACACATGACTTTTCTTTTCACAATTGTCTGTAACTTTAGTGTCAGGTGATCTGACACTAGGCACTCACATGATACACAGACATATAGGAAGGCAAAACAGTTACATATGTAAAACAGATTTAAAATAAAATTGAGGGAATTCTTTCCCTCCCCACCTCTCCAAAAAATACTTTTTTTTTTTTTTTTGTGAAAAAGAGAGTGTCTAAAAAATATTTCTTAGGATCTTTGTTTGCTTGTTTTTTTAAATTTTAATTTATAAATTTAAAGATTTATTTTATTTCAACACTTACTATTTTATGGGCACGGGTGTGTGCCTAAGTGACTATACTCACACCACTTTCACACAGGTGCTCTCAGAAGTCAGAAGAGGTCAGTCAGATTCCCTGGAGGAGCTGTGGTTACAAACAATTGTGAAAACTACTCTGCATATTACTCTGCACAAGCAGCATCAAGTGCTCTTAACCGCTGAGCCATCTCTCCAGTTGGAAGTCCTCTCTAATAACATGATGTCTGGACAGAAAATTGGAGGAGTAAAGAAGGTAACTATCTTGTGGAAGGAACTTGCAGGAAGCAGTGTGCAAAGGCCCAGGTGGGAGCCAGTGTAGACAGAGGAGACCTCGTGGTAAAAGATGAAGTCATGGACGTAGCAAAAAGCCTCCGGACAGATGCATTTGTACACAGATTTTGGCTTCTATCCTTAGTGAAAAGGGAAGCCATTGCAGGGTTTCCAAGACATAATATTGGATATTGAAACTTAACATTCCAAGATAAAGCAGATCCTAGGTAGCAGGAGGTGGGAGTCGAACTCCAGGGCTGAAGTTTTGAACTCTAAAGCTGCCATTGATCCTTAAGCTTTCTTCATTTGGGCACTGCTCCCCTGATTTCACACAGAGAAAGTGGTCAGGTAAGATTGCTACCTCAATCTATGTGCAGCAGGACTCCGGCTTTACACCACATCGCCTCCCTCAGGTGTCTGGACAATACTGACTGCTGGTCCGGAGGTCAGGGGAGCCTCGATTTAGGACAGTGGAGTTCATTAGCAAACGGTACCCGCTGGCTCGGAGGGACTGCTGGCACCTTTCCGAGGTACTGCGTGGAGGAAAACAGAAAATATGCTTTTACTCCCGACGACCCCGAGGGTACAGGTCCGCTGGAGGACCTGATGCCACTGACAGAGCTGCCCGCCGCTCCAACATCCCCAGCCCCACCGGCTCTTCCGCCCCAGGGCGGGGCGCCGCGAGGGGCGGGGCTGCCGCGCCCCCGTCACGTGACGGGGCTATCATGGCGGCGGCCACGAGCCAGCCCGGCTCCCGGAAGCAGGCTGTGAGGGGCGGGCGCGCTGCTGGAACCCGAGCGGAGCCGGAGCTAGTGCGGGGAGGGCTGCCCGGCGGCCTGGAGCCGGACGTGTCCGGAGCGTCCCCGCAGACCGGGGCAGCAGGTGAGACGGGGGCCAGGCGAGGCGCGATCTGGTGAGGGGACGCTCGGCTGAGGCTAGGGGGCGCAGGGGGGTCAACCGTGACCCAGAGTCGGGGAACCTGCTGTGCGTGCGCGTGACCGCGAAGCAGTGGAGAGGCCGACGCGGGAGGAAGGGATGCTCGGGAATAGATGTGGATACTTTAAGCTCCAAAACTGGCGTTTTCTGTGATGATGGGAGGTACAAGAAGCCTGCAGAACCTATCATGGAGAAGGGCAGTAGCCCCTTTCGAACCTGCGGGACCGGGATTACTGAAAGGAGTCCCCCTTGCTGTACCAGGCAAGGGTGGGGCGAGTGCTCTGGCCTCTCCCCACAGTCACCCTCACCTGCCCCACAGAGTCCTAGGAGACAACCACTCCTCCCACCCACCCAACTGGTCCCTCCAGTCCCAACTCTGGGGGAGAGAAATTGACAGTGCAGTTGGGTGGAGTTGCCTTCTGCTTAGACACCCAACCCCTTGACTGTGCTATCTGGATTATGGATGTGACTATGACCACCGTTCTCTCTCCAGGTCGTCCGGGGGCCCACCATGCTGGTGACTGCCTATTTGTCTTTTGTGGGCCTCCTGGCCTCCTGCCTGGGCCTGGAGCTGTCAAGATGCAGAGCCAGGCCCCCTGGAAGAGCTTGCAGCAACCCCTCCTTCCTTCAGTTTCAACTAGACTTCTATCAAGTCTACTTTCTGGCCCTGGCAGCGGACTGGCTCCAAGCCCCCTACCTGTATAAACTCTATCAGCATTACCACTTCCTGGAGGGTCAGATTGCTATCCTCTACGTCTGTGGCCTGGCTTCCACGGTCCTCTTTGGCCTAGTGGCCTCATCCCTTGTGGACTGGCTGGGTCGTAAGAAGTCCTGTGTCCTTTTCTCCCTCACTTACTCTCTATGTTGCATAACCAAGCTCTCTCAAGACTACTTTGTGCTGCTGGTGGGCCGAGCCCTTGGTGGGCTGTCGACCGCTCTCCTCTTCTCAGCCTTCGAGGCCTGGTACATCCATGAGCACGTGGAAAGGCATGACTTCCCTGCCGAGTGGATCCCAGCCACCTTCGCCCGAGCCGCCTTCTGGAACCATGTGCTGGCTGTGGCAGCAGGTGTGGCAGCCGAGGCTGTGGCTAGTTGGATGGGTCTGGGGCCTGTAGCACCCTATGTGGCTGCCATCCCTCTTCTGGCTCTGGCTGGGGCCTTGGCCCTTCGAAACTGGGGAGAGAATTATGACCGTCAGCGTGCCTTCTCCAAGACCTGTGCCGGAGGCCTGCGCTGCCTCCTGTCCGACCGCCGGGTGTTGCTGCTGGGTGTCATACAAGCCCTGTTTGAGAGTGTCATCTTCATCTTTGTCTTCCTCTGGACACCTGTGCTGGACCCACACGGGGCCCCGCTGGGCATTGTGTTCTCCAGCTTCATGGCTGCCAGCCTTCTGGGTTCTTCCTTGTACCGCATCGCTACCTCCAAGAGGTACCACCTTCAACCCATGCACCTACTTTCCCTCGCTGTCCTCATTGTTGTATTCTCTCTCTTCATGTTGACTTTCTCTACCAGCCCAGGCCAAGAAAACCCCGTGGAATCCTTTATCGCTTTTTTACTTATCGAGTTGGCCTGCGGGCTCTACTTTCCCAGCATGAGCTTCCTGCGGAGGAAAGTGATCCCCGAGACGGAGCAGGCCGGTGTTCTCAATTGGTTCCGAGTGCCCCTGCATTTACTGGCCTGTCTGGGGCTCCTGGTCCTCCATGACAGCGATCGGAAGACGGGCACCAGGAATATGTTCAGCATCTGCTCGGCCGTCATGGTGACGACTCTGCTGGCCGTGGCAGGACTCTTCACAGTCGTGAGACACGACGCTGAGTTGCGGGTGCCCTCGCCCACCGGGGAGCCCTATGCCCCTGAGCTTTGATTCTCCAGGACGAGGGGTCTGAGATGGGCTCTGGAACCCCACCTACCCACCTGTGACTCACTTTGTGACTCTGTCCTGCAGCCCCTCTTGCCAGTGCTTTGTATTGGGAAGGACATGGGGGCGACAGACTGGAAAGGTGCCAAAGGCTGACTATGTACTTCCCTTTCTCCTTGCTGTGTAAAAATAAACACTTTTAATGGATTCCAGTTACTTGTCCTCTCCTGTACCCACCTCAGTTTCTAGTGAGGGGGCAACTGGAGATTTTTGAGGTACAGGTGGGTTTATTGGCAAATGCTATTTCTTTTTTTTTTCTTTTTCTTTTTCTTTTTTTCGGAGCTGGGGACCAAACCCAGGGCCTTGCGCTTGCTAGGCAAGCGCTCTACCACTGAACTAAATCCCCAATCCCCTCTTTTTTCTTTTTTTAAAGATTTATTTACTTGTTTTATGTAAGTTCACAGTCGTCTTAAAACACACCAGAAGAGGGTGACAGATTCCATCACAGATGGTTGTGAGCCACCATGTGGTTGCTGGGAATTGAACTCAGGACCTCTGGAAGAACAGTCGGTGCTCCTGACCGCCAAGCCATCTCTCCAACCCCAGCAAATACTATTTCTTTCTTTTTTTTTTTTAAAAGATTTATTTTATGTATATGAGTACACTGTCGTTGTCTTCAGACACACCAGAAGAGGGCACCAGACTCCATTACAGATGGTTGTGAGCCACCATGGGGTTGCTGGGAATTGGACTCAGGACCTCTGGAAGAGCAGTCCGTGCTCTTAGCCACTGAGCCATCTCTCCAGCCCGCAAATACTATTTCTAATGTCTCCAAATTAAATGTCTCCAGCCAAACTGAGAGCTGTGAAATATGCCAATCAACAGAACTGGGTAGAAAGATTCAGAGGCTACTAAGTCCTTACTCTTGATTAAGACAGTTACCCTCTTCAGTTGTCCAGCAAAACCCTCAGTCCACATGCAGGGGAAAGATGGTCTCTTGGAGTTGGGGTTGCAGTCGGGACCCTCACTCAATTCGTTAACATGTGTTGAGATCCGACCTCTTCTGATCCTCGTGATTATGCAGTAAGTGCTTCTAACCACTGAGCCATCTCTCCATGAAAGGGGGAAAGTGATCTTAGAGCATGTGGCCAGTGCCCAGTATACCAGACCATTGAACAAAGATTCCAGAGGTTTAGGCTGCTACCCCGTCATGGTAAACAAAAGCCTTTCCTGTAGGAATGAGCTTGCTGTTCTGAACATTCGAGCTCCTCTGCTTTCTGCCTTTGTGCCCCATTTGTCCAGAGCCATCTGAGCCTACTGGGTCCTGAGTCCCTTCAAGAAACATAAGGGCTGCCAAGAAGAGTGGTAAGGAGTGAGGAACTGAGACATCTTGTCTGTACCTGATTCTTCCCCACCCAGCCTAGGTGAAGGCTAGCAAGTCATCGGGGCAGGAAACTGTACCAGTGGGAACGCCAGTTTTGTGGGCCCCGCCCTGCCTCACCCCTGATTGTATCTGTCTTTCCTCCTCCCAACAGAATCTGGGCTTCTCTAGGGAATTCAAGCCTGCTCTAAGAAGGGTTAGGGTGAAGGACAGTGGCACTAGGGTGTGTCCTGGAATGTGCTTGAGGTGGGCACGGGGGTGGGGTAAGAGAACCCACCTGTTCTGAAAGGAACTAACTACCTTTCCTTGGGTCTCAGGAGAATTCAGGATGTTCCAGGTCCTCTAGGTACCGGCCTGTGTGAAAAGAGCGTCGTAAGCTAGGGGAGGAGTTTCTGCACCAGGGTATTGGGGAAGTGGAACGCAGTCTCAAGTGTGCACTCAGCAGAAGGCAGTGTCTCCCCCACCCAGGCAGTGGAAGTTGAGGATAAGTACAAAAACAGGTATCATTCTTCTCCCTCCCTCATCTCAAGGCAAAAACAAAGTCTGTTGCAATCATTTAACTTCCTCTTTCTACCACGTTGAGCTAGACGGAGATGCGTTTTATAGTTATCTGTGGACATTCCGGCTTTTCCTATCTTGTAATCTCTTGAGAGCAGGAGGCTCTTTCACTTGATCCTCCCCACATGTGTATAACAAGCCGATGCCTAGTGCATGTCTGGAGAAGAAACAGCCTACCTCCCATCTACATAGTCAAGAATCACCCATGCAGAGGCCGATTAGAATAGAAGGGACTCTAGAGCCCAGTTGGTGACCTGGCTTTGTTGTTGGTGGTGGTTTCTGTTTTCATGACAGGGTCTCACTATGTAGTTTTTGGTTGGCCTGAAACTGGCGCTGTAGACCAGCCTGGCCATGAAGACTCAGAGGCCTGCCTGCCTCGCTTCCTGGGAAACTGGAGTTACAGACTCTATGCCTAACTAGTGACTTGTTTTGTAGATGACAGTAGCGTTTACTGCTGGGGATGGGGCTCATATTTTTAAATGATAAGGAAGTAGGGTGGAAGGAAGACTTAGGAAGTTCCTTTTCCCTGATGAGCTGGCTTCGAAGGGTCAGATAAGAGTAGGGTGTATTCTTTCCCGTCTGACGGTCGGAAGCTCTGGAAGGCAGTTTAAGGTCCTTATCACTGTAAGCATTTTTTTTTTTTAAGGCCTAGAGGAAAAATGCATGCAAAGGTTATTCCTTGGCTTAAAATCAAGTGGCAAACGAATGGTAAACAGACTAGACCTACCTCTCGCTGCCAAGCTGTGACCCTTCTCTGACACACAGTACTCATGGTTTAGTCTCTAGCCTTGCTTGCTCTGCCCCAGGAGCTAGACCAGGGTGAGAGCAGTAGGCTCTGCAGTCCATCTGTGGGTGACAGTTCGTGTGGTTCAATGAGAGGCTGACTCCTGCACATAGGCGCTGTATTGAGCCTGCACAGTCAACTCAGTTATCCTTTGCATGTTCACACCTGTGTTCCTAGCCCTTGGGAGGCTGAGCTGTACAATCAAGATTACAAAGTCGGGCTGGAGAGATGGGTTAAGAGCACTGACTGCTCCTCCTAGAAGTCCTGAGTTCGGTTCCCAGCTACCACATGGTGACTCACAACCATCTGTAATGGGATCTGATGCCCTCTTCCACTATGTCTGAAGAGAGTGACAGTGTACACGCATAAATCAAACAAACAAGCAAAAAAAGAAAAAAAAAAAAAAAGCTGGGCAGTGGTGGTGTGTGTCTTCAATCCCACCACTTGGGAAGCAGAGGCAGGAAGATCTCTAAGTTCAAGGCTAGCCTGGTTTACAGAGTGAGTTCCAGGACAGCCAGGAGTATACAGAGAAACCCTGTCTCAAAAAAACCAACAAACAAGCTCTTTGTTCTTGGATTCACTGCTCTTCCTCTCTTCCTTGCCCATTCTCTTCCCTCCAAGTGCCCATGGCCGGCCTCCTTTCTTCTCTATTCTTCTTCTCTCATTAAACCTCTCCAGGTGGGAAAAACAACAGCAACAACAACAAACAAGAGAGAAGGAGGAAGAAGAGGAGGAGGAGGAAGAGGAGGAGGAGAAAATAGCATCCAGCCTCAGCTGCCTGGTTCAAATCTGGCTCCTCCACTCTCCACCTCAGTTTCCCTATCTGTGTAATGGGAAGGACAGCATGGTTATTTCTACCCTATAGGAGGGCTCTTGGGAAGATTAAACATTACTGCGTTTAAGTCCTCGTAATAGTACTTGGCCCACATTTTAAGTGCTGCATAAGTGTTTGATTTATCTTTTTCGATGCGGGAGACTGAACCCCGGGGCGTTGTCACAAGTACGGACACCCGGGACAAGCGCCTTGCTAGTGAACTGCACCCCCAGCCTCGGCTGTTTGTTTTTACGTCTTAGTTCTTGACTCTTCTAATACAGCTGCCTTTATCAGGCTTTGGGGATGAGAGCGATCTGATGGGGCCGTGGGGGAAGCAGAGCTTTTCAGCAGCACATCCCAATGGATGGGGGATTCCCAGCAGTGTTTACTCTTCGTTCTGGCCCAGATGGACGGATCAGGCTGTCCAAGTGACCTTCTGCTTTGGGTGTGTGTGCGCAGATGAACTGTCAGTATATTCCACTTGAAATCCTTTCCTCTTCCTCAAGTGGGAAGGTCAGTTTGGGGTCAGACTTGATAGAGAGCACAATCTTTCCTCAAGAGCTCCTGGTCCTGTCCATCCATCCAGGAACAGTTCTCTGTGGCTTTCAAATAGTCCCGGGGAGAGAAGAGAAGCCCCCATAGAACCTAACAGACACAGACAGAGGGCTGGGTGCGAGGAAATACTGGTCCTAAGGCCTGGCTGGCAGTCTTCTTGGAGAGGGGGTGTGTGTTCCATGCCCTAACCCAATTCCTTCCTCCCTCCCATCTCTCTCCTTTTTCCTCTGTTTCTCTGTTTTGTTGTTGGTTGGGGCTGGGTCTCACTTTGTAGACCAGGCTGGTCTTGAACTTACAGAGCTCCACCTGCATCTGCCTCCCAAGTGTTAGAACTAAAGGTATTGGACATTCGCCATTAATTCCAGTACTTGGGAGGCAGAAGCACTAGATCTTTGAGTTTGAGGCCAGCCTGGTCTACAAAGTAAGTTGGAGGACAGCCAGGACTGCACAAAGAAACCCTATCTCCGGGCTGGGGGTTTAGCTCAGTGGTAGAGCGCTTGCCTAGGAAGCGCAAGGCCCTGGGTTCGGTCCCCAGCTCCGAAAAAAAGAACCAAAAAAAAAAAAAAAAAAGAAACCCTATCTCAAAATACAAACAAACAAACAAACAACAACAGAAGGTGTGCTTCATCACGACAGGCATACATCCTAGGTAGCAAAGAATGATATTAAACTTTTAAAAATTGGTTTATTTTATTTATTTTGTATGTGACGTGTGTGTGGCAGGGTGAGGCTGCCATAGTATGACTGGGAAGGTCAGAGGATATAAACCTCAGGTTATCTGTTTGGCAGCAGGTACCTCTCTACCCGTGGAGCAATCTCTCTGACTTAACCTTAAAGTCTTTTTTTTTTTTTTCTTTTTTTTCAGAGCTGGGGACTGAACCCAGGGCCTTGCGCTTCCTAGGCAAGCGCTCTACCACTGAGCTAAATCCCCAACCCCAGTATTTTTATTCTATGGTTCTAAAGAAACATGGTAACAGACAATAATAAAGTGTGTTTAGTGCACCCTGGTAGACTGCTTGCTTCTTATGAGCAGTCTGGACGTGTGGGCTCCGTCCCGGGTACTACAAAAAGAAGAGAATGAGAAGGATGTGGTGAAACCTGTAATCCCGGCACTTAGGAGGCAGAGACAGGAGGATCACATTTGAGGCCATCCTGGGCTACGTACTGTTTCAGGATATCCTGGGCTATAGAAATAGAATGAGGTCTAAACTGAAAAGCACCACACACCTTTCATCCCAGCACTGGGGAGGCAAAGGCAAGCAGATGAGGGAGTTCGAGGCCAGTCTGGTCTATGGAGTGATTAGCCAGGGCTATATAGAGAAATTTTGTTTCAAAACTAACAAACAAACAAATCCCCAAAGGCTAAATGTAGCACACACCTGTAGTCTTAGTTCTTGGAAGGCTGAAGCAGGAGATCAAGACTTTAAGGTTAAGGGGTTGGGGATTTAGCTCATGTCTGTCGTAACTCTGCTGGGCAGTCGAGGGACATGCATTTAACCCCAGCACTGTGGAGGCAAAGTTGGGCAGATCTTTTCAGTTTGAGGCCACACTGGCTTACTTCAAGAGTGAGTACCAGGGCAGCCAGGAGTATATAGAGAAACATTTTCTTTAATTGTTTTTTTAAAAAGAGTTACTTATTATTTTATGTATAAGTACACTGTCAGTGCCTTCAGACACACCAGAAGAGGGCATTGGCATTTAATTGGATCCCATTAAAGATGGTTGTGAGCCACCATGTGGTTGCTGGGGATTGAACCTGGAACCTCTGGAAGAGCATCCAGTGCTCTTAACCACTGAGCCATCTCTCTAGCCCCCTATTTAAAAAAAAAATTTTTTTTTTTTTGGTTCTTTTTTTCGGAGCTGGGGACCAAACCCAGGGCCTTGCGCTTCCTAGGTAAGCGCTCTACCACTGAGCTAAATCCCCAGCCCCTAAAAAAAATTTTTTTAAACTGTATTTAAGGGGCTGGAGTGGATGGCTCAAGGGTTACAAGCACTGGCTGCACTGCTCTTTCACATGACCAGGGCTCAATTTCTAGCACCTGCATGGTGGCTAACAACTGTCTAACTCTAATTCCAAGGGATCTGACATTCTCACATAGACACGCATGCAGGCAAAACACCAATGCACATGAAAATAAATGTTTTTAGTGTATTTACACGTGTTTAGATTTGTCTAAAAAGTATTTATTTTATGTATGAATGCTCTATCTGTATGTGTACCTGCAAGCCAGAAGAGGGCAGCAGATCCCAGTATAGATGCTTATGAACCAACATATGGTTGCTGGCAATTGAACCTCTGGAAGAGCAGATGATGCGCTTAACCACTGAACCATCTCTCCAGCCCTATTCATTTTATCTTTAATGTGTATTGAGTATATGTATGTTTACCACTGGTGTGCCTGGTGCCCAAGTAGGTGAAAAGAGGTTGTCAAACCTCTCGGGAGAGGAGTTACAGACAGTTGTGAGCTGCCGTGTAGGTGATAGGAACTGAATTTAGGTCCTCTGGAAGAGAAGCAAATGCTCATAATTGCTGTCGTTATCATCACATAACTGGGTATGTGGTCAGCTTGATCCTGCTGGGTCAGCCTATTCTTCTGACTGGCAGGCATGGAACAAAGGGACAACAGCTATACTAGCCGGGCAGGCCTCAACATGTATGAGGGTGTCAGATCCCCCTAAACTGGAGTTACAGTTGTGAGCTGCCACATGCCCGCTGGGAATTGAACCCTGGTCTCCGGAGGAGCAGCCAAGGTTAATTGCTGAGTCATCTGTCCAGCCCCCCACATGCCTTTTTCAAAAGATTGGATCTCATGTAGCCTAGACTGGCTTTTAATTCACTGTATCATAAGGATGACCTTGAACTTCTGATCCTTCTGCCTCTATCTCCCAAGTGCTGGGATTGTGGACATTTGAGGTATTTCCTGTTTTATGTAGTACTGGGAACTGAATCCAGGGCTTTGTGCATGCTAGCCTCAACTGAGCTATGGTTCAATTGACAAGCTTTTTGTAACTTGAGGTTCAAACCATGACCATATTCTAAATAGATATGCCCGACCACTGAGGGGCACTCTTAGTCCTAACACTGTTTTTCACTAAGTGACACATACCTTTAATCCTAGCCCTGGAGTTGGGGTTATAGAGGCAGAAGGATCTCTGAGTTCCAGGCCAACCAGGGATACACAGTGGGACCCTGTCTCAAAAGCAAAATGTAAAAGCAGCTGTTCAAGGACTGTAAATTACTGTCATGGTCACCAAGGTCGTCTTCTTCTTCTCCTTCTCCTTCTCCTTCTCCTTCTCCTTCTTCTTCTTCTGCTGCTGCTGCTGCTGCTGCCGCTGCTATTAGATTTATTTATTTATTTAAGAAGGGAAAAGGGCATCAGATCCCATTACAGATGGTTGTGAGTCATCATGTAGTTGCTGGGATTTGAACTCAGGACCTCTGGAAGAGCATTCAGTGCTCTTAGCCACCGAGCCATCTTTTCAGCCCCATGGGTCCCAGTTAAAATGGAGATGTAGGGGCTGGAGAGATGGCTCAGCGGTTAAGAGCACCCGACTGGGGCTGGGATTTAGCTCAGTGGTAGAGCGCTTACCTAGGAAGCGCAAGGCCCTGGGTTCGGTCCCCAGCTCCGAAAAAAAGAACCAAAAAAAAAAAAAAAAAAAAAAAAAAAAAAGCACCCGACTGCTCTTCCAGAGGTCATGAGTTCAATTCCCAGCAACCACATGGTGGCTCACAACCATCTGTAATGAGATCCGATGCCCTCTTCTGGTATATCTGAAGACAGCTACAGTGAACTTATATATAATAAATAAATACATCTTTAAAAAAAAAATGGAGATGTAGGATCTGGAGAGAAGGTTCAGTGTACCCATTCACAAGAAGGCTCACAATTCCTGTAATGTTAGTTACAAGTGAAGCAATCCCACTCCCACGGTCTTCTTGGGCACCAGACATGTATGTGCTACATATATACACATACAAGCAATCATACATAACCATAAAATAAGTCTTTAAAAACACAGATGGGGGCTGGAGAGATGGCTCAGTGGTTAAGAGCACTGACTGGTCTTCCAGAGGTCCTGAGTTCAATTCCCAGCAACCACATGGTGGCTCACAACCATCTGTAATGGGATCTGACGCCCTCTTCTGGTGTGTTTGAAGACAGTGTACTTATATATAATAAATGAATCTTTTTTTAAAAATTTATTTGTCTGCTTTATTTATATGAGTACACTGTAGCTGTCCTCAGACACACCAGAAGAGGGCATCAGATCCTATTACAGATGGTTGTGAGCCACCATGTGGTTGCTGGGAATTGAACTCAGGACCTCTGGAAGAGCAACCAGTGCTCTTCACCACTGAGCCCATAAATAAATCTTAAAAAAAAAAAACAACCCATAGATGGAGGATGGGCATGGTGGCACACACCTCTAATCCCAGCACTCGAGGGGCAGAGGCAGACAGATCTCTGTGAGTTCCAAGACAGCCAGGGCTATGCAGAAAAACTCTATCAAAAAATTCACCCCACCCCCCAAAAATAAAATAAATCCAAAGATTTATTAAAAACATTTTTATGTTGGAAATTTGAAGTATAGCTAAGTGGTAGAGGGTTTGCCTAGCATGAGCAATGCCCTAGGTTTAACCCATAGCACTGCAAATAAATATTAATAAATTAATTAATTCTGTAATTAACTGATTCTATAATTAAACTAAGTGTGGCACTCCAGGACGGTAATCACAGTACTTAGGAGGCGGAGACAAGAGCATCAGGAGTTTAAGTTCAGCCTCTAGGATAGCCTAGGTACATGAGACCCTACCTTCAAAACAAAACAAAACAAAGAAATCTGGGCTGGAGAGATGGCTCAGTGGTTAAGAGAACTCTTCCAGAGGTTCTGAGTTCAGTTCCCAGCAACCACATGGTGGCTCACAACCATCTGTAATGGGATCTTTTTTTTTTTTTTTGGTTCTTTTTTTTTCCGGAGCTGGGGACCGAGCCCAGGGCCTTGTGCTTCCTAGGTAAGCGCTCTACCACTGAGCTAAATCCCCAGCCCCTCTGTAATGGGATCTTATGCCCTCTTCTGGTATGTCTGCAGACAGTGACAGTGTACTTCTATAGAATAAATAAATAAATCTTTAAAAAAAAGAAAACAAAGACATCTCTGTATCTTAGAGTATCTATTGCTGCAACAAAACGCCATGACCTAAAAGCAAGCTGGGGAGAAAAGGGTTTATTTGGGGATGGCACCACTCACTATAGGCTGGGTCGTCCTCTATTGATCACGAATGCTTTATAGCTGGATCTCATGAAGGCATTTCCTCAATTTCCTCAACTGTGGCTCTTTCTTCTCTGATGGCTTTAGCGTGGGTCAAGTTGACACACACACAAAAAAAAAAAAACAGGCAGTACATGTGGGTCTTATCCCTAAGACATTATATATACATGTGTGTATGTGTATATATGTATATGTGCACACACATTATATGTGTCTGTGTGTATATATACACATGTACACATGCATGTTCAAGTATGTATTTGAATGTGTAAATGTTACATATGTTTCTACACACATACACACACACACATATTTATTTCTGTACACACACACACAAAAAAAACCTTCCACAAATGAAATCCAAAGCACTCTCAGGGTCTTCATTATAGGATGTAACCCTTAGCTGATTGTGGTGTTGGGGCACTCCTTTAACATCCTTTAACATCAGCGCTTGGGAGGCAGAGGCAAAGGGATCTCTGTGATTTTGTGTCCAGCCTGGTCTATAGAGCAAGTTCTAGGATAGCCAGGACTACACAGAGAGACCCTGTCTCAACAGAACAAAACAACACAAGAAAGGATGTAACCCTAATTATCTCTAAGAATCCCTAATTATAATCATACATCCCTAACTATTTCTAATACATTTGACTCAACCTGTAACCCTAGGACTCCTCCCCCTTTTAAAAACATTTAAGCGTATGCGTGTTCCTGAATGTACACATACATATGACATGAGTTGACAAGCCCGAGAGGGTCAGAAGGGGTGTCAAAGTAGAGATGGTTTGAGCTGCCATACGGGTGCTAGGAACTGGATCCTCTACAGGAACAGACTGGGCCTTCTCTCCAGATTCCCCCCTCCCCCTTTTTGAGATAGGGTTATCTCAGTGTACTTTTATGTAGCTTTGGCCAGTCTGGAACTCATTATGTAGACCCTGGCCTCAAACTCAGAGACACTATTGGCTTCTTCCTGCCGAGAGCTGGGAGTCTGTACGCCCTTTTTACAGAGACTGAGCAAATGAATCTGGCTTCACTGCCCAGTCTCAAGTTCAAAGTTCATTCCCCTCTCTATGCTGCCTCTTTTATACATTCAGTATTCAGATGTAAGATTAAACTACATGACTTAGGGCTGGTAAGATGGCTCAGAAGTTAAGGATTCGTGCCACCAAGCCTGATGACCTGAGTTCAATCTCCAGAACCCACATGGTTGAGGGAGAACAGACTTCTTCAAGTTGGGAGCTGTTCTCTGACCTCCACAGGTACCCGTACATGACCCTATGAATACATACACAATAAATAAATCACATGAGTCAAGTTTTATCAGGTACATTTTTTTTGTTGTGTTTTTGAGATAAGGCCTGTCTAGAAGGTCCTGGCTGACCTGATACTTGCTCTGTAAACCAGGCAGGCCTCTCAGTAACAGAGATGTACTTGTGTCTGCCTCCAGGGTGCTGGGCTTAAAGGCTGGGCTTCAAGCCGCCACACCTGGCTTTGTTTTGAGACCAGGCTTCTAAGAATTCACTGGCCTTGAACTTGGTAAGTAACCACATATGACCTTGAACCCCTGATTAACTTCTCTCTCGGTCTCTCGAGTGTTGGATCCCATATTCCTGACTTGCACCCAGCTTTCGGTAAAGACCGTGTGAATAAGCTAGGTATTGTGGTGTAAGAGGAGATCAACGCTTCGACCATTGATGTCTTCATCCTCCTTTCTCCTAGGTCCTTTACCCTACGAGGGGTATCCTGGAAATGTCTAATCACTACTGATCGGTCTACTGTGGTACTGATTCCTAGAACCCTGGGCCTTGTGCACACTAGGCATCTGCTTTAACCCCTGAGCTATATCTACAGCCCTCTCACTTTTTATTTTTGTTTGTTTATTTTAAAAGGCCTCTTTCTTTTTTTTTTTATGAGTTATTTTCCTGCATGGCTATGTGACCCTATGTGTCTGGTGCCGGAAGGGGTCAGAAGAAGACATAATGATCCCTAGAGGATGTGAGCCACCCTGTGGGTGCTGGGAACCAAACCTGGATCCTCGGCAAATTTTTATTTTGAAATGGTTTAAATGGCCCATGTTAGCCTTGAACTCCCTCTGTGGTTCACTCTTTGAACCTGAGATCTTCTTGCTTCAGGCTTCCCAATACCTGGGATTATAGCCTTGGGTTAACAGGCCCACCTTGTAACAAGTATTGTTCGTTTTAAAAATTGATTTGATATACTTATATGTGTAGGTGTTTTGTCTCTACATATGCCTGGGTACCATGTGTGTGTCTGGTACCCTAATGGACCAGATCCCTGGAACTGGAGTTTCAGAGACCTGTGAGCCACCATGTGGGAAGAGCAGTCTTGGCTGTTTACCATTGAACTATCTTTTCAACCCTCCCCCCCCCCTTTAGAACGTTGTTTGGTTTTTTTTTTTTTTTTGTTTTTTTGTTTTTTTGTTTTTTTTTGAGACGAGATCTCACTAGACAACCCAGGCTGGCTTTGAACTCCAAGCATTTTTTTTCTGGTCCAGGAGTTAGGCCAACTGCTTAGTAGGCAGACAGATAGGGAACGGGGCCATGGCTAGGAAATAGAGGTGGTGAGTTTCTAAGATGGTCACTTCTTCCTCAAACCCCTGACTTGAGAGAAAAGCTCAGCATCTTTAGTGTCTGCATTAAATATCACCATTCCCACGTTGAATTTTTCTTGTGGGGGAGATGTCGTTTTCTTTCCTCTTATTCCCTTCCCTTCCTCCTTCTCCTCCTTTTACTTTCTTTTCTTCTTCTCTTTTATTATCTTTGCTACCAGAATCTTAGCCCTTGAGAGTTCCACGTTGGGGCTGGAGAGATGGCTCAGTGGTTAAGGGCACTGACTGCTCTTCCAGACGTCCCGAGTTCAGTTCCCAGAAACCCCATGGTGGCTCACAACCATCTGTAATGGGAATCCGATGCCCTCTTCTGGTGTGTCTGAAGACAGCGACAGTGTACTCATATACATGAAATAAATAAATCTTTAAAAAAAAAAAAGCGTTTTAAAGACCCGGTGTGGTGGCACACATCTTGAACCCCAGCATTCCCAAGGCAGAGGCAGGTGGATCCCTCTCAGAGGCCAGCCTGGTCTACACAGCAAGTTCCAGGACAGCTGGACCACGTAATAAGAACCAACTTCAAAAAAGGAAAAACAAAAGTCCGTCGAAGGTTACTACACCTTTTCCTCTCTAGTAACACAGAGCAAGTCATGTGGGTTTCTTAGTATTTTAATTCCCTTGAAATTTAAAACCCTGACTGAGCTCAGGGGATAAAGGAAAGAAAGACGAAGTCACACTGCAGGGTGACTGTAGTTGACAGCAGCTGAAGAACCAGCCGGTGCCCCAGTCCTTCCGCTCCAGAGCGGTAACCGCCCCTCCAGGAACACGTGACAGACAGCGCGGTGGGTAAACTACAACTCCCAGAGGGCCAAGCGGCCGGCCTGCGTAACGCTTTCTCGCTGATTGGCCACTAGAGATATTTGAAAGGAGGTGCTGGCGCGGAAAACGAAGCGTACCCACCGGTGTTTGGTGGAACTCCGGCTGGAGGGTAGTCCTAGACCGGTGAAACACGGCCTGGAGGGTCTGGTGAGCGCGCGCTCAAGCTGCGGTAAGTGACGTTCCCATTGCTGACCTGGGGAGAAACGGGGCGACTCCGCGGAGGCTCGGCGACCCCCGAAAGGGTGTGGTCGGTGCCCAGGACCCTGTGGAGCCCCCTGGGGTGGCCTGGTGGGACACGGGGGACAAGGGGCCAGTTTATAACGGGAGTCCAGCGTCCAGGCATGTTCTCCCCTCCCCCATAGGATTTCTGGTGGGATTCTTTGCCTGCTTTTTCCTTTGAATCCTCTTACAACTTTCAATCCCTTCTTTCCTCCCGTTGTTTCCATTATGACCCTTCGCAGGCTTCTACAAACCATTTCGTTGTGTCTAGACTTTTGCCATGAGGAACTTCAAAGGAGTCAAGTTCGCCACTCTACTTTGCTGCAAGAGAGAGACCCAGGAGTTGCTGCCTGACTTGAAGGTGGGGCCCTTTCTGGCTCAGGACACACCTAGTTTCTGAGATTATCTGTTTTTTTTTTTTTCCTTTTCCTTTTTATTTATTGTTTTTATTTTAAAAATTACTTTTCCATACTACAGGATCTCATGCATTCAAGAAAGCACTTCACGGGGCTATAACTCTATATACGTTTTCACTTTTAAAAATAACATATATCTTTATATATTGTATATAGTACAATATATAAGCTATATATATCAAGTTTTTTTGAGACAGGGTCTCATCTCTTGCCCTGGCTGTAAGTCACTATATAGACCAGGTTTACCTTAAACTCAGATCTACCTGCTTCTGCCTCCCAAGTGCTGAAGTTAAAGGCATGTATCAGCATGCCTGGCCTGTTTTCACTTTTTCTTTCTGTAGTTGTCTCCAGACATACCAGAAGAGGGCATCGGATCCCATTACAGATGGTTGTGAGCCACCATGTGGTTGCTGGGATTTGAACTCAGGACGTCTGGAAGAGCAGTCAGTGCTCTTAGCCGCTGAGCCATCTCCAGCCTCCTGTTTTCACTTTTTCATTTGGAGACAGTGCTCTCACTAAGTGGCCCCAGCTGGCCTTGAACTCACTCAAGCCTGGGAGGCTCTTTGAACTTTATCATTTTTTTGCCTCCGCACGGGCCTGCGCCGCCACCAAGCCTGGCTTGTGTTTTGCCTTAATTTGGAGAGAGATACATGTGAGAGGCCCTATTTCTACTTTTATTTCCCTACCTCTCTTTTCCGCTTACCCGGCTTAATTCTTTCTCATAGGAGTTCCTGTCTAGATCTCGAACTGATTCAGTCAGCAGCAGAACCGATGCTGAGAGAAGACAGGTCTGTGACACCATCCTGAGGGCTTGCACCCAGCAGCTGACTGCCAAGCTTGACGGCCCTGGTCACCTGAGAAGTATCCTGGACCTGGCAGAGCTGGCCTGTGACGGCTACTTGTTGTCTACCCCACAGCGCCCTCCCCTCTATCTGGAACGCATTCTTTTTATCTTACTTCGGAATGGTTTGACTCAGGGAAACCCAGACGCTGTGCTCCGCCTTGCCCAGCCTCTCCATGCCTGCTTGGTACAGAACTCTCGAGAGGCTGCCCCTCAGGACTATGAGGCTGTGACCCGGGGTACTTTTTCTCTGCTTTGGAAGGGAGCAGAAGCCCTGTCAGAGCGGCGAGCTGCATTCTCAGCTAGGCTGAAGGCCTTGAGTTTCTTAGTGCTTTTGGAGGATGGCAGCCTCCCTTGTGAGGTCCCTCACTTTGCTTCTCCAACAGCCTGTCGGGTAGTTGCCGCCTATCAGCTGTTTGATGCTACTGGACAAGGTCTAGATGCAGCTGACGCTGACTTCGTCTATGACTTGCTTTCTAGGCATGTGATCAGAGTCTTAGTAGGCGAGGGTGGTAGGGCTTCTGGACCGCTCTCTCCTCAGAGGGCCCTCTGCCTCTTGGAACTCACCTTGGAACATTGTCGTCGACTCTGCTGGAACCAGCACCACCACAAGGCTACCATAGCAGTGGAGAAGACTCGAGATCACCTAGGAAATAGCAATGTAGCTCCCAGCCTCCAACTGTGCCAGATGGGGGTTGAGCTGCTGGAAGCTGTGGAAGAAAGACCAGGGGCAGTGGCCCAGCTCCTGATGAAGGCAGCGGCTATTCTGAACAGCAGTATGGATGGGCCATCACCCCCGCTCCGGGCATTGTATGACAGCTGCCAGTTCTTCCTTTCAGGCCTGGAGAGAACCATCAAGAGGCACTATGGAGTTGATGCCATATTGAATCTCTTTGCTTTTCTTGGGGGATACCACTCCCTTGTCCGGCACCTGCGAGAAGTGAGTTAAGGACCTAGAGTATAGGGGTGGGGAGTGGCTCTGTAAATAACTGGAAGTTACCCTTGATAAGCTGCCCTCTGAGCTGTGCCCGGCTTCAAGGACTCTAGACAGTACTTGGCACAAAGCTCGCCATCTCTGGGTTTCAGACCAGCTGCCCCTTCCTTTCTCCCTTCAGGCCTCCGAAGCGTCCTCTAAGCAGCAGCAGAGCCTGCTCCAGATGCACTTCCATGCCCTCCACCTCTTCACTGGGATTGTGTATGACTTTGCCCAAGGCTGTCAGGTACCATCTGGGAGTCAGGAAACATGGATAGTCGAGGTTGCTTCTCAGAAGAGCTTTGGGTAATTGGGTAGTGGCAGCTCTCTCCTTTAATCCCAGCACTCGGGAGGCAGAGCCAGGCAGATCTCAGTCTTCGAGGCCAGCCTGGTCTACAGAGCGAGTTCCAGGATAACCAGGGCTACACCCCATCTGGAAAAAAAAAATGTTTGGTTTCGGGTGTCAGTTCAGGTGGAAGTCCCAGTGGCCCTTGCATGACTTCTGACCCTCGACCTTCTGTTCCTTCAGGTAGCTGAGCTTGCTCAGCTAGTGGACAGTTGCAGATCTGCTGTTGTCTGGATGTTGGAGGCCTTAGAGGGCCTGTCTGGTGGAGAGCTGGCTGACTACCTGGGCGTGACTGGTTAGTGCCTTGGGGTTCCGCTGCACTGCTCTAGGGGACGGCTATCACTTGTCAGGCTGGCTAGTATACATTTCTGACCACTCGCTGTGCTGAGTGCCAAAGGTTTAAGGAGGCAGGGAGAGACATATCTGTAAGGCTAATACAGGAGAGATGGTGAGGCTTAGGACAGAGGATTTTTTTCTCATTATGTTTGGCAGTTTGATTTGGTAATTGTTTATAAAAAAAAAAATGTGTGCCTAGTATGCAATGTTACAGAAGTATGCACCTTAACTTTTGTTAGTTTTCTTTTTTAGCCAGAGTCACACTGTGTCGTAAAAATTGTGCTCAAACACATAGCAGTACCCCTGCCTTAGCTTCCCAAGTCTGGGGTCACAAGTCATAGTTTACCTTTTTTTTTAATTTAATTTGGGATTAAAGACATACGCCACCGCACCCGACTACATCTATTTTGAGAAACTGCATTAGGTCAAGGAGTTTATTTAGCCTTAGAACTGCTTCCTCCCCTCCAGCTCCATAAATAACACTAAAATTTATTCACTCAATAAAACTGCCAAGCCATGTCAGATCCATTCCTGCCACTGGAACCTCATCCTAGTTTGGGGGAAACGTAACTGGATAAATGAAATACTAACATTAAAAGGTGAAAGGCTGGAGAGGTAGCTCAACAGTTAAGAGTACTTGTTCTTACAGAGGCCCTGGGTTCAATTCCCAGAATCCATATGGCAGCTCACAACTATGTGTAAACCCAGTTCCAGTCCAGGGAATCTCCTCACTCTTCTGACCCTTGTGGGTACCTGCACACACATGTACACATACGTGAGGGCAGAACGTTCATACACATAAACACTGAATCGAAATCTTAAAGTAAATGATAATACCTGGGCCTGGGGACTCACCTCTGCTCCTAGCTCCAGGGAGCCTGAAGGAAGAGCACCAAGTGCTCAGTGTGAGACCCCATTTCAGAACTCAAAAGTGGGGACAAGGGAGATGTCTCAGCCAGTGAAGGCATTTGCTGCCAAGGCTGGTGACCTGAGTCTGGTCCTTGGAATCCACATGATAGAAAGTGAACCAATTCCTTGAGGTTGTCCTCTGCCCTTCACATGTGCACTGTGGCATATGAACACACAAACAAAACAAATACAATTTTGAAAGAAGTAATGAAAAATGAAAGGTAAGGAGTAGATTAGAAAGGGAGGCCCCAGGAGCTGGAGAGATGGGTCAGTGGTTAAGAGCAGTGGCCGTTCTATGTGAGGACCTGTGATTGATTCCTAGTACCCGTGTGGTGTTAGAACCACCTGAGCTCCAGTCCTAGGGAATTCAGTGTCCTGACCTCTGTAGGCACCATACACATAAAGTAAGGTAGAATAGTAAGTAAGCCAGCCTGGCATCATGGTACATGCTTTTAATCCCAGCACTTGAGAAGCTGAGACAGGTGGGTCTCTCAGTTCAAGGCCAGTCTGGTCTACAGAGTTCCAAGATAAACCTTGTTTTGAAAAACAGCCAGGTGTGGTAGCACACACCTTTAATCCCAGCACTCAGAAAGCAGAGGCAGGGGGATCTCCTGAGTTTGAGGCCATTCTGGTCTACAGAATGAGTTCCAGGACAGCCAAGGCTACATAGAGAAACCTTGTCTTGGAAAAAAAGAAAAAAGAATAAGTAAGCTTTTTTTTTTTTTTTTTAAGATTTATTTTACTTTACTTACATAAGTACTCTGTAGCTATCCTCAGACACCAGAAGAGGGCATCAGGTCCCACTACAGATGGTTGTGAGCCACCATGTGGTTGCTAGGAATTGAACTCAGGACCTCTAGAAGAGCAGTCAGTGCTCTTAGCCACAGAGCCATCTCTCCACCCCACATAAATAAACTTTTTTTTTTTCGGAGCTGGGGACCGAACCCACGGACTTGCGCTTGCTACGCAAGCGCTCTACCACTGAGCTAAATCCCCAATCCCAGTAAACTTTAAAAAAAAAAAAATTTTAGTTTTATTTTCAGTGCATTGGTGTTTTGCCTGCATGCATGTCTGTGTAAGGGCATGAGATCTTGGACTTACAAACAGGTGTGTAAGTCCTCACTCACACCCAGGTTCTCTGGAGGAGCAGCCAGTGCTTGTAACCACTGGACCATCTCTGCAGCCCAAGTAAACCTTCTTTTTTTTTTAAAAAAAAAAGCAGAGTTCAGGAAGGGCAAGGAGTCTGAGTACCATTGAATTACACTTGGAAGCCTTTAGCATGACGATGCCAGGGGAGAGAACATACATGCAGGCATGGCTCTAACAACCAGTGGCATGAGGGGAGGAGGAGGCAAGGGAGGTCAGTGCAGCTCAGCCTCGTGCAAGTGTGGAGGGGCTGCTGGTGTGAGTTTCCTCACAGGGATCCTGAGCAGCAGCTGGGGTGGAGCCAAAGATTGCCCTCCTGTATGTTCCTTGATGGTTTGGATTCCATTGTGTCCTTATCTGGAAGCTAACAAGATGACCCCAGGTTGAGCACCTCTGACATCGGTTGTCCTTTCTCTCCCTATAGCCTCTTACACCAGCAACTTGGCCTACAGCTTCTTTAGTCAGAAGCTCTATGAGGAGGCTTGTGCCATCTCAGAGCCAGTCTGTCAGCACTTGGGCTTGGCTAAGTCAGGCGCTTGTCCCGAAGTGCCTCCTGAGAAGGTAGGAGGGAATGAGGTGTGGAAAGGGAGGTTATGTCGGGCGAGTTGTGAAAGGGCCAGCCTGCAGCTCTGCGGGACAGTGGGACTGGCTGGCAGCGTGCCCAGGGCAGTGATTCCCTAACAACCTTGCCTGAGCTGTTGCTTTTTCCTTCCTTCTTTCCTTTTTTGGTACAGGGTCTTACTGGCCTGGAATTTGTTATGTAGACCAGGCTGGCCTCCTCAACCTGACAATTTATCCTTAAAATGGCTTCTTTTCCTTTTTACTTTTTGGTGTTCTCGTAAGCCAGTTCTAATCCTAGCCTCACATTAGAGTCATCTGAGTGAACCTCAGGGACATTCTAGTGTAATGCTTGCCTCAAGTTAATTACGTTGGATCCTCACCCTAGATCGCAGGCATCTACATGTTCTAAAAAGTCTCCCACACACCCAGGGCGGCCAGAGTAAAAAGCAGTGGGTTAAGAACGGCTGAAATTGACGGGTTGCTGCATTGGCAAGTGACTTGGGGTGTGTGGGCATGAGGAGCTGAGGGGTGTGGATGGAGCCATGACGTCAGGTGGGCGTCTGAATGGCTTTGCTGTTACTGGCAAACAGTTGTAGGGCAGAAGCCTGGGCAGGAACGGCTGTGACAAAAAGCAATGGATGGTACAGGGCCCTCATCTTGAGTTAGTTAGGTGGGAAGGAAAGAGTCACAGAAGGTGGAATGGGTCCTTCAGGTTGTGGATGTAGACCGTAGAGGGGCTCCTGAAGCAGAGAGTACCAGAAGCTTGGTTCTCGAGGATTACAGAGGCAGGAGGACCACCTGCTATCTCTCTTCCACGTGCTGCGCCGCGCTGCGCTGCGCTGTGCTGTGCTGTGCTAGCTGTCTGCCCGCTGCGCTGCGCTGAGCTGAGCTGCGCTGCGCGCACTCAGTGGCTCCACGTTCCAACCCTCCTGTCTCTGGTCAGCTACATAGGTGCTTCCGGCTGCATGTGGAGAGTTTGAAGAAATGGGGTAAACAGGCCCAGGGCTGCAAGATGGTGACCTTATGGCTGGCAGCTCTGAAACCCTACGGTCTCCAACACATGGTTGAGCCAGTCACTTTCTGGGTTCGGGTCAAAATGGATGCAGCCAAGGCAGGAGACAAGGAGCTACAACTGCAGTGAGTTGGAGGGGGGAGGAGGACCATCCTTTCTGCCCATGGATTGGGGCACGTCCCTCAACCTGACTCCGTCTATGTAGGCCTGGCCTTGAGATCCTTCTGCCTCTGCCTTCCTAGTGCTGGAATTAAAGGCCTGTGCCGCTGGGTCCGGCCGCCTCAGTCCTTAGTGCTGTGCCTGGCCTCCTCAGTCCTTCTGAAAGTGATTTTTTTCATCAGTTATGCATTGAGTATAACTGGTTATAGGGCAGATAGTGGTCAGAAGCAATGTTTGGTTTTTGTTCTACTTGGAGAAATAGAACTAAGTATATTGCATGTATTTTTCATGAAGACAGAACATCCATGACCTGTTAAATAAAAGGGGTAAACTTTAGGGGGGTAATTTAGGCAAGTGGTCTGTATGTAAGGCCTGAAGATATGCAGAAATCCATCATCAAATGCCTTAAAGAACTAATCACAAAATACCGGTGCTGGGGTGGAAACAAACTTGGAAGTGGGAACTGGTTAGAGAAAGCCAGCATTGAGGAAGGGGAGAGAGGTTGGGGTGTAGCCTGCCAGTAGAAGGGTTAGAAGCCAGGCCACACAGGGTTTTATTTTATAGGCCATGGCACAGGTTTGGAGGTGACCCCTCATGGAGCCCCCTATATTAGAGGAGCCATATGACCTGATTACACAATTAGATGCACAGCAAGTACTGAGCTAAGGCAGAGGCTCCCCGGTAAGGTACAGACTCTTCGAGGTCTTCACCCTGGTGCTGATCTGCCTTTCAGGACTTTGCGAGACAGCCTAAGTTGCTGGGACCCAGAGATGCAGTCTCTGCTACTGAGGGAGGAGCTGCAGGCCTATAAGGCAGTACGGGCTGACACTGGGCAGGAACGCTTCAACGTCATCTGCGATCTGCTTGAGCTCAGCCCTGAGGACACAGCAGCTGGAGCCTGGGCACGAGCTACCCACCTGGTGGAATTGGCCCAAGTGCTGTGCTACCATAGCTTTGCCCAGCAGACAAACTGGTGAGGAGATAACAGGAGACTGACTGCCCGTCCTGATGTTTCTGATAATGGGGATCAGTTTCCTAGTCTATCGCTGAGTGCTCCCCTTGTGTTAAGCGCAGCTCACTATGGTTTGCCTCGTGCTCTAGCAGAGGGCATGGTTTTGCCAGCTGCAGACCGTTTCTGCAATTGTGTGACCTTTGGAGTTTTGGGAACTTTTCAGAGGCTGTTTAAATGCTAGGGCACAGAGAAGTGGGGTTGGTGGTGTTGGCCGTTCAGGGTGGTTTGTTATTGGTAGTGGTGCTCAAAGAAGAAGCAAAAATGAGAGATCAGATTCAGAAATATCTGTCTCTTTCTCTCCTTCCTTTCCTCCTCCCCTTCCTCCCCTACCTTCTCACATAGTAGCAGAGACCAGCTACACCCCACTTACATTCATCTTTCTACAGCTCTGCCTTGGATGCTATCCAGGAGGCCCTGCAGCTTCTGGAGTCCGTGAGTCCCGAGGCACAGGAGCAGGACCGCCTTCTAGATGACAAAGCACAGGCCCTGCTATGGCTCTACATCTGCACCTTGGAGGCCAAAATGCAGGAAGTATGTGGAACTGAGCCCGACCCAGCTGCTCCCACCAAGCTGGTACCAGTCCTGGGTTTTGTTTCAATCTCTCTTCTTTCCCAACCAGGGTATCGAGCGGGATCGGAGGGCCCAGGCCCCTAGTAACTTGGAGGAATTTGAAGTCAATGACCTGAACTATGAAGATAAACTGCAGGAAGATCGCTTTCTATACAGTAACATTGCCTTCAATCTGGCTGCTGATGCAGGTGAGGGCTCAGCAGTGTTGGGCAGGCATCTGGGAGGCTTCCCAACGCGCCCCAGGCTGGCCTTATGCTGGGGATGTGGGGCAGCGAGGGAGAAGGCCGGCTCAAAGGCACAGCATGGTGTGGGGAAAGCCAAGCTCTTTCAGGATGGCCAGGTGGAGAAAGTGTCACCTTCTGGTTTACAGCGCAGTCCAGATGCCTGGACCAGGCCCTGACTCTGTGGAAGGAAGTGCTCACCAAGGAGCCAGCCCCAGCTGTGCGGTGTCTCCAGCAGACGGCAGCCTCCCTGCAAATCCTGGTGGCCGTCTATCAGTTGGTGGCAAAGGTAATGGGATGGCTGGAGTCGGCCAGGGTTAAACTGGAACCCGAGCACCTGCACCTTTGACCTGTGCTTGTGAGAAGCCATGTGGCCTAAGAGTGTGGGCTCTGCTGGCTGTGGTGCTGTACATAGCTCTAGCCCTTGGGAGCTAAGGCAGGGGATTGTGACTTACAGGCCAGCTTGCAGTATGTGGTGACATTCTTTTGTTTAAATGGGGGTGGGGAGCAAATCCATAACTCAGTGGTTGAGTACTTGGTCAGTAATGAGTCCTGGATTCAGTCCCAGTGCCACAAAGAGGTGGGAAGCAGTAGTTTTCTCTAAATGGCATTGTTAACATTAACACGATGCATAGAAGATGCTTTGTATAAATGGAAAACTCAAATGTTAACCTCAAGAATTACTGGTTCCGGGCAGTAGAGGCCCATTTCTTTAGTCCCTGGCTGCCTAGAACTTGCTCTGTAGACCAGGCTGGCCTGAAACTCACCTGCCTCTGCCTCCCCAGTTCTGGGATTACTGGTCATGCTTAAATTTTACGTAGGTAATGAAGACCCAAACTCAGATTATTAGGTACTGTAGTGACTGAATTGTCGATCCAGGCGCCCCTGCCCCATCGTTTTGAGATTGTTTCACTATGGTCTCACTGGCATGAAACTCGTTATGTAGACCAAACTGGCCTTGACCTCACAGAACCTCCTGTCTGTCTCCTAAGTGCTGGGATTAAAGAATGTGATACTATGCTTGGGCCCTGTTTAAATTATTTTGTTAACCTTTATTTTATGTGTATGGGTGCTTTTCTTTGCTTGTGAGTATGTCTGTGCACCATGTGTAGCCTGGTATCCACGGTGATCAGAAGAGGGTGTTAGATTCCCCTGAACTGGGGTTACAGATGGTGAGGAGTGGAGTTGAGATGTGGGTATTGGGAATTGAATGTCTGTCTTCTAGAAGAACAGCCAGTGCTCTTAGCTGCTGAGCGTCCCTCCAGCCCCTACTTTTTGAGACAAGGCTTACATTACCAGACTGTCATTAACCTTAGTATGTAGCTGAGGCAGTCATAAAACTCATGGTGATCCTTCCCTTAGCTTTCCAAGTGCTAGGCTCTCAGGCATGAGCTACCACAGCTCCCCCCTTTGTTTTCCTGAGATAGGATCTCCTGAGTTTGGAGAGATAGTTTAGCAGTTAAGAACACTGACTACTCTTCCAGAAGACCTGAGTTCAGTTCCCAACACACCCACATGGTGGCTCACGACCACTTGTAGCTCTCGATTCTGATGGTCTAATGCCCTCTTATGGCCTTGTGGACATTTTACGAAAATGGTGCACGTGTATGCTGCAAACACAAATACACATAAAATAAATTCTAAAAAGATTTTAGAGGCTCTCCTTAAGTTGCCTGTGCTGTCTTTGCACTAACTCTGTATTTGGGGAGGTCTTGCACTTCCTGTCCTGTCTCAGCCTCAGCTTCCCAAGTGGCTGTGCCTTAGGCCCTGCCTTCCCCATCTTTTTAAAAATATTGTGGGGGTTGGGGATTTATCTCAGTGGTAGAGCGCTTGCCTAGGAAGCGCAAGGCCCTGGGTTCGGTCCCCAGCTCCGGAAAAAAAGAACCAAAAAAAAAAATATTGTGGGTATGAATATTTTTCCTGCATGTATGTATGTTACATACAACACATATGTGCCCAGTGCCTGCTGAGGTCAAAAGAGGGTGTCAGAGTCCCTGATACTGGAATTACAGATGTCTATGAACAGACATGTGGGTGCTGCCAGGCCTCCGCAAGAGTGCGTGTCGAGCAAGAAGCCATCTCTCTGGCCCGATTTTTCTTTTGTTTGAGACAAGATCTCATTGTGGAGCCTAGGCCAGGGTAAAACTTGGAACCCCCCTGCTTCTACCTCTGGGTTAAAGGCCTCTGCGACCATACAAGGCCCAATTTTTTTTTTTTCTTTTATATATAGCCTTCTGCCTGCATATGTGACTTCAGGCCAGAAGAGGGCACCAGATCTCATTACAGATGGTTGTGAGCCACCATGTGGTTGCTGGGAATTGAACTCATGACCTCTGGAAGAGCAGTCAGTGCTCTTAACCGCTGAGCCATCTCTCCAGCCCACAAGGCCCAATTTTACATGCTTTGAAAAATTGTATTTGTCATATGTGTGTGGATGTGAGTACGGCAGTTCAGGGACAACTGTGGGGGTCAGTTCTTTACTCCCATGTGGTTCCAAGGGATCTAACTTAGGTTACGAGGCCAAGCGACAGGAGCCTTTATCTGCTGAGCTATCTCACCCACCGCCTGCCAACTTTGTATTTTTATGTATAACTTTAAGGGGTGGCAAAGACTCCCTTGTGCTCTTCTTAGGCCCACCCAGTATTCAGTTGAGAACTGAAGGAGAGCAAAGTGGGTGTGGTGGCTACACACGCGGTGGCTACACACGCAGCGCCAGCGCCAGCCTGGGCCGGACAGAGCACTGCAGGTTTGATTTTCAGCCTTAAAACCAGAATGGCACTCTTTCCAAAGCTCAGAGAGGGCTGGGGAGGCAGCTCAGTAGTAGAGCACTGGCTGAGGATGTTCAGGGTTTGGGTTAAACCCCAGTTGCCATAAAAGATTAAAACAGTTTATTTAAATACGGTTTGAAAAGTCTAGCACAAGGAGGCTGAAACCCTAGCTCAGCCTAGATTTGAGTCTTGGGTCGACCATATGAGCACTTACTCAGATAAGTTATGGGACGTCTGTGAAGGAGTCTTAGTTTCCTGCTCCAAGCTACTGAGATTAGAATCACTGTGAGAATCATACGTGAGCGCATGGGAACCTCTTGGCACAGTGAGTACCCATTTACCAGTGGTGATTGGCATCTAGGCCTTTAATTTAATTTGTGTGGTGCTGGGGGTCAAACCCAGGAATTTTGTACATTCTAGGCAAACCGTAGCCGTAGTCTAGTAACTGAACTGCTCTCCCTATTGATTTGGTTTTTATTTTTATTTATTTATTTTTTTGGTTCTTTTTTTCGGAGCTGGGGACCGAACCCAGGGCCTTGCGCTTGCTAGGCAAGCACTCTACCACTGAGCTAAATTCCCAACCCCCCAGACTGGCTTCTAAGTCATAGCTGGGTCCTTCCTTCCATTCCTCAGTACTGGAATTGTGAGCATGTGCCGCTGAGGCTGTTTTGAAACAGAAGGGGCTGTGGTCTTGCATTTGGGTGGTAGAGGCAGGGGTTCACATCAGTTCTTCTGTTTTTTAATTTATACTGTTTTTTCTTTTTCTTTTTTTTTAATGCTTATTTTGAAATTATTTTTAGAAATTAAAAAAACTCAGAGGAAGGAGGAAAGGAAAGAAGAACACAGTGTCCAGGCAACATTTTACTTTATGAGCTTGTCATACCTTCATTTGCTCACTAGTTACTGGGGTGAGAAAGGACTCAGCCACCCAAAGACTCCAGTGAATCCCATGGTCACAAATCCTATCCTCGCTGTGGCCGTGCCAGTCCTCTGGAATTATTTCTACCGGGTTTGGCGTGCCTTTTAACCAACCAAATCGAGTCCTTTACAAACGGCCAACTTGGCTCAACAAACTGCATTACGTGATCCATGTCTGTGGGATGGTGGTTGGAGAGGGTCTGTTTTTTATTTTTCAAGAGAGGGTTTCTCTGTGTAGCCTTGGATGTCCTAGAACTCCCTCTGTAGATCAAACCAGCCTTAACCTCCTCATGGAGATCTGCCTGCTTCTGCCTCCCAAATGCTAGGACTAAAGGCCTGTACCACCACCACCCAATTTAAGGCCAGTTATATAGCAAGTTTGAGTGAGGCCAGTTTGGGTCACATGACACCATGCCCCAAGGCCCAAAGTGTGTACAGTGGCTGTAGGTCTCCTGAGGGTGGTGTTTGAATTCTCCGGTATGTATGAACACCCAGGTTTCAGAAACCTGGGGCCTGGGGCTCTCACAGGAACTGAGTCAACATGTTGTTGCTCTTGGATGACCAGCCCTTGCAGGCTCTGGAGACCCTCCTGCTCCTTCAGATTGTATCTAAGAGACTACAGGATCATGCAAAGGCAGTCAGCTCTTCCTGCCAGCTTACCCAGCTACTCTTGAACCTTGGCTGTCCCAGCTATGCCCAGGTGAGTCTGAGGCTACAGGGGCCAAATGGCTCGAAAGGCCCATCTTTCCTTGAGAAGGTTTGACTGCAGTGCAGAGATAAGCAGCAGGCTTATCTCCTGTCCTGGTCACTGATCCCCCGACCCCTCCCTCTTTACTTAATTGATGCCTTGTTGTTTGGGTGCGGCTGTCATACTTCAGTTGACTGTCAGTGTCCCCCCTACCCCTTTTCTTTCTTGGCAGTGCTAGTTTGACCCAGGCCTCAGGCCCCCTGGATCAGAGCTCTGCCACTATACTCAAGCCCAGGCACTCGTGCTCTTCCCCCCCACCCCCCCTATCTTCTGATTTCTGCCAGTCGGCTCAAGTCTGATCACTTCTTTCCCTCCTGAAAGCCTCCATGGCTTCTCTGACAACCTGAGCAACACTGTCTGGTCACAACACAGCTTTCTTTAACATTTTTAATAAAAATTATTCTTTTCATTAATTCACTTTACATCCCAGTATCATGTATTTATCTATTCTCATGTGTGTGCCTACTCGTCTGTGTGTGGACCACGTGTGTGCAGGCCCCATGGAGGTCAGACCAAAGGGTTATGGATCCTTTGGAACTGGAAGTATAGGCAGTTGTGAACTATCCCATGTGAGTGCTGGGAACCAAACCCTAAACAAATGAGCCATTCTCCCAGGTGGCTGAGGGTGTTTCTCTATTGTCCTTTAGGGTTTTGTTTTTTCTTTGTTTGTTTTTTGGTGTGGTAGTTAACTGAAGTGTTATAAGCATCAAATGCATAGCTCTTGCAGGTTATAATAATCGAGATAATACAGTATTCAGTGCCTTGCTTGCAGATGCTTTGCTCTGTTTTAATTTGAAGAGTCTAATTAGTGTGTGTGGCATCATCTGTCTGCTTTCAGTTGTATCTGGAAGAGGCAGAGTCAAGCCTGAAGAATCTGGACCAAGCGACTGACACGTGCCAGCTGCTTTCCCTGACCTGTGCTCTGCTTCGAAGCCAGCTCTGCTGGGCTTGCCAGAAGGTGATGCCCATGCTCCCCACTGCCCATACTACAGACAGGGGCGAAACTGAGCCCAGAGCTTGCCCTAAGGCAGTGGTTCTCAACCTGTGGGTCAGGACCCCTTTTGGGGTTGAAGGACCCTTTCTTTCACAGGGGTGACTATTGAAAAACACAGATATTTACACTACAATTCATAACAGTAGCAAAATTACAGTTATAAAGTAGCAGCAAAACCAGTTTTATGGCTGTTTCCATAACATGGGGAACTTTATTAAAGGGTCTCAGCCTTGGGAAGGTTGGCTGTGCTCATCTGGTGTTTATAGGGATCCTGGTGTGAAACTCTGGTTTTCAGGTTTGGTGTTGGCAGTCTTTATCCCCCCCCCCCCCCACACCCTTTTTATTTTGTTTTGTAGTGCTGTGGATTGAGCGGGCCTTCTGCGGGCTGGACAAGTGCTCTGTCACTGAGCTACACTCTCTTCTCACTTAAATTTCCAAAGGCTCTGGACCCCAGGAAAATTTTGGGGATCTTCATGATATTTATATGTGCTCTGAAATTTTCCTGCAGCAAGGCAGATTGTTCGGGACCCTGAAAAGCTGTAGAAATTCCCTCACTTGGTAGTAGAGACAGTCTTTTTTCCCAGTTTCTGCTTTGGCATAAAACATGAAAGGTCTTTAGAAGCTGGGGGAGACAGGCTGATATGGTAGCTATTTCTGTAATTCTGCAGCTGGAGGAGCTAGACTTTGAAGTCAGCCTGGGCTGTAGAGCAAGACTATCTCAGAGAGAAAACGGTGGCTTGGGTGAGAGGAGGCATTTGTTTCGATCTAATAGGTTCCAAAAGATCTCAGGTTTGTTTTAAATTAGCTGTGTGCCTTGATCATCTCTTCTACTGATCAAGCTCTAGTTTTTTAAAGGGTTGTTGTTGACATTTGCACCGAAGAGCCCTCTGAAGCCATCTCCAGCTTATGTGACATTTCTCTCTGGCTTTTTGTCTCTCAGGTGACTGAGGGCGTTTCTCTGTTGCTTTCTGTCCTTCGAGATCCTGCCCTCCAGAAGTCATCCAAGGCTTGGTACTTGCTACGTGTCCAGGCCCTGCAAATTCTGGCTTTCTACCTCAGCCTCTCGTCCAACCTCCTCTCAAGTGCCCTACGAGAGGAGCTCTGGGATCAAGGTGAAAGGGACTGCTGGCTTTCTTGGATGATGGTCATGGTTGGATAATGGTCTGCCTTGTTCGTTGCAGACATTTGCCTATGCTGTCAGGCTTTTAAGGAAGCACACCTAGAACCTACCTGTGCCTGTAACAGCAAATGGTTTCACTTCACCTGCTATCTGTTATCTCTTAACTAGCAGCTGCTTGGAATGCTAAACTTGAAAGGAGTTCTAAGACCACTAAGCGATCTCAGAGGGAAAGAGCTCTGTGATTGATTAGCTCTGTCTACCTACGGTGCAGAAGAAAGAGCCTTGTGTTTGCTATTTTAGCTGAAGGTCTAGGCCTGCTGTTGCAATTGCCTTTTCTTACTTCTCCCACACCAGGCTGGCAGACCCCAGAGACAGCACTGATAGATGCCCACAAGCTTCTGAGAAGCATCATCATCTTGCTGATGGGTGGCGATGTGCTCTCCGTTCAGAAAGCAGCTGTGGAGTCGCCCTTTCTGGATTACGGTGAGTCTGAGGAGAGAGCAGGCCCCTGTGGAATCAGACATACTAGTTGCCATGGCTGTTTTGTTTCCATCTGACCATGGCTCTATATTGACGTCTTGTCTTTCATTTACTGCAGGTGAGAATCTGGTGCAGAAATGGCAAGTTCTCACAGAGGTGCTGACCTGCTCGGAGAGGCTGGTCAGCCGCCTGGGCCGCCTGGGGAACGTGAGTGAAGCCAAGGCCTTTTGCTTGGAGGCCCTAAAACTTACCACCAAGCTGCAGATACCTCGCCAGTGAGTAAGAGGACGCCAGTGCTGGCTCCTGCCATGTGCTTTTGAGTGTGGATTCCCCAGTGATTGTAGAAATTCCATGTTACGTTTAGGGAGACTTGTGGGAGGAGGCTAAGCAGGAAGTGTGAGATACTATCATTTATCATGCGCCTGACAAATTTGTATAGGACAACTAGTGTACTGCCTTTGCCTAAGCTTTCATGCCCATGGGGCTTGGTAGGGAGTGCAGCGGGCTTACCTGAAGTGTGGTTTGGGATGAGACCGGATAGAGCAGCACTCACTACTCAATCCAGACCCTTTGGGGATTGAATGCTCCTTCACAAGGGTGGCATACCAGATATCCCGCCTGTCAGATGTTTGCATTGTGATTCATAAGCGCAGCAAAACCAGTTAGCAAGTAGCAATGAAAATAACTTGATGGCTGGGAGTCCCCATAACATGAGGCACTGTATTAAAGGGTCCCAGCATTAGGAAGGTTGGGAAATGCTGCTGGTATAGAATGTTTCTACCAGAGAGGCTGTAAGTCAGTTTAAGGACTCAGGAAAACATGTGGAGGCCTGGGCCTGGGAGAGGGCAGGAGAGACTCCAGGGAAACAGCAGGCTGTTGACTGACTCTCATCCCCTCCTCACAAGGTGTGCCCTGTTCCTTGTACTGAAGGGTGAGCTGGAGCTGGCCCGGGGAGACACTGACCTCTGTCAGTCAGACTTGCAGCAGGTTCTGTTCTTGCTCGAGTCTTCCACAGGTGAGCTACCAAGTTCCCTGCCAAGCTTGTTGAAGAGAATTCATGTTACATGCGAAAATATATGAAAAGGTTTGACTGCATTCTAAGTCAGACAGGTGTCTGGTTTTACACGACACAGACTTCAGTGCAACCATTACTGTGTTGATGTCATTGTCCCCCCTCTCCCCTTCCTCCAGAGTGAATCTGCACAGGCAGAACTATGCCTGGCTGATTTTCAGTGCTACTACAATGATTTTGGCCACCCTGCCTGCTGCCTGCCTTCTTTCCTTCCTTTTTTTTTGGAGACAAGGTCTTTCTGTGGTCCTGGCTGGCCTGAGCTTACTAGGTAAACCAACTGGCTTTAAAATCATGAAGCTAGGGGTCGGGGATTTAGCTCAGTGGTAGAGCGCTTGCCTAGGAAGCGCAAGGCCCTGGGTTCAGTCCCCAGCTCCGAAAAAAAGAACCAAAAAAAAAAAAAAAATCATGAAGCTAACCACATCTGTCTGTCGCTACAGTGCTAAGACTAAAGGTGTATGTCAGTACACCTTGCTACACTTGGCTTTCTTTTAGGGCTGGGTGTGGCACGTGTCTTTTATTCCACAATTCTGGAGGTGGATCTTTGAGTTCAGGCCAGCCAAGGCCATGTAATGAGACCCTGACTCAAAAAAAAACAACCAAGCAGAATAATTATTTTGGGGCCGACAAGATGCTCAGTGCCATTAAGCTTGACCTCTTGAGCCATACAGTAGGATGAGAAAAGTTCTTTAAAAGCTGCCCTCATGGGCTGGAGAGGTGGCTCAGTGGTTAAGAGCACTGAGTGCTCTTCCAGAGGTCCTGAGTTCAATTCCCAACAACTGCATGGCAGCTCACAACCATCTGTAGTGGGATATGGCGCCCTCTTCTGGAATACAGGTATATTTGCAGGCAAAATACTGCACATAATAAATTTTTTTTTTTTTTTTGGTTCTTTTTTTTTCCGGAGCTGGGGACCGAACCCAGGGCCTTGCGCTTCCTAGGTAAGCGCTCTACCACTGAGCTAAATCCCCAGCCCCATAAATTTTTTTTTATTAAAGTTTTTTTTTTTAAATATTTATTTATTATTGCCTACATGCATACCTGCAGGCCAGAAGAGGACACCAGATCTCACTACAGATGGTTGTGAACCACCATGTGGTTGCTGGGAATTGAACTCAGGACCTCTGGAAGAGCAGTCAGCACTCTTAACCTCTGAGCCATTTCTCCAGCCCCCATAAATAAATCTTAAAAAAACAAAAACAAAAACAATAAAGGCTTCCCTCTAACTTGGACGTGCACATGTAGCACAATCTTGTCTACACGTACTAATTTTTAAAAAAGATTATTTGTGGGCTGGAGATCAAAGGTGTGTTCAGAATGCCGAGCTAGTCAATACTTTTACCTCGGTTACTTTGTGTGCCCCTCCTTCAACCCAGGTGGGAGAAAAAAAAAATAGATAGTGTGTACAGTCATGGGGTTGAGCCCTAAGGTGTAGACAGAACTCTTTTTTTTTTTTTTTTTTTCTTTTTTTCGGAGCTGGGGACCGAACCCAGGGCCTTGCATTTGCTAGGCAAGACAGAACTCTTGAGACTACTCAGTGTTGTAATTTGTGATCTGCTCTCTTCCTAGAGTTTGGTGTGGTGACACAGCACCCAGACTCAGTGAAGAGGGTGCACACGCAGAAAGGGACGCATAAGGCTCAAGTCCCCTGTTCCCCACCTCTACCAGAAGAGGAACCCTTCCTGAGAGGCCCTGCCCTTGAGCTGGTGGCCACTGTGCTCAAGGAGCCCGGTCCCATCCAACCCTCTGGAAACTCCTCCCCGGTCCTCAAGACCAAGGCATCACCCAAGCCTGGCTTCCTGTCTCACTTGCCCAGCTGTGATTGCTTACTGTGTGCCAGTCCTGCCCTCTCCACCGTCTGTCTGCGCTGGGTGTTGGTCACTGCAGGAGTGAGGCTCACCACAGGTCATAAAGCTCAGGGTCTGGATCTGCTGCAAGCTGTGCTGAAGGGTTGCCCTGCAGCCACCAAGCGCTTCACACAGAATCTTCAAACTTCTCTGAATCACAAAGCACCCCCCTCTTGTGTTCCAAGCCTCTTTGATGAGATCATGGCTCAAGTGTACACACACTTGGCATTAGAGTGCCTGAATCAGACATCTGAAAAGAGCCTGGGAAAGGTCCTGGCGTCAGGACTGAAGTTTGTGGCAACACGGATACAATACTTAGAGTTCTGGCAAGCCAGCCTGCTCTTGGTTCAGGCCCTTGCAAAGCTGGCCCGCTTCAGCTGCTGTACTAGCGAACTCTTTGCAAGCGCCTGGGGCTGGCAGCCACCATTAGTAAAAATCCCGCCAGTCCTTGAGCCTTCTAAGATTCGGAGACAAAAATGCTCTGGACAGGGGCGCCAGCGGGTAGCCTCTGCCCCCTCACCCCTCCATAGCAGCTCTCAGGAAGGTCTGGAAGAAGGGCCACCTTGTACACCTAAGCCCCCAGGCCGTGCTAGGCAAGCCGGCCCTCGTGTCCCTTTCACCATATTTGAAGACATCCACCCCACAAAGAGCAAGCTTAAGGTTCCCTTGGCTCCCAGGGTCCACAGGCGGGCCCAGACTCGACTCAAGGTGAGTTGGGATTGTGGTATCAGGATGGCTTTGCACAGAGCATGCATGGGTAGTAGCTCTCAGGCATGGAGAGAGTCATCTGCCTGCAGCACCCTGCACCCCTTAGCTGTGGGTCCGTCCCTTTGTCATCCTTCCTCTCCATCTCTGTCTCTTCCTCTTCCAATCAGAGACCATGGCCTTTAAGTGGCAAGCACTGTGGGAGTCAGTTCAGAAGTCATCAGAGGGGCTGGCAAGATGGCTCAGTGGGTAAGAGCACTGAATGCTCTTCTAGAGGTGCTGAGTTCAATTCCCAGCAACCACATGGTGGCTCACAACCATCTGAAATGGGATCTCATGCCCTCTTCTGGTGTGTCTGATGGTGTATTCACATACATAAAATAAATAAAACCTTTATAAAAACAAAAAAAAAGTCATCGGAGGCCTGCCAGTGCCTCCATAGTGCCACCTGCTGTTTGAACCTGTTATTGAGTCTCTTGGCCTTAGTTTCTCCCTTTGCCTCTGTCACAGGTGAACTTCAGCGATGACAGCGACCTGGAAGACCTTGTCTCAGCTGAAACACAACTTGTGGAGGAACCTAAGAGGCGAGGGACTGCTTCCCGCACCCGGGGTCAGAGTAGGAAGGGCCCTAGCTTAAAGACAGATGCAGCGGTTGCCGTAGGTAGTACCCCTGGACATCCCAGTCTCAGTGGGAGGACTCGGAGGGCCAGGAAGGTGGCTTCAAGACATTGTGAAGGTGTCGGGGCCAGCCTGGGACCCGAAATCATGAGAAGCATCCCTGAAGAGGAGCTGATGGACAGCCAGCTAGAAAAGAGCTTTGAGATTCTCAGGGCTTCTGATGGGGAAGACTCAGCCTCAGGTAGGACTTGAAGGGCGAGAAGCAGAAGGCATGTGTTCTGTACTGTTTGTTGGGTGTCCCTGGGACTTAAAACTTAAGAAATAACAGTACCCACCCAAAATGAAAACCCTTTGCTATCTCTGGAGAAAGGAGCATGAAAATCAGTGTTCTCTCCCTAGGCGAGAAGGCAGCAGCTGCAGAGCCTGGTCTACCCATAGGAGAGCGTGAGGTGTTGAGACGGGACTCCAGCAAGGCAGAGCGACCTGTCTTGTACCCTGATACAGAGGCCGATAGTGACCTTAGTCCTTGGCTCCCACCCTTCTCAATTCCTGCACCCATTGGTGAGTATGTGGACCACTGATGTTAGCTTACCCAGAGAGGGCTGAGCCAGCTCTCTTTTATCCTTTTTTTGGGAGGCACAGTTTTAAAGACAGTTTTCTTGACACATAATCTCAGGTAGCCCAGGGTGGCTTCTAGGATTACAGGTATGCATCATCACATCCAGCTGTGTGTGTTCTCTGTGTGTGTTCATGCTGAATGGGTACACTGTGTGTGTGTTCCTATGTGTGGCTACATGAGCGTCATTTGCTTGCACTTGTGTGTGGAGACCAGGAGTCGATGTCAGTTGCCTTCACTTACTGATGGAGTGGCTGCAGCAAGCCCTGGGGCTCCACGTGTTTTTTCTGCCTCCTTAGCACTGGGGTTACAGGTATACGTCTCTGTGCCTGGCTCCTCTCACAGTGGTTGCTGAGAATCCAAACATGGCTCTGCATGCTTGCACAACAGACACACTAACAACTAAACCATCTCCCCACACAGGGCCTCAATGTGTGGGCTTAGAGTTTATTCTGTAGACCAGGCCGTCTTCAAACTCACAGATCTGCTTACCCTTCCTCCCCAGGGCTGGGATCATTTATTGTGGGAAGTAGCATTTGCATACCTACTTGTGAGGGTCAGAGGGCACTTTTGGGGGGTCACGACCCTCCTACTTAGCTACTTGAGCCATCTGGATGAGGATCCATGAGATGGAATCTCATGTAGCTCAGGCAGGCCTTGAACTCCTAATCCTCCTGCCTCAGCCTCTCATATGGTGGGATTACCCACTGTGTGGCACACACCTCCAGGCTTAGCTTTTAAAAACTTACTGTATTTGAGACAAGGAGTAGTGTAGCCTTTGCTGGTCTGGATTTTCTCTTTGGCCAAGGCTCATCTCCTCTGCCTACCAAATGGCAAGAACACATGCGCACACCACTATGCTGGGCTTTCCTTTTTCCTCTTGTTTTTGAAGCATGATGTCACTGTGGTCCCAGCTGTCTCAGAATTCGGGAATATTGAGCCTCAGTCTCTAAAAGTGCTGGGATTACAGGCTAAGCAATCCCTATATCTCCCAAACTGTCCACCATTTTGGCTTCTTAGATCCAGCAGTCTCTGAGCCTCATTGGATTCTGCATTTTCTGGAAGAGACTTGGTTTCTCTGAGCTTTTGTTGTCTTTATAGTAACAGGGAGCTTTGGGGAGGATAGGGTGCAATGAGGCCTGTTAGGAGCAATCTTAGCACATTCCCTTGTAAGCAGTCGCTGCTCTTCTCTATCGGAGGTGAGAGCGGGACTCCTTGGAAGTTCCTATTAATTAAAAAGTCGGTTGCGGGTTGGGGATTTAGCTCAGTGGTAGAGCGCTTGCCTAGCAAGCGCAAGGCCCTGGGTTCGGTCCCCAGCTCCGAAAAAAAGAAAAAAGAAAAAAAACAAAAAAACCAAAACAAACAAACAAACAAAAAAAGTTGGTTGCTCATCTTCAGCAATAATCCTGACTTTTTTCTAGATCTTTCTACCCTGGATTCCATCGCTGACTCATTGAGCATTGCTTTTCGTGGTATTAGTCACTGCCCTCCAAGTGGGCTCTACGCTCACCTCTGCCGCTTTTTGGCCTTGTGTCTGGGCCACCGGGATCCCTATGCCACTGCGTTCCTTGTAGCAGAGTCTGTCTCCATCACCTGCCGTCACCAGCTACTCACCCATTTGCACCGACAGCTCAGGTGAGGGCTTGCTCTTGGGGTAAAATGGGTAAACTGCCTGGAAGGTTCTGACTTGGAACGAGCCAGACTCATTCTTGTGTTGCCCACAGCAAGGCCCAGAAGCAGCAAGGCTCACCTGAACTAGCAGAGCATCTACAGAGGCTGGACTTGAAGGAGAGGCCCGGAGGTGTCCCACTGGCCCGCGTGCAGCACCTCTTTTCCTTCAGGGCTTTGGGATCTGGCTGCTTCCCCCAGGCAGAGAAGGACAGTTTCCAGAAGCGCCTGGCTCTCATCCCCAGTGGTATAGTATCTGCTTCTGCTATGTCTCCTGTCTGTAGTTGAAGGACTGAGTGGATGAGCATAAGACATTGCTTAGTTTAACTAGACTCATGTTCTTTGTCATATTTTTTTCTTCTGAGACAGGATCTTTGTGTGTCGCCTACCTTCTGGTGCTGAGATTTTGGGCATGTACCATCCCCTCGTTAGTCATGCCTTTTTTTTTAATTAATTAATTAATTTATTTATTTATTAATTTATTTATTTATTTATATGAGCACACTGTAGCTGTCTTCAGACACACCAGAAGAGGGCATCAGATCCCATTACAGATGGTTATGAGCCACCATGTGGTTGCTGGGAATTGAACTCAGGACCTCAGGAAGAGCAGTCCATGCTCTTAACGACTGAGCCATCTCTCCAGCCCAGTCATGCCTTTTTATATATTAACACTTGTTTCTCATACCAGAAGTACTCTGAATTCAGAAATTTTCTTTCTTTGGTGTGTGTTTGAAATGTCTGGAGTGCCCTGGTATGAAGAAAGATGGTGTGAGCACTTTGAGTGGAAACCTTTGTTAATTGCTGTGAGGGACACAGAAGCACCAGTAGCCTGTTCCTAGGGAGCTCTGGCAGAAAGAGCTGGAACTCCACTGACTAGGGAAGATTCCTTGAAGACGTATTGAGGCACACTGTAGAAGACTAGGCTACAAGTATCTCCTAAAAGTTTACATGACTCTGGGTGTGTCTTCTGTGTATGTTAGGGGTGACTGTCTGCGTGTTGGCCCTGGCCACCCTCCAGCCTGGAACCTTGAGCAACACTCTCTTACTGACCCGCCTGGAAAAGGACAACCCCCCAATTACTGTGAAGATCCCCACTGCCCAAAGTAAGGTAGGGTTCCTGTGCCAAGGACTAGTGTGTGCCAGATTCTGTGGGTACAGGATGTAAGGTAAGGATCCCCAGGGAGGACGAACCTCATAAACTCTGCATCTCCATAGTTCCCACTAAGTGCGGTGCTGAAAGAGTTCGATGCCATCCAGAAGGACCAGAAAGAGAACAGCGGCTGTACTGAGAAACGAGCGTGGTGGACGGGCCGGCTAGCACTAGACCAAAGGATGGAGGTGTGTGCTCCGGGGTAACAAGCTGTCCTGTCACAGAAGGGCCCAGAGCAGGGTGGGGGGTACCTTCCGAGCAGAGGTCCAGGTCAGTGTTTCTTTGTTAGATACCAATTGTGACCTGGGCATGGTCGCTTGTGCCAGTGATACCAGCTCTCTTGAGGCTGGGGCAAGAGGACTATCTCAGGTTCAAAGACAGCCTGGGCTAGTTGTGTCATTTGAGGGTGGCTTTTAAAAAAGAGCTCCAGACTTAGAAGAGGGAGAGCAGAGGACGTTCAAAGATGCTCTATGTGTGGTCGCCCTCTCCTTTAATCCCAGCACTTGGGAGGCAAAGCCAGAGATGGACGACAGGGCTACACCGCAAGGTTGAGGCCATCCTAGGTACACTCCCTCCCTCCTCTATGATTGACAAGGCTGGAATATAGCTTAATTGGAAGAGTATTAGCTTAGAATTTAGGAACCCCTGTGTTGAGTTTGATCCCCAGAATAGCAAAAGAATGGTGTGGTTATACAGGCTGGTAATCCTAGCACTCAGGAAGTGGCAGCAGGGGAGCCAGACGTTCAAAGTTTGTTTTGTTTTGTTTTTTTTTTGTTTGTTTGTTTTGAGAAAGGATTTCTTTGTGTAGTACTAGCTGTCCTGATCTTACTCTATAAACCAGGCTGGCCTTGAACTCAAAGATCTGCCTGCCTCTGCCTCCCAAGTACTAGGATTAAAGGCATGTGCCACCATGCCCATCCAGCTTCAAAATCATTTTGACTACATAGGGAATACATACTACATAGAGGCTAGCCTGGTCTATATAGTGAGTTCTAGGATAGCCAGAGCTACATAGGGAGACCTTATTTCCAAAACAAGAAAAAGAAAAGAAACAAAACCATTCATATTTGTTAACAACATAGTGACATCTTCAACCTTTGAGAAAACAAGGCATTATAGACTTACTAAGACTAGTAGAATTTTCTGACTTATAAGACATTTTCCATCTAACTGAAAGCTTGGTCCCTGCCCTAGGAACTCATTACCTCCCTAGAGGAGCATGTGCTGGGCTGCTGGAGGGGGCTGCTGCTGCCGTGTAGCACCGACCCTGGCCTTTCCCAGGAGGCCTCCCAACTACAAGAGTTGCTGCACGAATGTGGCTGGGAATATCCTGATTACACTCTCCTAAAAGTGAGTTCAGGAAATGAAGGAGAAAATAGTTGTGTTCCACCAGCCATAGTGGTGGAGCATGGCACCCATACCCACTAACCTCTGTTCTCCTGCAGGTCATTCTTAGTGGGGCCAGAATCCTCTCCAGCCAGGATGTTCAGGCCTTGGCATGTGGGCTGTGCCCAGCCCAACCTGAGCGAGCCCAAGTGCTCCTGAGCGAGGCAGTAGGACGGGTACAGAGCCAGGCAGCCCCTCCGAGTCAACATCTTGTACTGGTGTTAGACAAGGTAAAGAGCTGGGCACAAGACAAGACAGGTCCAGAGGGTAACGAGCACGACGAGGTCCTCTCTAGGTCCTTCAGACACTGGGGTTGTGTGACTGGTGACAGTGACGCTGGGATGCTTTTTCTAGGACCTGCAGAAGCTGCCGTGGGAAAGCATGCCATGCCTCCGAGCACTGCCGGTCACCCGGCTGCCCTCCCTCCGCTTCCTGCTCAGCTACTCAATCGCTAAGGAGGTGGGGACAGGACACAGGGCCTGAATGATTGCAGTTGGATAAAGCCTAAAAGAAGGCCAGAGCCCTGGGTGGGGGATGGAGAGGGGAACAATGGGTCGATTGAGGAAGGGGCTTAGAATATGCTGGGGCTGGGCTTCCTGGACTGACCAAGAACCTAATTGTCGGTGCTTGCCTTGCCTCTCAGGCTGGGGCCTCATCAGTGCTGAGCCAAGGTGTTGATCCACGCAATACCTTCTATGTGCTAAACCCTCACAGTAACCTGTCGAGCACGGAGGAGAGATTTCGAGCCAGTTTTAGCAGGTCAGGTGATGAAGGCATAAAGTAGGGTGGGGAATGTGTGTGCTTTTGTTCCAGAATCAGTGGTTATGTCTCATTTCTGTCTGCTGCTCCCTCTGCTACATGCCCTTTGCTACATGGTTGTCTGCCATGGGCTGATTACCGGCTTGTTCCTGCAGTGAAGCCGGATGGAAAGGCGTGATTGGGGAAGTGCCCAGCCTTGAGCAGGTGCAGGCTGCCCTGACAGAGCATGATTTATATATGTGAGTGTTTGGGGCAGGGAAGTTGGAAGGGGACCATTCTGGAGGTGGTGTCTTTATGGTTGATTGGGCACTTTAGAGTCTCTGTAAACAGGTACTCAGTGCTGTCTCACTTCCTTCTGCCTTAGCTATGCAGGACATGGAGCTGGTGCCCGCTTCCTTGATGGGCAGGCTGTCCTGCGGCTGAACTGCCGGGCAGTGGCCCTACTGTTCGGCTGCAGCAGTGCAGCCCTCGCAGTGCATGGAAACCTGGAGGGAGCTGGTATTGTGCTCAAGTACATCATGGCTGGCTGGTAAGGCCAAAGGACATTAAAACTCTGGCCCCCTCTCCTCAGGTTCTTTCCCATGTCTGAACCCTGAATTTCTCACGTGTGCAGCTTCTTCCTCCTCCTCTCACGCACTCTTCTGAAACTATAAGCCCAGGGAGCCCCTCATTGTTCAAGTCTCTTTCTCATGGCCTACCAATAATGGTTCCCAGTGTTTCTTGTTCAGAGCCCTTACTTTGTGTTTCTTCTTTCTTCCAAGCCCCTTGTTCCTAGGTAATCTCTGGGATGTGACTGACCGTGATATTGACCGTTACACAGAGGCTTTGCTGCAGGGCTGGCTGGGAGCAGGCCCAGGGGCTCCCCTTCTCCACTATGTCAGCCAAGCCCGCCAGGCCCCACGACTCAAGTATCTTATTGGTGCTGCACCTGTAGCCTACGGCCTACCTGTCTCTCTACAAACATCCTGAAGCTGTCTTATCTATGGTAGAAGCTGTGTGACTACCTCCAAACTTGGTTTTGAATATTTAGAATTTTTAAAGTGATTTTCCCTGGTGTTTTGTATGAAATATTTTCTTTAATGTGACCTTAATAAAGATATACCAAGCCTTGGTTTGTGAGAGTTCAAGCTCCTCTCCTCACTCCTGCTCTGTGAATGTAAGCAGACTGGTGGTGCACCAGGGAGTTCAAAGTTTGAAAGCTAAACCACAGGACAAAGTTTGGGGCAGCTGGGGCTTGGGTGATGAAGATGAACAGACGGCCATCAAAATACTGAGAGTGGCCCGTGGTGCATATCTTTAATCCCAGCCGTTGGGAGGCAGGGATACCCCCACCCCCACCCCAGCCTGGTCTATTTAGCAAGTTCTAGAATAGCCAGGGCTACATAGAGAAAAACCCTATCTTCCAAAAACAAAATGTTCAGAGTGAGGCAAACAGTGAGCTAGCTCAGCCTAGTCGTTACTGTTCAGCCAGTTCAAAACAATACCCTGTCAGTTTAAAAAAGAAAAAGAAAAAGCAAAGTTTATATTGGAGCAAAGAAAGGCAGTGATCAGGCGATGCGGATGTTTTTAATTCCTCTACTGCCATTGCCCCTCTCCTGGATGATTTTAGAAACCATTGCTCATCCCATGAAGGCGGCTACACTTGAGCAATGGCAGTAGCAGATTCTTTGGGGTTTGCTACTCACATATGTTCTGTCGCACCAACTAAACAAATTGCTGGGAAGCACACATACCCTTCATACCCAACACAAAGAAGCAATTATGGCGAGGTGAGACAAATGGTTAGCAGTTAAGAGCACTGGGCTGCTCTTTCAGAGGACCTAAAGTTGGTTTGCCTGCATAACTGAGACACGAAAATAAATGTAGTTGGTTGACAGTTGCTCCTTTTTGGCACTTCCACTTTATCCTTTAAAGCACGTGGTACACTGTCAGAACACTGGCTCCCTGCAGGCTCGTCCCAAAAACATGCAGTGGCATATTGCTTTACAATCTTGTGGTTGTGCAGTGAATCAAGAGTTTCGAGTTCCTTGAGGTCTCAAGTCGTGTCTGCTAGTTAATCGTGACAGCATTAGTGTACTTACGAAAAGAAACTGTTCTCTAATCAAGCTTGAGATTCGTATAGCGGGTCCGAAACGCAGGATCATAGAGATAACGGGCGCAGAGCGTATCCCCCGGCGGCACCATAGAGATAACGCAGAGTGGCTAGAGCTTCGCTCGCCTAGCCGGCTTCCGCTTCGGCATTCCTCCTTCCCAACATGGCGCAGTCGATTAACATCACGGAGCTGAATCTGCCACAACTGGAAATGCTCAAGAACCAGCTGGACCAGGTGAGGACCTGTCCCAGCACCTTCCTAGCGCTTCACATCCTCCGACCGCGTTCCCTCCTGGTGGGGGAGGTTTCCTTTCCCAGGGAAACCCCTATCCGGTCCCAGGTCCCGCCCCCTCTGCCTGAGCCCGGCTTTCTCGGTTCCCGAGCTGACCCTTTTTTCCCCGGCTTCTGTAGGAAGTGGAGTTTTTGTCCACGTCAATTGCTCAGCTCAAGGTGGTACAGACTAAGTATGTGGAAGCCAAGGACTGTCTGAACGTGCTGAACAAGAGCAACGAGGGTATGGGCTAGGCGGGTGAGGGCACCTGGGGAAACGTCGCTAGCCGGCTTCTCTGTGGCTTTTTCCTAGTCAGTTTTCGTTAGAGAAAATTATCCGTTACGTAGTGTGTATAACCACACGAGCCCCCGCATGTTGCCTACGGAAATCTAAAATTTACAAGACATTCCTCAGTTACTGTTCTTTTCAATGTCTGTGGACACTGAGCCCAGGTGGGAGCTTCCCTTAACGTCTTCACGTGGGAGCGGCTAGCCTTCCCCAGCTGTTTGTCTTCATTACTTTCACAGGAAAAGAATTACTGGTCCCACTGACGAGTTCTGTATCCTTTCCACGGGAATTGCTACCTTACCTTCTTCCACAGTCTTCCCCAAAACCGGAGAGAGTTTTGATTATTCCCCAACGATATTTATGAATAGTTGCACACTATGTAGTTCTCTTGTCTAACCTTGGACAGGTGTCCATGTAATACTTTGTATCAGAGTTCAGTTAATTGAAATGTGGTGTTTCTCTTTGTTGTTTAGAGATGTTATTATAATACAGAGATAAAGCTGGCATTCGGCTAATGCAGTAGAAAAAAAATGTTAGGGTGTTGAAATTGTGAACATGTCTCTTCTCAATTTTAGCTTAATTGCGGCTCATCCCTGAACTACTTTCACTAAGAAACCTAGATTGTTTCCACCTGTTGAAATGACCTGCTGTCAGAAATGACAGTTAAAGAGAAACCTAAGGGCATTGGTGATTTAGCTCAGTGGTAGAGCACTTGCCTAGCAAGTGCAAGGCCCTGGGTTCAGTCCCCAGCTCCGAAGAAAAGAAAGGAAAAAAAAAAAAGAGAGAGAGAAACCTAAGAATAGCAATGTGGTGAAGACTGTTCTAAGTCACAACAATAGAGCCAGCAAGGTGACGCAGAAGGTAAAAAACCACACATACAACCTGAGTTCAATCTCTGATACGAACATGGTAGAACGAGAAAACCAACTCCCAGAAGTTGTCCTCGGACCTCTGCTCCATGGCTTGCACACTTGTGAAAACACACACAAAAACAAGTAAATGTAGTGGTAGTTGGAAGGTGGAGAAATGGCTCGGCAGTCAGAGCCCTTGCTCTTGCTGAGAACCTGCTTTGGTCCCCAGTGTCTACACGGTGTAGGTGACTCCAAGGGGATACAGCAACCTTTCCCAGCTCCTGCAGGGACCAGGCATGCATGTACATACACACAGTCTTGTCTTAGGGTTTCATTGCTGTGAAGAGACGCTGTGACCAAGGCAACTCTTATAAAGGCAAACCTTTAATTGGGGAGGGTTTACAGATTCAGAGGTTTAGTCCATTATCATCATGGCAGGAAGCATGGCAGCAACCAGTAAGACATGGTGCTGCAGAAGGAGCTGAGAGTTCTACATCTTCATCCAAGGGCAGCCAGGAGAAGAGACTTCAGGTAGCTAGGAGGAGGGGGGTCTTAAAGCCCCACCGCCACACTTCCTCCAACAAAGTCACACCTCCTAACAGTGCCACTCCGTGGGCCAAGCATATTCTAACCACCACAAATCTACCAAAATTTAAAAAATTAAATAAAAATTAATAACAGTCCATCAGGGGGAGTGAGGCTGGTTTTTTGCTCATACCATCTCTAGAACCTTAGGAGAGAATCCTAAGTATCCAACCCGTTCCCCCTGGAAAGACTGGTGTGGGGAATACAGGAGCTCCTTTAAGGATGAGAGATGGGGTCAGGACAAGAAAGTGTTTCAGCTTCTCTGTCTCCTTCCACTTACAGTGACCAGGAAGCTAAGGCCTTCGGTTACTTGGTTCTCCTGGCTGCAGCTTTTTAGAAAAGGCACTTTGCGGTTAGCACTGTGGCTACCAAAACCATGTCTCATGCTGTACCAGTTTTCCCTTAACCCTGGCTTCTCAGATGTATGTCCCCGGGAAGCTCCACGATGTGGAACATGTGCTTATCGATGTGGGAACTGGTTACTACGTGGAGAAGGTGAGCGGTGTGTGGATGTCCTCGGAGAAGGTGACAATGGGAGCTTAAGGGAAGAGGTGTGGCGTAGGGCAGGGTCTCTCTTTAGCCTTTCATTCATTCACCTCTGCTCTTGCAGACAGCTGAGGATGCCAAGGACTTCTTCAAAAGGAAGATAGACTTTCTTACCAAACAGATGGAGAAAATCCAGCCAGCTCTGCAGGAGAAGCATGCCATGAAACAAGGTCAGTTCTGCCCAGGCACCTCTTGTAAAACTGCTATTAGCAGGTTGTGTTTATTACACACACACACACACACACACACACACACACACACACACACACACACCAAAAACCAAAAACCAAAAAACCAGACAGGCAAGGGCCATAGAAGTGCTGTGGTGTGGGGCTGGGGATTTAGCTCAGTGGTAGAGCGCTTGCCTAGCAAGCGCAAGGCCCTGGGTTCGGTCCCCAGCTCCGAAAAAAAGAACCAAAAAAAAAAAAAAAAAAAAAAAAAAAAAAAAAGAAAAAGAAAAAAAAAAAAGAGCTGTGGTGTACATGGGAAAGTTGGAAGAAAAATTTTTCAGGAATTGTTTTTCTCCTTCCTCTCTGGGTCCTAGAGATTAAACTTTGTTATCGGGCTTGTGTGGCTTTTAGCTAAGATGAGGTTACAGCAGAAGGATCGCTGTGAATTCCAGGACTGCATAGCAAGACCCTGTCTCAAAAGAAAACAGCAGCCAGGATTTGTGGAACACACTTCAGTCCCGTTTTTAGGAGGTAGAGGCAGAGGAATCACCCTTACTACATAGCCAGCTCAAGGCCAGTGTGGATGCATGAGACTCTGTCCTACCCCCAAATAGATACAGTTGAATTAGCCTGGGACATAGTGCACACATATGTAATCATATACCATACTATCCATTTAAATGAGTAACCTACCTATATGTGGTGGGGCACACCTTATTGCATGTGGAGGCCAGGGTAAATACCAAGATCATGTCTCAAAAAACAACGGTGGCTAGAGAAAGGTTCAGCAGTTACCAGCACTTAATGTGCTTGCAGAAAACACAGGCAGCTGGCAATGGGAGCTATGCCCTCTGTTGCTCCTTCATGATCATGGTACGTATGTACACATGCACACTCACAAACTAAATATTAAAAAACAACCAAGGACTGGCTGGGGAGATGGCTCAGGGCGCTTGCTGCATAACCATAAGGACTTGAGTTCAAATCTCCAGCACCCACATGCAAGTTGGACATGGCCCAAGTACTTGTAACTCCAGTGCTGGTGGGACAGAGACAGACAGATCTAGGAGTGCACTGGCTGGCCGCCCTGGTTGAATTGGTAAGTTCAATGGAGACCCTGTCCCAAGGGAGAGGCAGAGAATGACAAAGCACAGTGAGATGCCATGCTCTCCTCTGGTCTCCACACGCGTCCACACCCCATACAAACATGAAGAAAATATGGAGCATAACATGAAGCTGGAAGACATCTTCACGTGTCTGTGGGACATGGTGGTGACACCTGTCAACCCAGCATTTGGGAGGCAGAGGCAGGCACATGCGAGTTTGAGGCCAGCCAGGACTATGTAGAGACCCTGTCTCAAAAGCAGCAACAATACAAAAGACGTTTCTGCTTCTCTTTGGTGTCTGTTAATGAGTCGGGATGAAATGACTATAAGTGCATAGGGATCTGTTAAATAAACACTAGTAATTACCAGGAAGTTAAAAAGGAAAGTGTAGGTCCAGTTCAGAAATCGATCTGGAAAAGGGTGTAGGAAGGTGTTCTGGGAGTGCTTTTTTTTTTTTTTTTTAAAGGTCTTGATTTTAAAGCAGTGGTGGAGGGGGGCTTATTTTTATTTTGAGACAACCTCATTCTATACTATAAACTAGAGTATCGAATAGAGAATAGACCAGATTCTATAGGCAGAACAGATCTGGAAGGCAAGGAAATCCACCTGACTCAGCCTCCTGATTCATTTTTTAAGTGGTGTTGGAGATTGAATATGGCCTTCAGTGTTGTGTGTTGTCAGCCCTCACATGACAGTCTTATGGTTATGGCTAACATTGTGTTTATTTTTACATTCCAGTGGTTAGTGGTTTAACTGTCAGTGTTCTTCTACCTTGGGTCCTCAACATACTCTCGCTAGGATGTGACTGCTCCTTCTTTTCTTGTAGCCGTCGTGGAAATGATGAGCCAGAAGATTCAGCAGCTCACAGCCCTGGGGGCAACGCAGGCCACTGCCAAGGCATGAGAATGTGTCGCGGAAACGAAGCAGAGAAGGACCCTTTTTCAAGGGGCCTGGGACTTTTTTTGGCAGTGGCCTCCTGGGAAAGTGTCTGGGAAGAGAGGGTCTTGTGTTTAATGTTAATAAATGTGCCAGCTGTGCAAATGGTGGTCTTTTCTTACATTAAACGCGGGACCGGTGGTGAACTGGGAGTGCCCGGGGGGTTTACTTTTGTCAGGAGCCCCCAAACTGGACTAGCCACACTGCCTTTTGTAAGTTCCAACCAGCGGTTTGAGGAGCTGTAAGAAGGCTTGCACTAAGTTGCTCGTGCGGTTTTGCTTGTTGCCATGGGGACAGATGGCAGGCGGAAGTGAAGCTGTACCAGAGACTTCCTCTTCCGGGTCGATCTTCCTGTGGAGGGAACCTTATGGGTAGAGGGTTCCTGCGAGGAGTCTTAACACTGTTGCCGCTCCGGTCAGTTCTCCAAGTCCAGCACTGCATGCTTGTCTCGGAGCCCGATCTGCCCCCTAAAAGACCTCGCAACAACCTCATGGCACCGCCCCGAATCGGGACGCACAACGGCACCTTCCACTGCGATGAGGCTCTGGCTTGCGCATTGCTCCGCCTACTGCCCGAGTACAGGGTATGGACCCATGAACCTAACCAGGTCCTCTCTGATGCTTGCAGAAGCCTAAGCACCACCGTCCTCTGAGACACGCGCCCTGGAAACCCAACCTTAGTTCTCTGACTCCTATCTGACAGCCCCTTCTGTGTCTGCAGAATGCAGAGATTGTGCGGACTCGGGATCCTGAAAAACTGGCTTTGTGTGACATCGTGGTGGATGTGGGTGGTGAGTACAACCCTCAGAGACACCGTTATGATCATCACCAGAGGTGAGTTCACAAACTCGCTGCCTGTTCTGACTTTCTTGATTTAACTTTAATGCTCCAGTCCGGCCACCCACCCACCCCCAAGTCCATGACAGCCAAGGTCACACTGCCTCATCATTGAAGCCACGCAATTTATTGCTCTGGGAATTAAAGCTTGCTTTGGGCTTGCTCCTTAGCCTGGAACTTCCATCAGTTCCCTCCTGCACTCACTTCTTTTCACACCAGCAGTTTTCCATTCTCCTGTCCTTGCCGAAGGCTGCTGGATTCTTCTAGTTCAAGGACAATCTACTGAGGTGGCCTTTTGCTTAAGAGTAGAGGTGTCTTGTCTGCATTCACGTCTGTGCACCAAGTGCATTGGTTTCCACGGGGGTCGGAAAAAAGGCGTCAGGATCCCCTGGAGTTGGCATCAAAGAAGTCCTGAGACAACGCCTGGATGCAGGGACTTGAACCTGCATCCTCTGCAAGAGCATCCCGCTCTTTTAGCCATCTCCAGCCCTGTGATGGTTAATTTTAATTAACATTATCAACTTGACACAATTTAGATTCTAGAATCACCAGGGAATTGGTTCATTGAGGGACTATCCAGATGGGGTTGGCCGTGTTTGTGGGGTGTTTGCTTGCCTTGTAAGACCCGGCCCACTGTGGGAGGCACCAATCCCTGGGCTGTGTGAGGGGAAGATGGTGAAGTTCGTGTGCCCTTGTTTTCTCTCTCCTCTTGTCTGGGAGAGATGTGACTTGCTATTCTAAGTTTATGCCACCTTCCCTTCTGTGATGGACTGCAGTCTGATGCTGTGAGCTACAATAAACCTTTTCCCCAGTTGTTTCTGTCAGGTGTTTTATCACAGCAGCAGACAGGAAAATGGGCTGTTACGTGTGATATGATCACAGCACTACTGCACCTCCAACTCGAACTCATGCTTCAGTGCGGGTCCCCACCGTTCCTAAAAGATAGGCTTTCCTTGTGTGTGCTTCTTTCCCTCGTCCAAAATCTCACAACTCCACCCTCCAATTTAGGAATATTTGTTCCCTTCTGTTGTTTGTTTGGTTTGTTTTTTGAGACATGATTTCACTATAGCACTGACTGTCTTGGAACTCCCTCTGTAGTCCAGGCTCCCAGAAACATGGCTGCCTCTACTTCCCCAGTGCTGGAATGAAAGGTGCGCTACCATGCCTGGCTTTCCCCTTTTAAAGTAAACATCACCGGTATGGAATGTGAGTAGCCGCTTTGCTTTGCTTTTTGGCTTGTCAAGACAGTTTCTGTATGTATCCTGACTGTCCTGGAACTCACTTTGTAGACCAGGCTGACCCCAAACTCACAGAGATCTGCCTGCCTCTGCCTCCCAAGTGCAGGGATTAAAGGCTTGTGCCACCACACCCAGCTTGTGAATAGTCTTGTCCTCTAAAGTATAACAGCTACTTCCCTAACATCTGCATCCTAAGACGCATCATAAGTAACTTAGAGATGATATAGAAGATGCAGGAGGAGGAGCCAGGTGATGGTGTACAGCTGTGACCAGCACTTCCCAAGTAGAGGCAGGAGAGTCATAAGTTACAGGTCATCATGTGCTAGCAAGTTTGAACCTAGCCTGGATCACATAAATCCCATTCCCCTCAAGGAAGAAAAATTATAGCCAGGTATGATGTTCTGCACCTTTAATCGCAGTTCTTGAGAGCCAAAGCAGGTAGAGTTCTGGGATAACCAGGACTACACAGAGAAACCCTGTCTCCAAAAGCGTGTGTGTGTGTGTGTGTGTGTGTGTGTGTCTGTGTCTGTGTCTGTGTCTGTGTCTGTGTCTGTGTCTGTGTGTCTCTGTGTGTGTGCATGTGCGTGTGTGTCTGTACATGTCTCTGTGTGTGTGTGTGTGTGTGTGTGTTGTGTGTGTGTGCATGTGTATGGATGTATGAAGTTTCCAGGCAAACACTGCCCCACTTTACATAAAGAACTTGAAGTCTGGAGGCCAGGCCCTTGGGAAGCACAGATGGTGACAGTAAGCTACAGTTGCTCTGTCACTTGTCCCCTCTCGCAGGTGACAGTAAGCTGTAGTTGCTCTGTCCTTTGTCCCCTCTCACGGATGGACTTGGAAGGACAGGATCTTTGACTTTTCTCTATAACGTTCAAAACATAAACCCAGCGTACAATAGGATGAGTCCCAGCGTTGTCACGGGAATGCCGGAGTAGAAGCTTTCAGCGAGGCCTATGTTGGCACAGAGGAAACCCTAACATCTTCTCAAGTGGTTTATCCCCCATCCCACTGATACCCAGGTCTCAATGTATAAACTTGCACACACAGATTAGACTCGTGGAGCAACTTTTTCAGCTCAGCCCCTCCCTGTGCTCCTTAGGACTTTTACAGAAACCATGAGTTCCTTGTGCCCTGGGAAGCCATGGCAGACCAAGTTGAGCAGTGCGGGACTTGTCTATCTGCACTTTGGGCATAAGCTCCTGGCCCAGTTGCTGGGCACTAGTGAAGAGGACAGCGTGGTGGACACCATCTATGACAAGGTAGGAGCCTGAGGACAGAGTTGTCCCGTCTATGCATTCCCACCAGCCTGCACGGCTGCAGCCCTGAACTAGGCCTCTGGTCTTAGTCACTGTCCTATTTCTGTGAAGAGACACCATGACACAGCAGCTCTTACAAAAGAAAGCATTTAAATGGGGCTGGCTCATGGTTTCAGAAGTTTAAAACATCTGCTGTCATCATAGTGGGGAGCACGGCAGCACACAGGCGGACATGCTGTCATCATAGTGGGGAGCACGGCAGCACACAGGCGGACATGCTGTCGTGTAGTGGGGAGCACGGCAGCACACAGGCAGACATGCTGTCATCATAGTGGGGAGCACGGCAGCACACAGGCGGACATGCTGTCATCTAGTGGGGACCACGGCAGCACACAGGCGGACATGCTGTCGTGTAGTGGGGAGCACGGCAGCACACAGGTGGACATGCTGTCATCATAGTGGGGAGCATGGCAGCACACAGGCGGACATGCTGTCATCATAGTGGGGAGCATGGCAGCACACAGGCAGACATGCTGTCATCATAGTGGGGAGCATGGCAGCACACAGGCGGACATGCTGTCATCATAGTGGGGAGCATGGCAGCACACAGGCAGACATGCTGTCATCATAGTGGGGAGCATGGCAGCACACAGGCAGACATGCTGTCATAGTGGGGAGCATGGCAGCACACAGGCAGACATGCTGTCATAGTGGGGAGCATGGCAGCACACAGGCGGACATGATGCCAGAGAAGTTGCTCTAAGTTCTGCTATGGATCAGCAGGCAGCAGCAGGCGAAAGTAACGCTGGGCCTGGCTTGGTCTTTGGGAACCTCAAAGCCCACCCCTGGTGACACACCTCCTCCAACAGGGCCACACCTAGTTCTTTTTTTTTTTAAGATTTATTCATTTATTATATATAATACACTGTAGCCTGTAGCTGTCTTCAGACACCAGAAGAGGGCATCAGATCTCTTTACAATGGTTGTGAGCCACCATGTGGTTGCTGGGAATTGAACTCAGGCCCTCTGGAAGAGCAGTCGGGGCTCTTAACCGCTGAGCCATCTCTCCAGCCCACACCTACTTCTTAAGTAGAGCCACCACTCCCTGATAACTAGCCATTCTCAGTCACTCTCCTCCTCAGGCATGCTCTTTGTTCCTTCCAGCCTGCATCTTGGAGAGGGAGTGAGGACTAGACATTAATATATGGGGAGGAGCCTTAGTACTTTGTTATATTGAGATAGGTTCTATCTATGCTGTTAGACCTGTAAGTGTACAGTACCACATCATTCTGGGAGGGGCTTTGAAAGCCTTTTCCAGTTTTTTTCTTCATATATATCAAGAAAACCTGGGCTCCAGGTCTGATGGAGCCCACTGTATCCAACACTTGACAGGCTTAGACAGAGGATCTTGAATGCCAGGCCAACCTGTACCCCAACTCAGGCGGACATGCTGTCGTGTAGTGGGGAGCACGGCAGCACACAGGCAGACACCAGACCAAACAAACAGAATTTTTGATATTTCTCAGTAAGCTACTTGCATCAGAAGAAGCACTGGGCTCAGAGATTCCAACACTGTGGCTGGATAATAATTCTCCATAATTCACTGGTTACACAGGAGTTTGGCAGGATCAGGCAGAAAAGGGCAGACATCTTCAGGTTCGAACCAAGCAGTACCAAGGACAGCACATACCCTTATCCCTCCAAACCTCAGATCTACCAGTTCCCTGCCCTGAGACAGCAGCCTGAGCTGCTGGCTACTTAGGCTCTTGAGCTCAGGTGTTGGGCTTAGTTCTCCAGCTCCCACTTGATTGTACCACAGGGGGATGATGTGAGTGGGCTAAGAGTTTTGAGAATGCCAAGACCTGGAGTCAGTTTCCACTTTCACTCTGATGGGTTTTCTAAGTAGCTGGGTAAACTGTTTTTTTGGGGGTTTTTTTGTTTGTTTGTTTGTTTTTGTTTTTTTTTGTTGTTGTTGTTGTTGTTCTTTTTTTCGGAGCTGGGGACCGAACCCAGGGCCTTGCGCTTGCTAGGCAAGCGCTCTACCACTCTACCACTGAGCTAAATCCCCAACCCCTGGGTAAACTGTTTTTAAATGAACTCAAGGCCTTGGTATAGACCAAGAGGTGCTCAGGGAGGACTTTCTTTTGTAGTGCTCCCTTGGGCTAGCCAGTGCTTTCCACACACCGAGTTACTTACTGATGGAGGCCTGCCTTATAGGGCCATGTCTCAGCATCTCATACTGGTTCCCCTCTAGAGTCTGAAGCATCGCAGCTCTTGATGTCTGACCAACACTTCCCCACTCAACTGTGTTAGGCCAGACCAACTCCTGCCTCATTAATTTGCTATCCAGTCTACCCTGCCCACCCACTCTTCCCTCTTTTGGCACAGAGTCCATTCCCACAAGCCTACCTAGGAACTGAAATCCTTGTTCAAAAGTCAGTGGCCGGGCTGGGGGTTAAGAACACAAGTGGACAGAATTTGTTTTTCCAGCATCCACTTGGTGCTTTGCAAACACCTGTGACTCTAGTTCCAGGAGCTCTGATGCCCTCTTCTGGCCTCCACTGGCACCACACCACACATATACATCGTACATAGGCATACATGCAAGACACCCATATACATAAAAATAAATTTATTAATTTTATTTTCTAAAAGAATTATTTTATGTATATAAGTACATTGTAGCTGTCTTCAGACACACCAGAAGAGGGCATCATCACTTTACAGATGGTTGTGGGCCACTGTGTGGTTGCTGGGAACTGGACTCAGAACCTTTGGAAGAACAGTCAGTGTTTCTAACCGCTGAGCCATTTCTCCAGCCCCCTAGTTTTTTTTAAATAGACAAAGTCTTACTACATATCTCTGGGTGTCCTGGAACTCACTGTGTAAAACAGGCTTTCCTTGAACCCACAGATCTGCCTGCTTCTGGGATTAAAGGTGTGTGCCACTACACTGGTTAAAAATTTATTTAATGGAAAAAAATTCAGCAATCCTTCCACACCCACGCTGCCCGGGGCCTTGGATGCTCGTGGGACAGCATTAGAAGGCAGGTGACTGAATTCCAGACCCAGCACTCAGTTGCTGCCATCCCTTGTTCTCCCACTTGCATCTGATCAAACACTGAGGGCTGTTGTGAGGTAGTGTGTGTTTACATGCTGTTAAGCCTCAAGGATCCTCCCCTGCTGCTGCTTTAGATGTACGAGAACTTTGTGGAAGAGGTGGATGCTGTGGACAATGGGATCTCTCAGTGGGCAGAGGGGGAGCCTCGCTATGCACTGACCACTACACTGAGTGCCCGGGTTTCTCGCCTTAATCCCACCTGGAACCAGCCCGACCAAGACACTGAGGTAAGCCTGAGTCACAGAACTGCAGAAGACAAAGTAAGAACTTCCAAGGGTCTTCCAAGCCCTGTGAAGTAAAATTTGGACCACTGTTCAACATGTCTTGTCATTCCAACCATTCCCAGGCAGGATTCAGGCGTGCGATGGACCTGGTGCAAGAGGAGTTTCTGCAAAGACTAAACTTCTACCAGCACAGCTGGCTGCCAGCCCGGGCCTTGGTAGAGGAGGCCCTGGCCCAGAGATTCAAGGTAGCCCTGGGAGGTGGCCACGGGGCCAGGGATGGTTCTGACCCATTTGGTCAACTGTGCCTCTTGCTCTACCCAAACCTTCTAGCCACACTCTGCTTCCCTTTCAGGTAGACTCAAGTGGGGAGATAGTGGAACTTGCAAAGGGCGGATGCCCTTGGAAGGAGCATCTGTACCACCTAGAATCTGAGCTGTCTCCCACAGTAGCCATCACCTTTGTTATCTACACTGACCAGGCTGGACAGTGGCGAGTCCAGTGTGTGCCCAAGGAGCCTCACTCATTCCAAAGCCGGTGAGAACCCACCTTGAGGTCTGTTTTGGCATTGCTGGAGGCTGCCGCCCATGCATGACAGCTGCTCCCTTCCCGAGTTCCTCATGCCCCCTCTGTTCTTACATAGGCTGCCCCCGAGTTCCTCATGCCCCCTCTGTTCTTACATAGGCTGCCCCCGAGTTCCTCATGCCCCCTCTGTTCTTATATAGGCTGCCCCTGCCCGAGCCATGGCGGGGACTTCGGGATGAGGCCCTGGACCAAGTCAGTGGGATCCCTGGTTGCATCTTCGTCCATGCCAGTGGCTTCATTGGTGGGCACCACACTCGAGAGGGTGCCCTGAACATGGCCCGTGCCACCCTTGCCCAGCGCACAGCACCTGTACCTCTTGCAAATGCTGTAGTCCAATAAAACTTATTCATCTCTAGCTGACCCAGTCCCTCATCCATGAACCTGGGAATCCTCTGACTTGTAAGTACAACATCCTATGGGCAGGACCGTATGCCTGGCATCTCCCCATCTCAGCCTTGCTTTTCACACTAGTTGAGAACCATCTCAGTGGGCTGGAGATAGCTCAGCAGTTCACATGGTTGTTGTGGGAGAGGACAGATTCCATCCCCAGCACCCACACAGCAGCTTATAACTAACTCCAGTTCCAGGAGACCCAATACCCTTTCTGACCTCTGGCTGGGCACTAGACACACATGTGGTCCACATTTGTACATGCAGGCAACACACACCAACACACTCAGAGTTACATCCTGGTAAATGAGTGGAAACAAGAAAAACTTTATTTACAAGTGGGAGTGAGGGGAGTGGGGTTGAGCAGATGGTAGTCCTGGAAGAGGGTCCCAAGGGGCAGAGGTTGGTGATGTCTCAGTAAATAGTGGTACTTCATGAACAGAGCCTCCACCTCCAGCTGGGGGCTCCTGGGCCCGACCAAGCACTGGGCTAAAGCGTGGAAATTGGGCGTTGACAAAGTACAGAGGGATGTGGGTGATTCGGCCTGTGGACCAGCACTGCAGAGAATGGGGAAGAAGGGCATCATCACTGTCTAGACCTCCAGCTATCCTGAAGACACCTGCACACACATGCTCACGCGCACACAGTCAGCCTAGCCCTTGCCAACTCTGCACACACATGCTCACTCGCAGTCAGCCTAGCCCTTGCCGACTCTGCACACACATGCTCACGCGCACACAGTCAGCCTAGCCCTTGCCGACTCACCACACTGAGCAAGGCCCCTTTGTTGAAAGCAGGATGGAAGCTGACGAGCTGGGCTTGGGCTCCCGGCTCCCCCTGAATAACACCACTAGGGCAAAACAAGAGGTGAGAAGGTCACGAGGCAGCTAGGTGTAGGAAGGTCTTCATAGCCTGCCCCAAGGTCAGCTTGCACTTACCAGGGAAGCAGCTCAAACACGGGGCTGTTTCGAGTTCGAAAAAGGAGGATGACAGGATTCCCATCCTGAACCCGTGGGTTTCCTGTAAGAAATGGGTGGGCCAATGCAGTGACCTCTGGAAGCAAAGGCCCAGACGCAGAGGACAGCAGCCCAGGCTGTCAAAATCTATTAGGCTATGACTTAAGAAAGCCCTTTCTCTAGTTGAGAGCACACGCCTTTAATACCAGCACTGGCAGATAAACAGGTGGACTGTGAGTTCAAGGCCAGCCTGAGCGAGACACTGGATTCCAGGATAGTCGGGACTGCTCAATGAGACCTTGCCTCACAGAAAGACAGCCCGGGCATTCTCTTTGCTCCTTACCTTTCATGAGCACAGCCAGTCGTTCACCACTAGGGTCCCAAACCATGGCGTGAGCCTCTCCCCCGAGTCTGTGATAAGACAAGCATTGGGTGTGGCTCATTCCGACTTCATCACTCCTCCCACAGCTACTCAGACTCACCTCTCCTCTCCATCTGGGGTCTGAATTGTTGTCTCAGAAAGATCTGCTACGATGGTGGCTGACTTTGCACCTCCAACATGTCCTTTCTCTGTTCCTATAAGTGCAGAGGTTTCTATGCAGCATCTTTGGCTTCTATACTCCCTTCATCCCTCAGTGCACCCTATAGCAGCTGTCTTCCTCTGACCACCCCAGAGTCTACATTCTGAAATGTCCTAACTCACCACATGGTTCTGGGAATGACAAGGAATAAATTAATGCTTCCCCCAATACAGTGAACAACAATCGTTTTCCGTCTGGACTCCAGCAGCCAGTCTGGGGACAGGAAGGAAAAGACAGGAGATAGTTCTACAAAGGGCTAAAGCAGGAGAGAAGTAAAGATGGGGAGCCACGCAGGACGGGATGCAGGCCCAGAAGAACCCCTTCCTCCCAGCCTCTGAACCAACAGTCCCCACTTACCTGGCAGCGCCCTGAGAGAGTTGGCCACCCCTCACAAGTCCACATCCGGGCCTCCCAGACTCTGAGCCAAAGAAAGCCAGATTATAACATGGGGCCTTCAGGCTCCAACCCTGGACTGATCCAGCAACTTGCAGTCCCAAGGTCGGGCCTGAAGTGAAGTGCCTTTCTTTGGGTTCTTTGCTCCCCTGGCTTTTCACCTACTCACCGAAAGACAGCGGAAGGAGTTGTAGCCAGGACTTTGCTGCCATCTGGGGACCACAGCAAGTTGGTAACCCCTCCTCCTCGGAACCAAGGAAGGGGGACACAGGTTTCTGTTGAAACGTCCCATACCTGAAATAGAAGTACAGAAACTCAAAAGACTATCGAGCAGCTCGAGGTGGGCTATCCTCCTAGGTACACAAAGCCCCACAGAAGAGGAAGCAGCAAGAAACTGGCTACTCAACATAGAGGCCTATGTCTAAGATCACAGTAAGAGCTGGCCGAGTTCATATATGAGGAGCCCAGATAAACTCTGGACAGACAACCGCACCAGGGGAAGAAGGCTCTTGTCTGAGGAGTGGGGAACCACTCACCAGAATAACAGCATCTACCGGTGAGGCTGAGAGCAGCCACCCCCCATTGGGGGCCCAAGCCAAGCTGGTGACTGGTGTGTGCCCAGGGTGAGACAAGACCTGGGCGCAGCCAGAGGAGGGTCTGCCGGGATAAACAAAGGTGTGTGGTGAGGAACAGTAAAGACCAAAGCACCAAGGGGGCTGCTTTCCAGAGGGTAAAGGTGGGTCCACACTCACTGCAGGTGACTCACACCACCCCTAACTCCAGCTCCAGGGGGTCAGTGCCCTCTCTAGCCTCTGCCACCAACCAACAACACAAAAACGAAATGAAAATCCCTACCATGATTCCATTTCCTTGCTTGCCTCTAACTTCAACCTAGGCTGGTAAAAAATAATTATGGTGGGGGTTGGGGATTTAGCTCAGTGGTAGAGCGCTTGCCTAGCAGGAGCAAGGCCCTAGCAAGGCCCTGGGTTCGGTCCCCAGCTCCGAGAAAAAAAAAAAAAAAAAATTATGGTGGAGGTTAAAGGGAAGTGCTATGGAGAGCCTGTGATTTACAGGGAATGAGCCAGGATAAAAAAGACCGCTCATGGCAGTAAGTCTAAGGGGCTGTGCTGGGAGTGTCACTTCCCACTGAACTGGGATGGAATTTCCTCTGACATAATCATCGAGAATCCAACCTCTGCTTCTCTTCTCACCCCAAACCCTAGTCACCTTTCTGTGTCAGAACCCATTTCCATGTGCTCCATCACTGAGCGTTGTTTCAGAGCCACAGCCTGGGTGGCTTTCCCCTTTCCACCCAGCAGTAGCCACCTTTAACTGCTGTGAGGCCCAGGTAACTGACAGAAGATTCAACTTTACAGGACTGAGGACTTTCAAATTAGCTCTGAGCTCCAACAGTCAGTGGCTCCACTGTCCCTGTAGCCTGCTCCTCAGACCTCTTCAAATGCACATTCAGACTGTCCATGCAGCACATTGCCCAAGCTTTGGCTGTTATTATAGATATATTTATATAAAATGTATTTTTATAATACATATCCAATATAATATGGCATAGAAGACATGTTCTATAAGTATAAATGATTATGTATTAAGATGTATTTTAGGGATTGGGGATTTAGCTCAGTGGTAGAGCGCTTGCCTAGCAAGCGCAAGGCCCTAGGTTCGGTCCCCAGCTCCGAAAAAAAGAAAAAAAAGATGTATTTTAAATCTATTATGTAAAATATTTTATATTAAATATGTATTTTATATATATTAAATAAATATTATAAAAGTTCAATCTTAAGAAACCACAGTGGACAGATAGAACCACTCCAAAACACTGTTTTCTAGCTGTAACATGTACTCTGACAGTAGAAAGGCGGTCACATCTCTGGATTCAAGCTCAGCCTAGTCTACAGAGCAAGTTCTAGGACAGCCAGGGCTACACAGAAAAACAGTCTCAAAAAAAAAAAAAAATACAAAACAAAACAAAAAGTTGTGTTTGACCACCACTTGAGTGCACACATACATAATAAATTTTTATTTTATTTTTTTTATTTAAAAAGGGCAACCCAGGGCTGGAGAGATGGCTCAGTGGTTAAGAGCACTGACTGCTCTTCCAGAGGTCCTGAGTTCAATTCCCAGCAACCACATGGTGGCTCACAACCATCTGTAAAGAGATCCGATGCCCTCTTCTGGTGTATCTGAAGACAGCTACAGTGTACTTATATATAATAAATGAATAAATAAATCTTTAAAAAAAAAAAAAAAAAGAGTGTGTATCTTTTTCCCAAAGAACCAGAGTTTGATTCCCAGTACCTATATCTGGCAGCTCACCACTGTCTGTAACTCCAGTTCCACCAGTTCCAATGTCTGTAGCTGCTGTAGTGCTGTGCGTGCGCACACACATGCATGCACACACACACACAAACACACACACGATTAAAAATACATCTTTTACTGTTCATGTGTGTGGGTGTTTTGCACGCACATCAGTGCCCATGTGTATGTACTGCCCATGACGGACAGAAGAGGGCATCAATCTCCTGAACCTTTTATCCTCAGCACCATCTCCACGGCCCTAAAACAAAACCATTTTAAACGGCAGCCTGTCGTTTGTAGCATCCCTGCTAAAAGAACTGTCACTCCTCCATCAAACTTTGCTGGCTTCTCCCTAAAAAATAAATTTTTTTAATTCTAATTTCCTAGGCAAGGGGCTGGAAAGATGGCTATGTGGACAAGCACTGGCTGCTCTTCCAGAGGACCCAGACTAGATTCCCAGCTCCCACATGATGATTCACAACCATGGGTAACTCCAGTCCCAGAGTACATCGCCCTCTTGTGGCTTCCTTGGGCACTGCATGCACATGGTATGCAGACATACAGGTAGGCAAAACAGCCATACATAAAATTTTAAGAAATAAACCTTGTTATAAAAGATTTTCCCAGGAGAAACAGTGTGTGTTACACTCCTTTCCCTTGAGAGGTGGAGGCAGGAGGATCAAGAGTTAAAGGCCAGCCCTATCTATACTTAACTTGGGGGTCAGAGTTGCCTAATTAAACCAAAGGCACATGACTCAGTATTACCAGTGCCAATGTTTCGTGCCTTTTGTAAAATTAAGAAGACTTTTTTTTCTAAATAACTGCAATTCAAGACAGAACATTAATAAAGAAAAGTCAGACCTGAAGGGAACTACTGGTGAGATCCAAGTAATTTCTGAGCATAGGTAATAGTAAAGGACAGCAGGGGCGGGGGGTGGCTCAACCCATTAATCCCAGCACATGAATAGGTAGACACAGCTCTGTGAGTTCAAGTCCAGCCTGGCCCACAGAGTTCCAGAATAGCCAGGCCTATAGAGAAACCCTGTCTCAAAAAAAAAAAAGTGATGGGCAGACATCAGCTTCTCAGTCTGAGAGTCTGACATGGAGACACAGACACCAACTCAGCCACTGACTGAGCAGAACAAAAGGCGTCGGGTATGGTGGTGCAGCCTTCAGTGCCAGCACTCAGGAGTCGGAAGCAGGTCTATCTCTGAGAGCTCAATACTAGCCTGGTCTACACAGTGAGTTCTAGGCCAAGAAAGGGAGACCCTAACAAAAGAATAAAGAGAAAAGATACCGAAACAGTGATTTCCTAACTTCTTTATGAAGATTGTGCTAAAACAGGGCTGCAGGGAAGGAGAAAAAGAAACAAGAATGGAGGAGGGAGAAGAAAGATGGCGGTGCAGCCTGAAGACCTGAGGGCAGACAACCCCAGGGACCCACACAGTGGGAGGGGGGACCAACTCCCCAAAACCATCCTCCACACTTGACCTATCACATGAGTCCCCACATACCATACATAAATGTACTTTTTGTTTGGTTTTTCAAGGATTTCTCTGTGTAATAGGGCTGTCCTGAAATCCTTTTGTAGACCAGGGTGGCCTTGTGCTCACAGAGATCCGCCTGGCCCTGCCTCCCAGTGCTAAGAGTGGAGGCGTGCACCAATCACCTGGCTAAGGTTTCCTTGTTTATTCACAACTTCAGATTTTCTGGTTTTATTTTTAGTTCTCATGGTATTATCCCGACTTTTTGTTTGTTTTGCTGTAGTCTTTTTTGAGACAGGGTTTGTCTGTGTAGCCCTGGCTGTCCACCTTCCTCTCCCTCTGGAGTGCTGGGGTTAGAACTATGGGGCCACCACTACCTGCTGATTGCTCCAACTTTTATGGTTTCCACCCATGTCTGTCTCTGTTCCTACTCTACTTTATCCCTCTGTCTGGCAGTGTGTGACCCACAGGTATGTTCTCCCATAATCCTAGAGACCTCTGAATCTGTCCCTTTGTCTAGACAGAGCATCCTGGCACCTACCTGACCTCGGGTCTGCTTCTCCCACAGCCCTGGGAAGTGCTGTGAGGAGGATAACTTGACACCCTATGGGCCTGCCCCTGCATGACCCTCAGAAAGGCCAAGCCAGGAGGCCAGGACTCACCTCGTAGATAAGGAAGTGGGGTCCAGGGTCCAGATGAGAATACAGCTCTGGCAGGCCACAGCCAAGACAGAGGCACTGAGGGGCTTCCAGGCCAGTGCTGCCACATTTCGCTGTAGACGGTGCTTCAGGGAGGGAACTATAGTGCTAGGGCACAGAGGTAGGAAACTAAGTCCAAGCAGAGACACTAAGCTCAAAGAACCAAGCCAAGAGTCCCACTAAAACAAAACAAAACAAAACAAAAACAACAACAACAAAACCAAGGTGCTGGTGAGATGGCTCAGCGGTTAACAGCACTGGCTGATCTTCCAAAAGGCATGGGTTCAGTTCTCAGAACCTACTTGGTAGCTCCCAACTGTCTGTAACTCCAATTCCAGAGGATTTGTTGCCCTCTACTGGCCTCCTTGGGCACTGTATGGATGCAGTGTACAGGCAAAACACTCACATAAAATATAAAATAAAATTTAAAAAAAAATTTAAGAAGGTAAAACAGGCCAGGTGTCATGGCACATGCCTTAAATCACATCACTCAGGAGGCAAAGGCAGGCAGATCTTTGAGTTTGAGGCTAGCCTGGTCTACAGAGCAGATTGCAGGACAGCCAGGGCTGCTATACAGAGAAACCCTGCCTCCAAAAAAAAAAGAGGAGAGGAGGAGGAAAGAGAGGAGGAGAAGAAGGAAGAGGAAGAAGAGGAGGAGGAAGGGAGGAGGGGGGAGGAAGAGGAAGAAGGGAGGAGGGGGAGGAAGAAGAAGAGGGAGGGAGAGGAAGAAGAGGAGGAGAAGAAGGAAGAGGAGGAGGAGGAGGAGAAGGAGGAGGAGGGCTGGAGAGAAGCTCAGAGGTTAAGAGCTCTGGCTGCTCCTTTAAAGGAGCTGGGTTCAATCCCCAGTGCCTATATGACAGCTTACAGCTTACTACTGTCTGTAACTCCTCTCATAGCACCAAGCATGCACATGGTACACATATATGTGCATTCTCAGGCAAAAATACCCATACACATAAAATAAAATGAATCTTAAAAAAACAAAAACAAACAGGAAAACAAAAGATAAAAAGTAAAACCACAGTGAAGACTCTAAGTCAGGACCTAAAGACATAGCTCAGGGGTAACCCTGGTAAAACCAAAGGGATAGTGGAGTCCATCCAGGGACTGGGTCAAGAGCATTGGGTACTGTGAGACAGAAGCATAAATAAAGTAAAACTTAGATATACACCAGGCGTCATGGCACACCTCTTTCTTCCCAGCACTTGGGAGGCAGAGGCAGGGGGATCTCTGCATTCAAGGCTGGCAGAGATCCAGTCGTAGAAAAAAAAGAAAGAAAGAAAAGTTAGATGCAGAAAGGACTCATTCAATTTTGGAGTGTCCCAAACCTCAATTCTGGACCAGCCCATGAAGTGCAGGACCAAGGCCAGCAGGAAGGTGAGACTGGTCTGAACCTGACCCTACTTGCATACACACGCACCTGTTGGCATTATAAACACGGATGGAGTCATCCAGCAGGGCCACTGCAAACTTGTTGGTGTGAGGATGCCAGGCAAAGACCCGTAAGCAGCAGCTGGACCTGCAGTGGATGAGCACCCAGTTGGCAGCTGGACCTCCGTCAACAGCCTAGCAACTCAGACTCCCCTCCACAGGAGCAAAGGGGTGCTCAGGCTCGCTCTCCTTCCTTTCTGAGGATGGGCAGAGTGGTGTCTTAGTTAGAGCAACTAGAGAGTAAAGGGCTGACTCCATCCTTCAGCTCTCGATCCACCATCCAGGGGATCGGGCAGGAACCCAAGGCAGGAACTATGGTGGATGGTATTTGCCCAGCCTGCTTTCTTCTTTCTTTCTTCTTGAGGGATGGGGTGGGATAGGTGGTGGCTGGCTTTTTTGTTTTGTATGAGGCAGTGTCCCAGGAGGTAGTTCTAGCTGCCCATAACTCACTCTGTAGACCAGACTGGCCTCTAACTCAGACTGAGTGCTGAGGTTAAAGCGAATCATAACTATATCAATTATTCTGCTTTCTTATAGCACCCAGGGCCACCATAGTGAGGTCGCCTTCCTACATCAATCATCACTCAAAGTGCCTCACAGCTTCCCCACAGGGATGAGCTCTGCAAATGACTCCAGCTCACAGCAAGCTGACAAAGCTAGACCAAGGGTAACAATGTGGAAAGAGGAGTCTCTGCCTTGACCTCTCTCCCTAAAGGAAATTTCAGTTCAGGAACTCTGTCCTACAGGTGCCAGAGTTTGTGCACTCACCAGTTAGTGACTTGGGCAAATTCAGCAATCAGATCCTCACTCCTGAGCTGCAAAAACACAGCAAATAGACAACATACAGAAGGAGCTCACCTACTCAACTTTCCCACAGAGACATCACAGCCAGCCCCGCCCACAAAAGAAAAAGGTAGGGCAGAAGTCTAAACTTACTGAGAGGTGTGGGAACAAGGAGCCATGGAGGGAGGAGGCCCGGCCACAGAGAGCCAGGGCCCAGCTGGAGGCTGTCTTTACCCACTCAAACACTGTGAGGTAAAAGAGACAACTTTGATGCCATCATGCACGGGGCTACAACCAGCCCTGCTCTTGGGTGAGGACAGAGTCAAAGCTCTTCAGTTCTTGCACACAACAGTGAATGGGCTTGGACATCTCCTCTCCAGTACCCACTCTGGGTATCTGGGTACTTGGAAGAAAAAGTGACAGGCAAAAGCAGGTGAAAGGGAGATGCTGGGCTAACAGGTGTTGGAGTGAGGTTGGGAAGTACGGGGAGGAGCCTACAAACAGAAGGGTCTGGAGGGAAACTTACCTTCTTCCTCTGAATTTGCAATTTCATTCAGGACTCCAAAAAGACCCACATCGTGCCTCACAAGGAGAAAAAGATAGAGTTATTCTGATCCTGTTGTAAGTCCCCCTGATAGGTTTCATTCACTCAATAAACATTACAAATAAGAGGGTTGGGCGTGTGCCTCAGTTGGTAGAATACATACCTAACATAAGTAAAGCCCTGGAGTGAATCCCCACCAGCACATAGAATCAGATGTGGTAGCTTATGCCCGTAGCCCAACACTGGGTGGGTAAATTTGAGAAAATCAAAAGTGGAAGATCTCTAGCAACACAGCTCTTATGAGGACAGCCAGGGCTGGATGAAGCATTATCTCACTTTAAAAAAAAAGGAAGTGGGGTAGTGGTCCCTCATGGCTTTAATCCCAGCACTTGGGAGGCAGTTCCCCAGTTCTCGGATCTATGAGTTCAAGGCCAGACTGGTCTACAAAGTGAGTTACAAGACAGTCGGTACTGTACAGAAAACCTGTCTCAACAAAGAAAACAAACAAAAAAAGAGGTATTATATTTTTAGTGAGTGTCAACTATGCATCAAGCATTTTATATGCTGTCCTTTAATTTACTTATCACATTAGTCTAAATGACATTTTGCCCACTTACAGATGAGGCAATTTAAATGTCAGGGATTGGAGTTGGTGGACTTTCTGAGCTCCTCAGTTAGGAGTTGGCCAGGTGTGATGGCAAACACCTTTAATTCCAGTTTGCAGGAGGCAGAGGCAGGAAGAACCCTGTGAGTCCTCAGCCAAACTGATCTAAGTGGTAAATTCATCCAGCCACATGATACTGATTGAGATGAGGCCCTGTCTCAAAAAGAGTGAGGAGGAGGAAGAGGGGGAGAGGGAGATGAGGAGAGGGAGAGGGAGAGAGGCATCAACCATACTTTCTTTTTTTTTTTTTTTTAAAGATTTATTCATTTATTATATATAAGTCCACTGTAACTGTCTTCAGATACACACGAGGTACAGACAAGGGCATCAGATCTCTTTACAGATGGTTATGAGCCACCATGTGGTTGCTGGGAATTGAACTCAGGACCTCTGGAAGAGCAGACAGTGCTCTTAACCACTGAGCCATCTCTCCAGCCCCATACTTTCAAACAGTAAATGGCAAGTCATCGAAGTGTCTTCACCAAGGGAAACAAATAACCACATGAGCACTTCACAAAGATCAATTTGGACATTAGAGGAGTCCAGAATGGAGAAAGGAATCAAATAAGAAATGGTTTAAGGTGGCCCACAACTTTAACCCTAGCACTTAGGTGGCACAGACAGGTAGGCAGATCTCTGTGTCTGAGGTCAGCCTCATCTACAGAGAAAGTTCTAGTACAGCTAGGACTCTTACACAGAGAATCCTTGTCTTGAAAAATAAAATAAAATAAAATAAAATAAAATAAAATAAAAAGAGAAAAGAAGAAGCTACTTAAGGACTCCTCAGAAAAAAAGGTGAAGTAGCCTGAACTTGTGGGATTCAAAACAGACAAGTTTGAGAAACTTGGATTTTTAAATTTTTTTTTTTTTTTTTTTTTGGTTCTTTTTTCCAGAGCTGGGGACCGAATCCAGGGCCTTGCGCTTCCTAGGCAAGCGCTCTACCACTGAGCTAAATCCCCAACCCCAGTTTGAGAAACTTGGGAAGCAGAATACATAGACCTAAGGAATAATTAAGACATCAGTAAGGGCTTGGAGAGATGGCTCAGAGGTTAAAGAGCACAGACTGCTCTTCCAGAGGTCCTGAGTTCAATTCCCAGCAACCGCATGGTGGCTCACAACCATTTGCAATGGGATCTGATGCCGTCCTCTTCTGGTGCGTCTGAAGACAGAGACAGTGTACTCATATAAATAAAATCTTGGGGGCTGGAGAGATGGCTCAGCGGTTAAGAGCACTGACTGCCCTTCCAGAGGTCCTGAGTTCAATTCCCAGCAACCACATGGTGGCTCACAACCATCTGTAAAGAAATCTGATTCCTTCTTCTGGTGTATCTGAAGACAGCTACAGTGTGCTTATATATAATAAATGAATAAATAAATCTTTAAAAATAAATAAATAAATAAAATCTTTAAGAGAGAGAGAGAGAGAGAGAGAGAGAGACATCAGTAAGGCTGAGAAACAGCCAGCAGTAATTATATCAGCAAATATGTCTATAACATGTCAGGCACTGGTCTAGGTGCTTCCACAGTCAATTTAACCATCACCCCAATACTACTGCCCAGTTTCTGTCTTGTTTGCTTTTTGGTTTGATTGGTTGTTTTTGAAATAGTCTCATGTAGCCCAGGCTAGCCTCAATTTTGCAGTGTAGTCAAGAATGGCAACAAGTGGGCTGGAGAGATGGCTTAGTGGTTAATGGCATTGGCTGCTCTTCCAGAGGTCCTGAGTTCAAATCCCAGCAACCACATGGTGGCTCACAACCATCTGTAATGGGATCGGATGCCCTCTTCTGCGTGTCTTAAGACAGAGACAGTGTACTTATTAAATCTTTTTTTTTTTAAATGGCAACAAGCTCTTGCTCTTCCTGCCCGGTGCAGAGATTACAGAATGCACTATCACATCCAGTTCTACGTGGTGCTAGTTACTGATCCTAGCTAGGGCTTCCTACATGCTAGGCAAACACTCTACCAACTTAGCTACATCCCATGTCCTGTATGTAAAATTTGGATAAAAGACTATTTGGCAACAACTCACAAAGTAACAAATGAACGTAACCCAGGAACCCAGGTATTTAATTTCCATGGATTTGTTTTACAGATAATGGCAATTATAATTATGGTAAAGGCAAACATATGTAGGGCTTAATGTGCCAGGAAATGCCTCTAAGTGCTTCCCATCTCTTTAGTCACCACAGTGTAAAGGAGTTTCGTTTTAGGACTGAGTAATTAAGTAACTCTTCCAAACTTACACAGCTTAAAAAAGAAAAAGAAAAAAAAAAAGGTAACACAGCTTCAACTCTTACTTGTCCTACTTATTAAGGAATAATACAACCTTCACCTAACTCTCCTGGGTTTCAGATAAAAGCAAATGAATAACTCACAACGTAAGATCGTTGCTGAGAGGGGCTGGAGAGATGGCTCAGCGGTTAAGAGCACTGACTGTTCTTCCAGAGGTCCTGAGTTCAAATCCCAGCAACCACATGGTGGCTCACAACCATCTGCAATGGGATCTGATGCCCTCTTCTGGTGTATCTGAAGACAGTGATAATGTACTCATATACACAAAACAAATAAATCTTTAAAAAAAAAAAAAAAAAAAAGATCGTTGCTGAGAGGTTTGTAAAATCAAGCCAAGCTATTAGGGATAAATGAAGCTTATGGTAAGCCCTGGAGTTTTACAATAAAGATGGATCATCTAATATGACTGGTGGGAAAACACAGGCTGCAATGAGTAGCCTTTTCAAGAGCTGCCCAAAGCAGACTGGGTAGACCATGGCCCAGCAACCGTTTGCCATGCCTCACCAAACATTGATGCACCTCTTCCACACTTGCTCCCGATGATGGATGAAGGCAGCTCTTGTACCATGGTCCAGCCTCCCAGGAGCTTTTAGGGGATCCTTGGTCAGGTGTAGGACAGGAAGATTGATCCACTATACCTCAGAAGTGAGGGAGGGGAGGCAGTCAGTCTCTTCCCCAAATCTTAACAGAACTCCCTTCCATCCCCATCCTATGGCTGGCGGCCCCATTCCCCATATCCACAAATGTAACACTTGTAGGACAGAACATTTTCAGTACTCATCTGCAAACCACAATCGTTTTTTACAGTGTTGACACTAACAAGACTTCATTCATCGCATCCTTCATCTTTTCTCTACCCTTCCTAGGACCTCCTCACATGCCTGGGGATCCCTTACAGGCCCTAAAATATATTTCGTTCTCTCCAGTCCCCCGTGGGAGCCAAGCCTTCCCCAATCTGTGAGCCCCGCCTCGTCGCCCCTATTACCACTCTCTGGAGACCCACCGCCGCATCCCCAACCCCGACCACCTGGCCCCGGAAGTCGGGAGGCGGGCTCTCATAGCTGTTGCCGGTCACCAGCTCGTTATTGTGCTCATACAGGGTGACTTGACCTCTAGGCGGCGGCGGGGGAAACAACCCCAGGGAGCACATCTTGTCAGTCCGGAGGGTGTCTGGAACCGACAGGCTCCCGGCTGGTGACTGCGCTCTCTTGAATCTTAGTTCCCGGGCTAGATTCGTATGCGGACGGGTAGCCGTACAGGACAAACTACTGCGTGAAGCTGAACGGAAGTGCAAGGAAGAAAGTTCCGCGTGAGGTTTCAGGACGGACTTCCGGAACTTCCTGGCGCTCCCCCTTGCGGACGGAGCGGACACGACACTGACACGTCCGAGGACCGACCTGTATAGTAAGGAATGCCGCGGTTTGGTTTTGGTTTTTTTCCTGTGAGACTACTGTTTTTTCCAACTCTGAATCTCCAGCAGCGTCTCCCACTCACTTACTTAGTACGGAAAAAGCCCAAAATAAGCCAGGTTTAGGAAAGTACCCAATTAAACTCTCCAACCCCCGTAAATAGCCCTGAGGAAAATAGACTGTGTCATCCTACCAGTGAGCTTTCCCCACACCGTCCCTCCCCGCCCCCCCAAATCTTTAGAGGACAGTCAGAACGGGCTTTTGGAGACAATGCTATGCCTGCTGAACCCAGAGGCCACAGGGTAAGGAGTTCTGAAAGAGACTGACACTGGAAAGACAGTAACATTTCCTAAGTACATCACTACAAACGCTTTTATAATCGTTACAATAACCCCAAAAGTAGCGAAGTGACACAGATTGAACCTAAATACACACGAATCAGACATTGACAAGGTATGTTGGCCCAAGGCTGTAATACCTACAGGATGTGGAAGGGAATACAGGTCAGCGTGGGCTGCATAGCTAGACCCTGCCTCAAAAATCCCATTAACTCCTATCTGTAATCACACCATTGGGAGGTACAGGCAAGAGGACCACTGAAGGTGCACTTTATAGTTTCTTCCAGCCTGAGATACATACCACCATGACTTTGTCTTATGTAGGCTTTGTTTTGGTGTTTCGAGTCAGGGTCTGGCTATGTTGCTCTGGCTAGCATGGAACTTGGCTGACCTTGAATTCATAAAGCTCTGTCTGCCTCAATATCCTGAGTGCTGAGATTGAAGATGTACCACCATGCTCTCCTAAGACCCTTTCTGAAATGGGGAGTGCATGGGGGGGTGGGAGGTGGTTAGAACTACAGAAGAGTGGGAAGTGAGATAATTGGTCACTCTTGATTGTAAACCTATCTGATTTAGAGATGATTAGATGGTTTAATTCTAACTTAATTCTAATCAGTGGCTTAATTCATTTATGAGCTCAAAATCTGGATAGACTATTGGAAAGGAAGTGTGGGATCATGAAACTCACAGGAACTGGGCCTTCAGAGGGTATTAGCCTGTTCCTGTTAATGCTGTCTCTCTGCTTCCTGGCCACTATGAATAACCAAACTCTTCCACCTGAAGCCTAAAAAAATGGGTTCATCTGACCTTTAATTGAAACTGACACTGAGCCTGACCCTCCCCCTTGGAGCACTTTTGTCACTGGGCATGATGGTATGTGCATGTCTGTAATACCAACACTAGACAGGGAGCATAAGGTTTTTTTTTTTTTTAATACGTTGATTTGTGTCTTGCCTGTATATATCTATGTGTACCACATGCATGCAGTGTCCACAGCAGCCAGTAGAGGGCACTGGACTCCCCCGGAACAGAAGTTACAGATGATTTTGAATCATCCTGTAGATTTGGGGAACAGAACTAGGGTCCTCTGCAAGAGCAGTAAGTGCTCTTAGCCACTGAGCCATCTCTAGCCTCCAAATAACTTTTTGTTTGTTTTGTTTTTCAATAGAGGGATTCACTGTATAGCCCTGGCTGTCCTGGAAGTCACTCTGTAGACCAGGCTGGCCTCAAACTCAAAGATCCACATTCTTCTGCCTCCCAAGTGCAGGGATTAAAGGTGCCACCACCACCACCGCCATCACCTGGCTTTTAGTTTTGGTTTTTGTCTCCAAATAAATAACTCTTTAAAAAGAAAAACAAGGGCTGGGAAGATAGCTCAGCAGTTAAGAGCAGTGACTGCTCTTCCAGAGGTCCTGAGTTCAATTCCCAGCAACCACATGGTGGCTCACAACCATCTGTAATGGAATCCAATGCCCTCTTCTGGTGTTCTTAACAGAGTGATAGTGTACTTACATACGTAAGAAAAACAATTGAGGGGCTGGAGAGATGGCTTAGGGGTTAGGAGTACTGATTGCTCTTCCAGAGATCGTGAGTTCAAATTCCAGCAACCACATGGTGCCTCACAACCATCTGTAATGGGATCTGATGCCCTCTTCTGGTGTGTCTGAAGACAGCTACAGTGCACTCATATATAATAAATCTTTTTTTTTTTTTTTTGGTTCTTTTTTTCGGAGCTGGGGACCGAACCCAGGGCCTTGCGCTTCCTAGGTAAGCGCTCTACCACTGAGCTAAATCCCCAGCCCCATAATAAATCTTTTTTAAATATTGTTTAAGATTTATTTATTAGATATGAATTCACTCTAGCTGTCTTCAGACATACTGAAAGAGGGCATCAGATCTCATTACAGATGGTTGTGAGCCACCATATGGTTGCTGGGATTTGAATTCAGGACCTCTGGAAGAGCAGTCAGTGCTCTTAACCACTGAGCCATCTCTTCAGCCCATAAATAAATCTTTTAAAAAAAGAAAGAGGACTAGAGAGATGGCTCAGTGGTTAAGAGCACTGATTGCTCTTCCAAAGGTCCTGAGTTCAAATCCCAGCAACCACATGGTGGCTCACAACCATCTGTAATGGGATCTGATGCCTTCTTCTGGTGTGTCTGAAGACAGCTACAGTGTACTTATATAGAATAAATCTTTTTTAAAAAGAGGGAGAGAAAAAAAACAAAACAACAATTGAACTGAGAATGGTGTCCCTGTTGGAGGAATTAGAGAAAGGATTGAAGGAGCTGAAGGGGTTTGCAAACCAGAGCTCCCAGGGACTAAACCTCTACCCAAAGACTACACATGGACTGACCCATGGCTCCCACTGCATATGTAGCAGAGGATGGCCTTGTTGGACACCAATGGGAGGAGATGCCCTTGGTCCAGCCAAGGATGGACCCCCCCAACCCCAGTGTAAGGGAATGTCAGGGCAGGGAGAGGGGAAGGAGAGGGTGGATGGGTGGGGGAGGCACCCTCAGAGAATAATGGGGAGGGGGAATGGGATAGGGGGTTTATGAACCGGAAACCGGGAAAGGGGATAACATTTGAAATATAGATAAATTTAAAACTATCCAATAAAAGAAAAAGAAAAATGAAACATGTTGGCCTGATGGTGCAGGCTTTTACTTCCAGCACTAGGAAGCTGAAGTGGGTGGGTCACTATGAATTCAGAGCTAGCCTGGTCTAACATAGGAAGGTATAGGCCAGTCAGGGATATATAGCAAGACCTCATCTCAAAAACAAATACACAAAAACCACACTATGCCTGGAGATACAAGTTCAATTAAGTACTTGATTTTTTTTTTTTTTTTTTTTTGGTTCTTTTTTTCGGAGCTGGGGACTGAACCCAGGGCCTTGAGCTTGCTAGGCAAGCGCTCTACCACTGAGCTAAATCCCCAACCCCAAGCAGTCAGAGCTCTTAACTGCTGAGCCATCTCTCCAGCCCAAAGATTTATCTATTTATTATATATAAGTATACCGTAGCTGTCTTCAGACACACCAAAAAAGGGCATCAGATACCATTACAGATGGTTGTGGGCCACCATGTGGTTGCTGGGATTTGAACTCAGGACCTCTGGAAGAACAATCAATCAGTGCTCTTAACCTCTGAGCCATCTCTCCAGCCCGTTTTCCGTTTTGTATTTTTGAGACAGACTGAGGCTGACTTCTAACTTCCTGGGATCCTCCTGCCTCAGCTTCCTGAGTGCTGAGAACCACAAACAGTAGTGAATCGTTAACCTTGATTGTCATTCGTCTTGTACACAGCAAACTTGAGAGACTAGTCTAGTACACCGAAGCCTGTCTCAAAAAAAAAAAAAGAAAAAAAAAAAAAAACGGGGGCTGCAGAGGTGGCTCAGCGGTTAAGAGCACTGACTGCTCTTCCAGAGGTCCTGAGTTCAATTCCCAGCAACCACATGGTGGCTCACAACCATCTGTAATGGACTCTGATGCCCTCTTCTAGTGTGTCTGAAGATAGCTACAGTGTACTCATATAAATAATATAAATAAATCTCTTTTAAAAAGAAAAGGGGTTGGGGATTTAGCTCAGTGGTAGGCAAGCACAAGGCCCTGGGTTCGGTCCCCAGCTCCGAAAAAAAGAAAAGAGAAAAAAAGAAAAAAAAAGAAAAGAAAAAAAAACAGGTAAAGAAAGAAAAAGGAAGGAAGGAAGTTCTAAGCTATGTGCAGGCTTGGGCCCCACACCCCCAGTCTCACTAAAGAATGCAAGGGGGCAATAGCAGAAACAGTTTCTTGTGTCCTGAGCTTCTGTGTCTGCCTCTCTGCTCAAACTAGAAGGGCCTCCCAGAGAGGCTCCCGGGTCAGAAGATGCCTGCAGGTACACTTCATCTAAGATAAGGTTTGCCCCAATTTCCCTTTGCTCTGTTTTGCTGAGCTGGGTCTCACTGTGCTGTCTCTGCTGCCCTGGAGCTAACTATGGTTGTCTTTGGCTCACAGAGCCTTCCGTGCCCCGAGTGCTAGAATTAAAGCCTCCACACTGGACTTGCCTGATCTCTTACTTCCTCAAATGTTAAAGAATGTGGGAGTCGGGTTGGGGATTTAGCTCAGTGGTAGAGCACTTGCCTAGTAAGCACAAGGCCCTGGGTTCGGTCCCCAGCTCCGAAGAAAAACAAACAAACAAACAAAAACTAAGCTTCTTCTCTCTCTTTTTTTAAAAGTTTTTTTATAAGTTTGCTGGTGGAACTGAAGAGATGGCTCAGCAGTTCAGAGCAATCGATGCTCTTCCAGGAGGACCCTAGTTCTTCTGTTCCCAGAATTTATATCAGGTAGCTTTTAAAGAATTCGACCCATAGAATAAAAGGAAATGAATCTTTAAAAACCTTTTTTGGGTATGGTAGCACACGCCGTCAATCCTAACACTCAAGAGGCAGAGGCAGGAGGATTTTTGCCACTTCGAGGTCAGCTTCGTGTACATATCCAGTTTCAGGACAGTCAGGGCCGCGTGGAGAGATCATGTCTCCAAAAAGAAGCAGCATTTTTTTTATGTGAATGAGTGCTTGTTTGCAGAAGGGGGTTTAGGATCCCCTGAAACTGGAGTTATGGTTATCCTTCTTATAGGTTCCAGGAATGGAAACTGAGTCCTCTGCAAGAGTTGTAAGAACTCCCTTACTATCTCTCTATTGAATTTTAAAAAATAATAAAATAAATAAAAAGCAGATTCTAGGCTCTCAAAATTATAGTTCCAGAGAATCATCAGATATAATAACTTTGCTCAGTCCTTGAAAAAGATTTTAATACGTAGCCCAGGCCAATCTTAAACTCCGAAGTGGTAGGATTACATGCATGCACCTTGTTTTAAGTGACCAAGCACTAGCCTTTTCAAATTAGCCAGGCTGACTTGATAAATTAATTCTCCGTCATCTGGGAAATCATTTAACTGGCACCTGACTGAGAAAGCTCTCTGAGAGAAGTGGAATCGGGCAGGTTGAAGAAGAGAAATTGCCAGCCAGATAACAGGAAAAAAGTGTTGAAGCAAAATGCAACCAGTTTTTATTTGAACCTCCATCACCGTCCATCCCTAACTCCAAAACAGCATTCCTGCCTGCAACTTCCAGCACCTTTGTATGAAGACCCCCCACCCCTCGTCACCCTCAGGTATGTGTTTGCTAGGTATCCAATTCAACCTTTAATGTGCCCTGGAGTAAAGCTATACAGTGCCATTTTGCCCTGGCTCGGCTTCTTTCAAGCACGGTCCTCCTCTTCCACACTGCTAACTTAACATTTTTTAAAATGGCTTTTGCGGGTTGTAGGGAGGCTAACGTCCAGCCTTAGCACAGCCCCCCACTAACTGCACTAGAGGGCGCGATGACCCGGGCGACGCAGCGACTGCGGCCCAATGGCACCCAACCCCAGGGCTGCGAGTATTTTGCATTAGGTTACCACTGCTCCTCCTGAGACCTGAGCGGGCAAATCCAGGCAGCGCTCAATCCGCGGCCGGAGACTTCTAAGGGCACCCTCCCCCCCCCCCCCCCCCAACACACACAGTCTGGGAGGCATAGCCGGAGCCTGAGCTCGCCCTCCCGAGCAGGGCGCCCCGGGCTGGTAACCAGGCGCACATGGCCCGCCCGGCCCTGTTTGTCCTGGCATCGCGCCGCCGCTATTTGAGGCGGTTTTTATCTCCCAGAAACCAGCAAAACCCCAAGCCGAGTCTAGCAAGATGAAAGGGGCCGAGGGGCCTGGGAGGGGGAGGACCGCGAGGCTGCGGCGGGCGGGAGCTGGCACCCGACAGGCGGAGCCCGGGAGGCAAAAGGGCCAGCCCCTGGGGGGTCTTGTGCGCCACGGGACCGGGGGTCCGCTCTCGCCCTCCGCCTTCTGGATGCTCGTCCCGGCACCACCAGGTCCTGCCCACTCCTCCGGGTCTCCTTTACACTTCTTCGGAACTCAGATTTCTTCAAAGCGCCTTTGAAGCCGCGCGCCGGGCCAGAAGGCTTAGGATCTTGCACCTGGGCAAGGGCACGGGAAGCGCAGGGTGGGGTCGCCTTCGGATACCGAGCCTCCACTTGGGCAGCGGGGTGGACGGCAGTCCTGGTGCCGCAGCCTGGGAAAGTGCTCCATGCACCCCCTCAGCCCAGCGGGGGAGCCCTGGGGCGGGGGCCGCACAAAGCCCTATTGTGGCTTGGGGGACGGAGGCCACAGAGTGGCTTTTGTTCCTCCTCTAACTCCGAGGCAGGCACGACTGATTGCAGGCCCCGGGCAGGGGGCGGGTTAGGTGCCAGGCAGGTCAGCCAGCCGGGAGTCTCACCACAGCCGCGCTGCGGCTGCGCTGCGTGCTAATCCATACTGTGACCGCAGTTCTAATACTCAGGCCGGGTCACTGCCCAGACCAAGATTGGTGAACTGAGAAAGAGCCGCGGAAGAAAGCACTCGGCCTTCCCGATGCCCCGGATAGCCCTACGCGACTAAAAATTCAACTCCGTGAGAGAGTCGGGACGACCAAGTGTTATCCCTTTTAAAAAATTTTTTTAAACTTTCGGCGTGAAGCAGAATCATGCTGGATTAAACATCTACCACACGAAGTTCCCGCTTTGCTAAGGAAGTGACCCGTAGCCCATCCATCTCCCTCTTCTCACTCCTTTCTCACCAGACACAATTTCAAATCGAACTTTTATTTATTAAATTAAAGAGAGAGAGAGAGAGAGAGAGAGAGAGAGAGAGAGAGAGAGAGAAAGATTCCACAAAGGGATGATCCCTTCAACGGTGTTATATGCCCTTCCCAGACTCCACTGGCTTTACCCTTTGTCTTGGGGCCTAGAAGGAGCAGGGGACAGAACAGGAAGATCCAAAAGTTTCAGGAAAGGCATTCAAAGGCACAAGCGGCTTTAAAAGTCACTGGAGTGGAGTGGAACCTCCTAGATTGGGGGACTGTGGATGTTTATAGTTTAGGGACCTCTGTCCTGTTATAAATTCTTTCTCATGGCTTCTAGGCACCAGGCCTTGCACATAGTAAGCACTCAATAAATACTTGGTTTATTTGAATTTGATCCCAGAGAAAGCCTTTGCCCACCTACTTTTTCAGGAGGGGCACCTCCAAACCAAAATCCTCCTGTTAGATGGGCTCTCCAAAGAACTCGTTTAAGATGGCAGCTGCAAGCTCTCCATAACCATGACAACAAGGGAATAGCCTGATGAGGTCACAGGGTATGAGAAGAGGGTCAGTTGAAGAACCTGCTCTGTGGTCAAGAGAGCTGGGGTACATTCCAGTCCTCCCCTCCATAGGACTTGAAGTTTCACAGCTTCTGGCTGGGGCTTGAGATCTTAGTGACTGCCTCACAGAGAGACACCCACATAAACTAAAAGAGGCCTAACAACCCAAAACTCCGCTGAAAAAGAAACTCAGAGACCTCGATGATAGAAATCTACGAAGGTCTCCACTATCATTTGTCTATCTATACACAGATGCATTTGTCTAGAATACCCTTAGCACAAAAAAAAAAAAAAAGATTCCCTTTCCCTCTCCAGCTCACTGTACCTGACCCGTCATCATAACTTAGATAAATAGAATTATTATTATTATTATTCTTTACTCCTGGCGCACAGGGGCTAAGTACTCAAGGCTGGGGGACAGCCTCCCTGACCTTGGGGTCACCCCATCTTTGGGATCAGATCCCCATTGGGCTTCCCCGTTCTTGGCACTCTGCTCGCAGCCAGGTTACTAACACCAATCTCCTTAACTCTGGTTCCTAATGAAGAACCACCAAGGGGGCAATAAATTATCATCATCATCATCATCATCATCATCATCATCATCATCATCATCGTGTTTGTTTTAAAAAAGCTCAAGAGAATGGAAAGCGGGGGGGGGGGGAATCGGGGCGACAGCCTGGAAGCTTCCGGGAAAGTGGCAAATAGGGTTGGGAAGCAGAAAGATTGAATGGCAAAGAATTAATGAGAAAATGATGTGCGGCCAGATGGAAGCTGTGAAGAACAGGGGCAGCGAAGAAAGAGTTCAGGAGGTCAGAGCATGGGAACTAGGCACGGGCAAAGGCCTGAGAGGAATTTGGCTAAGACAGAAGAGTGAGGAGACATGCAAAGAGAAAGCCTAAGGGATCAGAGAGAGATCCCCCAGAGTATGGCATGGCATGCATAGGAGAGAGCGAGGGACAAGAGGACCCTGGAGCTGGAGATCTTCCTCTGCCCAGCTCAGATCTCTAGCAGGTTGCTCTGCTCTGGGCTGCCTCCAGGGGCTTTTTCTGGGGGTGCAGGCGAGGTGGAAGATCGGGGCGGCTGATTGGCTTCTTCTTCCCCGACGCTGCGACCCTCCCCCAGCTCCTTAGGGCCACTTGGGGGCGGCCCGGGACCTGGCTCCCCGTGGGTGCGCTGATGTTTGCTCAAGTGGTCGCTTCGGGTAAAGCGCTTGGAGCAGAGCAGACAGGTGAACTTCTTCTCCCGGGTGTGAGTGCGCACGTGGCGCTCCAGCTCGTCAGAGCGGGTGAACCTCTTGCCACAGAAAAGCCAGTTGCAGACGAAAGGCCTCTCGCCAGTGTGCCAGCGCAAGTGGGCTTTCAGATGCGAAGCCTTGCCGTACACCTTGCCGCAGCCGGGGATGTGGCAGCTGTGAATGGGCTTCTTCCTCAGCCCAGCCGCTGCTGCCCCCAGCCGCTCTAGCTCCTGACAGTTGGGGCAGTCGCAGGTAGAACGCCCTGCCCCACTGCCTGCATATCCACCACTGCCCCCTGTGCCTGCACCCCGGGGAGGTTTGCCTGCACCACTCCCCTCCAGTTGCCCACTATTGCCAACTGCCTTGGGCTTATAGACATCTTGGGGTAGGACATGCTGGGGACCTGGTTGCAAGAGGTGGGGTGCTGGATAGGGAGCTGGGTTAAGGGGGGCAAAGTCAGACGGGTAAGTAGGCAGCTGGGGGTTCAGTGGAGGCTGGGCAGGGCCTGTGGACAGTGTCCCTTGCAGCCCATCACCCTGGCCCTGCCCACCACCTAACCAATTGCCCCCAGGGTGCATGTCCCACCAAGGGGTAGGAGTGTTGCCAGGACCTGGTGAGATGCCTGCATGGATGCCCGCCTTGTACCAGGAGCCGTAGGGATGGGACATATCCAAGGACGTGTAGACACTAGGCAGGCAGTCAGAAGAGCTGTGCCCCTTCGGCACCAGCAGCCCCGGGTCTTGGGCACCAGTGGGCCCAGGAAATGAGTGGGGAAAGGGTGGGTAGTCATTGGCATAGCCAGAGGCCGGGGCCGGGGGACTGCCTGCAGGGGAGAGGAGTCCATTGGTGCTTGAGAAGGGAGCTGGGTAGGCGTCCCCCATGGTTTTGGGGGCTGAAAGGTCAGTGTATGGCTTCTTTGTGCCTCCTTTTCCCAGGGCTGTTGAGTCTCGCAGAGGGCTGGAGCCACCAAACTTGCTGCAGGCTGCTGTCAGCATGGCCAGGGGACTGGAGCCATAGTGAGCTTCTTCCTGGAGAGAGAGAGAGAGAGAGGCACCGCTTAGGAGGGAGGAAGAGAGGATAGAGGGAAGGGCATAGCTATGAGTCTGAGACCTACAAACATGGAGAACAGCACAGGGTTTTGGGAGAGGAAGAGGAAAGGGACCTGGAGGCGAGACTGCCAGTGGGGCCCGGCAAGCCTGGTGCTCTAGCCCGGCAGACAGGAAGAAGAGCCTCCAGTGGAGTCCACAGGGGTGTACAAGTGTCTCCCAGGAAGAGCTGAAACAAAGGAAGCAGCCAGCTGGCTGAGGTAAGATTTAGGGGCCTGACCTAGGAGAGTGGATATGAAGCAGACAGAAGCCCAGCCAGGGACTCTTTAGTTGTATGGCCTGGATGAGGTGGCAGTCATTTATAATATCCTAGCACTCAGGAGGCAGAAGTAAAGATCAGAACCGCAGGTCACCCTCAGCTACACTGCAAATTCCAGGCTACATAGACCCTGTCTCAAAAACAAGCAAGCTCGGTGTGGTGGCAGGAGTTCAAGGCCAGCCTGGCCTACATGGTAAGTTCCAGAACAGCCGGAGCTATGTAGAAAGACCCTGACTCAAAAACAAACAAACTAGCCTCGCCCCTCAGCAGGCTGAGCCCAGGAGTCTTTGAGACCAGCTTGGTCAGCACAGCAAGGACACCGTCTTCCATACCTTCTCCAGGGAAAGCAGTGTGGGGGGCACAGAGAGAAGCAACGGTGTTGGGACATCCTACCCCATTCCAGATTTTCCTGTCTTCACCTCAATTCTATTTCCGGTCTCTGTTTCAGCTCCTGACTAAGGAGCCACTGTCTCCCCATCTCCCTGAGGTCAGATCCACATGTCCCTAGTGAAGAATCTCTTGGCGTGCACTCTGGACCCGGGAAGGTAGAGGAAGGGACAGCGGAGACACTGGGACATTGAGAGGGAACAGGGCCTCAGCCAAGCCTGGGTTGTGGTGAAGCAAGAAATGTCTTTTAAGCAGTGGCTGGGCATCACCAGCTAGCGTCCCTTTGAGCAGTGAGAGACTACAAAGTCCTCAGGACGCTCTGAGACAGGGAGCTAAGACCCTAGACACAGCTTCAGTGTCCCCCAAGGTGTAGTACATGGGATTGGTCTGCACCTCACCATTCAAGTGCTGTGAATGAAGTAAAACATGAAAGTGGGATGGAGGGGGGTGGTTAGAAACACAGAGGTAGCTGGTCAGTGACCGCACACATCTTTAGTCCCAGCACTCCAGAAGCAGAGGCAGGCGGGTCTCTATGAGTTCAAGGTCAGTCTAGACTACAGAGCAAGTTCTAAGACAGCCAGGACTACACAGAAAAACCCTGCCTCAGGAAGGAAGGAAGGAAGAAGAAAAGAAAGAAAGAAAGAGCTCCTTAATACCTACCAAACTGCTATGACCAATCTGACCCCCCTCATAACACCATCCCTCAATGACAACCATCCCTCAGGACCTCCTGGTACCCTCTTTAGGTTAGAATCAGAACCACTTATGAAGAAATACACTTCAGCATCCTTGGTTAATATGTATGAGATCCTGGGTTCAACCAAATCGACTTATAAAAAAGAGAAAAAAAATAAGAAGCATTTTTCTTTTTTTTTTTTCCCCCGAGCTGGGGATCAAACCCAGGGCCTTGCCCTTGCTAGGCAAGTGCTCTACCACTGAGCTAAGTCCCCAACCCAAGAAGCATCTTTCAAAAGCTGGACTATATGGGACCAGCGAGATGGCCCAATGGGTAAAGGCATTTGCTGCTAAGCCTGGTGACCTAAAGTCAATCCCCACAACCCACATGCTAGAAGGAGAGACTCCCACAAAGTTGTCCTCAGACTTCTTCAGATGCTTTGGCATGGCATTCCCATAAACCTACCCTACCCTCCCTCTCTCCCTCTCTGCCTCCCCCCGCCCCGTGTGTGTGTGTGTGTGTGTGTGTGTGTGTGTGTGTGTGTGTGTGTGTGTGTTTTACCAAAAATTTTTTAAAAGCTAGCCATTGGGACTTGAAGGATGGCTTGGAAGTTAAGAGCACTTACTGTTCTTCCAGAGAGCTGGGTTTGGATTCCCAGCACCCATGTGGTAGCTCAAAGTCATCTGTCACTCTAGTCCCAAGTGATCCTACTCCCTCTTCTGGCTCCACAGACACCAGGAACACACACATACATGTGACCAAAACACCCATACACATAAAAATTTTTTTAAAAAGTGCTAGACGTGGTGGTACACACCTCTAATCAGAGCACTGGGGAAGCAGAGGCAGGCAAATCTCTGAATTCGTTCAAGACCAGCCTATCAGCAAGTTCTAGGACAGCTGGAGCTACAGAAAAGAAAAATCTAATTGTCCAGTGCCTTCCTAGTAAAACATATGAAGGAGGAGAGAATCCAGGGCTCTCAGATACACGACGCCAAATCTTAGCGGTAACCAACACTGGTGTCTCAAGGTTTCAGTGAAGGTGTGTGTGATCACTATACTGCACTCCTGCCCAATTCATTCATATTCTCTCTCTCTCTCTCTCTCTCTCTCTCTCTCTCTCTCTCTCTCTCTCTCTCTCCTTTCTCTCTCTCTCTGGACCTGCCAATCCTATAGGCTCTCAATAAGAGCCACCAAAACCTTGTCCAACAGTAAGTAACCCCCTGGGCTTTCCCAGTAAGACTTTCCCTGGATCTGCTAATGACCCAAGCCAAGAGAGAGCTGATAGGGACTGGAGTCAAACTTAGTATGAAGGAGAGGTAGCAACATGGGAGTTCAAAGACGCATGAGGCACAAAACCATGGGACACAAAGTCCAGTGTGCCTGAGGAACTGCTGTGGAAAGCTCCGCAGGACAGAGAAGGCGGGCCCCTAAGGGAGAAGTTTGCATTAAGAGGCAGAAATGGACAGGAACGTTAAAAGACAAAAGGGAGGGAGAGCGAGGGAAGCAGAATAAACAAAGGAGAGGTGGTAAGAGATCCTGGGCCAGAAAAGCTAAGGAAAACACAGGAGGTGAAGAAAGAGGGAGCGGGAGGACAGCGTAGACTTCCCACCCAAGAGAAACCCACCATGGCGATGGGCCCCAGAAAACCCCCGGACCAGGCCACTCCTCCCTCCTTCTCCCCTTAGTTGCTGCCCCCTCCCCCCCTGCCCAGCATGGCCCTGCTCGGCTCCAGCTCCGGTGGCTTCCCTGCGGTCGGTTTATTTTTAAAAACGCCGACGCGGTCCCCCGCCTGCCCGGCCCTCACACTGTGGCCACAAGGGCCTCAGCCAAGCCCAGGGACCCCACCCAGCTGTGGGGAGGTAGGGAGGGGTGAAAGAAGACAGCCAACCCTAAGCTGACATGAGACCCCGACTTTGGGGAGCAAGGCCAACGCGGCCCCTGAAGGCCAGAAAGAAAAACCAAAGTACTGGACCGCGCGTGGAGCCAAGCGCTGAAGTTCCTTCATATCCTCAGTCTCCTTTTCGGGCTGATTGCTCGCTCTGCGAGAGCCTAGGGAGAAGATTCAGGGTTCTGAGCATGCGCTCCTTACCTGGCCATATGCATTACCTTGTAGTACCCGGGACACCCACTCTCCAGTTTCCCTGTCCCTATCCCTATTCTACCACCCTTTAAAATAAAGGGCTTAGCCTCGCATAGCGGTGCATGGCGGTGCATGCCTTCAATCCCATCACTCAGAGGCAGGAGGGCAGATCTCTGTGAGTTTGAGGCCTGCCTAGTCCAAATAGTCTAACCCTAACCCAGAGTTCCAGGACAGTCATAGTGAGACTTTGTCTCAAAAACTGAAAATGGCCAAGCTGGGAGGTGGTGACCTGCACCTTTAACCCCAGTGCTCTGCTCGGGAGGCAGAGGCAGGCAGATCTCTGAGTTTGAGGCTAGACTGGTCTACAGAGCAAGTTCCAGACAGCAGGGGCTACACAAAGAAACCCTGTCTGGGAGGCTGGGAGGGAGGGAGATGGGGCTGCCACTACATATGTTGAACACCAAGGGTCCCTGTCCCTAGCTCCCAGCTTTCTCCCCAGTTTCTTCATTCCCCCAGCTTTGCAGTTTTTAAAAACCAGTTTCTCTTATTATGAGTATTTTTTAGAGGCTAGGAATTGGACCCCAGGTCCCTTCCCTGCTGAGCGACCACACTAGCACTGAGCTGTATCTGTCTCTAGCATGAGTTTCCCAGTTCATTGCCTAGTGTCCTTCCCTCAACTCTCCCTCTTCTCTGATCCCCTGCTACGTGTCTTACCCCCAGCAGCTGAGTCCCTTCTCTGAACCCCTAACCCCTCCCACTGCTGAAGAACCAACTCGTAGCAGGCAGAGGGATTGGGGAGGAGGTAAAGCACCCAGGATCCTAAAAGCTAGGTAAGAGGAACAGAAACTGCCAGGTAACTCCAGCACTGGGGAAGCAGAGCTAGACAGATCTCTGTGAGTTTGAGGCCAGCCTGGTCTACATAGTAAGTTCCAGGACAGTCAGGGCTATGAAGGAAGACCCTGCCTCAAAAAAATAAATAAATACGTGAATAGATAATAAATAACTAAAAAGAAAGAAAAAACAAATGGAGAGACGGGGTGTCTTTACGTTAGGGAGTCTCCTGTTCACACAGAATAGGGGGGAACCAAAAGTTTAGCATCCGTGACACATTCTATTGCCAAATGCTTCCCCAAGCCTGTGTCTTTTCAGAAAGCCTCTGAACTGCCCCTCCCCCAGGCAAGAATGCCACGCTGGCAGGGCAGGGGCAGTGTCCACGGATATGGACCGACAGGGCGAACCCAGGACTTATATGCCCCTCTTTCCTCCTGCTTCCTCAAAACCATTGTTTCAATGGTGGCTCAACATAAAGTCTGTTGAGTAAAAATAATAACAACAATGATAATAATAATGACGATGATAAAGGTTCGGCAGGCTCCCAGGAAAGCCTGCCCACTTGAATTTAATTCCCAGAATCCAAGGTGGAATTAGAAGACTGATTCTCAAACGTTCTCCTCTGCCCTCCCTCCACACACAAGCAGCGGCACACGTGTGCCCACTATGGTCATACATATAAGTAATAAGGAATAAATTTAGAGTCTGTTGGGGGGAAAGGGCATGGTAACAATCTGTTCACGATGCAGCTGAAAGTGGATCTCTGTACTTGGGCTACCTGCTTACAGAATGTGGCCACCCACTGGCTCATATGCCACTACCTCAAACTCAGTCATAAAGTCCTTATCTCATAGTCTTACAGACACCATTTCTCATCTGGGCTAAGTACTAACACAATCCAGCTTGTGTGTGTACATGCACTCTTGTGGTCCCACACACAGGTAAAGTCAGCAACAAGTATAACAATGTATCTAACATAGGTAAGCCAGTGGATGCTTAAGTTCAAAAGCTTCCTGCTGAGGCAGGCGGGTGTACACACACACACACACACACACACACACACACACACCACACACACACACACCCTCTCCTTCAGGTTGAACTAGTCAGCTTTCTGATGAGTCAATCAGCAAGGGCTAAGTCACTCCTGGGACCTGAGGTAGGGTTCCCAGAACAGAGATTTTGTTGGTTTGGTTTGATCTTGAGACAGGGTTTCTCTGTGTAGCTCTGGCTTTCTTGGGGCTCTCCATGTAGAATTAGGCTGGCCTTGAACTCACCTGCTTCTGCTTCTGCCTCCCAAGTGTTGGGATTAAAGATCTGTGTCACTACATTGGACTGAGATAAGGCCCCGTGAATAGGGACGATTTGAGGCTCCTGGAGGGCACTGACATTCAAGGAGTATTATCTCACCCCAGATTTCTCCAGAGATACCCTGAAAGCAGCCCAGAGATGGTGACACAGAAACACTGGGAGATGAGGAAGAACTCAGGCTCTGAGTGACTTGAGTCCTCCCTTCTAACTCTATGTCTTGGGTACCCCAGAAGCCCTGACAAAGTTAATCCTAATTTCTCAAGATCCTAAACTCACATGGTACCCTGGTTCGCTTCATCTTCAGAACCAAAGAGGCAAGGGACACTGCTGGGGTCCCAGTCTGGAAGGGAAGTGGCCCAGTCCTCCCTGGAGCCTCCCACTCCCAAAATAGAGCTTAGTTTGTCTTTGGCTGAAAGCTAAATATTTGTGAGCCGGGCAAGCGGCCTCAGACCCTGTCCCTCCTCCTTGCTTCCCTCTCAGTCCTGGGCTCAGTTCCCCTGGCCAGCCCCCCACATGCAGGGCTGCCCTCCTCCTCTCCCACACACCAGCTCACAGGCCAGGCTCTTTCCTCAACACAGACCTGACCAGATCCTGCTTGATGTAGGAGCCCTAGACATGGGATTCCCCCTAACTCAAAGAACAGTAGCTAAAGGCTTCTCTGTGCCCACTCAGACATCGTCCACTGTCACTTTACCTGTTCTCCCTGCCCATCCCCTCTCTTCCCTTTCTCTCACTCATGTGGCTTACATGACCTTAGGGGCCTTGGCTTTCTCCTTCTTTGACTGCTGCCCTCTGACCCCTGTCTCTGTTCCTCTTCCTTGCTTGTACCCTCTGCTTGCCCCTTCTAGGACCCCACTCCTCCTCTTCGTGAGAAGGACCCTGGAAGTGAGTAGCAGTGCAGCTACTGTCTGTGTGAGCCGAGGGGGTGGAGTAGGCATGGATTAGGACCAGGAAGATTGTAGCTGGTTTCTTAAGGAAGAGGAGGGAACAGTTACCTCAAGCAGAGAGGACGCCATCCTCAGGCTGGGGACCGGGTCCCAAGGAGTCAGGCAGATGGAGAGAACCAGGAGCCAGTGGGAGAGGGGAAAGGGAGAGGGAGGGAGAATGGGAGAATGGGAGAGAAGAGATCTAAAGTTAGAAGGGACTGGGGGGTGGGGGTGGGGGGGCTGCTCTCTGTCTGTAGGGATCCACCCTCTAATTACAGCTTTCCCAGCGGAGAAGACTCCGGATCCAATGAGGAAGGCGAGAGAGGGAGGCAGAGGGTCCAAATTTCCTGCTCCATTTGCTGAGCTCCCCAAAGAAGGGATCTGGGAGGGAGAGAAGAAAAGGGGTGCCCAGGGACCGTGTGGGAAGCAGGAACACGGGCAAGCTGTCAGAGCTCCCTTGGGGTGCTACGGGGAAAGGTGAAAAGGGCTGGTAGACCCAGGTGTCCTACATACCCCAAAAATCCAATAGACAGCTGTGGGCAGTCCCCCAGAGCAGCCCAGTATCTGTACCTGGGGAGGCTAGGGTTGGCTGTCCCGTCTCCTCTCAAGAGGTCTGGCACGAAGATTACTGGCAATGGGTGGCCCGAGGGCGCTGGGAGGGATCTTCTCCTCTCTCAGGCCGGCTCACTCAGATCCAATCCTAGAATCCGACTCTTGACTCGGAGTCCTTGCCGCTACTCAGTGGCGCGGCAGCTTCTGCTGCTGCTGCTGCTGCTGCTGCTACTGCTGCTGCTGCTGCTGCTGCTGCTGTTGCTGCTACCACCGAGGCTGCTGCCGCCGCTGCCGCGCTGCTGAGGGAAGGAACAGGAGGGAAAAGGAACAAACCCCAAACCACTAATTAGAGATCTGGGGGGGGATGGGGGATTGGGGACGACACTCACACAGAAGGACTGGAACACACTGACATACACACTCATGAGCAAACACAGGGATGATGCATGAACACGTACTCACTGCTACCCACATGGGGACTGTCAATGTGATGAATGAACACAGACAAACTCATATACAATGAATATGATCACACAATGGGGGCACCTACACTACCACCTACCACCTCCCAAGCTGGTGATAGAGACTTTTTGTTCATTCAGCCACCACTAGATCAGGATGGCACTGTGCGTGTCTGTGTGTGTGCACACACACACACGTGTGACATGTGAACATGTGTGCACACACACGTGTGACATGTGAACGTGTGTGTTTTCAAATGTGTGTGTATCTGCATGTGTATGCGTGTATGTATGTGCACACCTGTGTATGTGTGCATGCACGTATGTGTGTGCACATGTATGTGTGTGCACATGTAGTGTGTGCGCGCACACGTGTGAACATGTGTGTGAACATGTGTGTCCGTGTGTCTGCATGTGTATTCGTGTATGTATGTGTATGCATGTGCATGTATGTGTATGTGTGTGTATTCATGTATGTGTGTGTCCATGTGTGTCCATGTGTGTGTATGTGTACATGTGTGAGAGTGCATTTGTGCTGTGCGCGCGCGCGTGTGTGTGTGTGTGTGTGTGTGCGTGTGTGTGTTTTGTGTGGAGTAGGAGGGATAATATGTCAAGTGTGCTTTCTTTTACTGCAATGTTTCAGTGTTTCACTGTCAATGAGTTAGTCTGGAGAGCAGGTGATGGAGAGTGGGAAGACCGCGTCTTGTTTGCAGATGAGGGCAGCCTCGATTTCACTGTTAAGCAATGAGACCCACCTCAGTTTGCAGGACAGAACCTGGAAACTGACATGGTTTAAGGCAAGCAGGACTGAGGCACAAAGCAACTCATTCATGCTCACACTTAGCCTCTTGGGATTAATCCCCTCAGAAAAAGTACTCTAGCTCTATCCTTCCTTCTGAGTCACCGGGTGCCATCCCCGATGCCCTCTTGGCTAAGGATCTAATATCCATTCTTCAACAGTAGCTCCTCTCATACATCATCTTGTTTCCCTGGATGGGGTTTCCTGCTCCTTCTCAATGGCAGCGACTCCCTCAGCTCACTCCAGAAAGAACTTAGGCAAGTGCTTAATCAAGACTTCCTGCTGTGGCATCCAATCTGAATGAGAAAGAAAAGGAATTTCAATTAGGATGCGAGAGAGAAATCTAAAATATTTATTAACTGATCAACTTTGGCCCTAGCAGAACCCCCCCCCCCAAAAAAACCCAACTTTGGCCCTAGGATAAGTTAGTGGGAGAAGACTAGATAACTAAGTGGAATAAAAAAAAATAGCACATGTCCCACAGAGGGGAGGGCCTGTCTGGGGAGGAGGACTGCAGGAGGACTGGAGGAGCACTAGGGGAGGATTGCAGGAGGACTGGAGGAAGACTGCAGGAGGACTGGAGGAAGACTGCAGGAGGACTGCAGGAGGACTGAAGGAAGACTGCAGGAGGACTGGAGGAAGACTGCAGGAGGACTGGAGGAGGACTGCAGGAGGACTGGAGGAGGACTAGAGGAGCACTAGGGGAGGACTGCAGGAGGACTGGAGGAAGACTGCAGGAGGACTGGAGGAGAACTAGAGGAGGACTGGAGGAGGACTAGAGGAGGACTGCAGGAGGACTAGAGGACTGGAGGAGGCCTAGAGGAGGACTGCAGGAGGACTAGAGGAGGACTAGAGGAGGACTGCAGGAGGACTAGAGGAGGACTGCAGGAGGACTGCAGGAGGACTAGAGGAGGACTAGAGGACTGGAGGAGGCCTAGAGGACTGGAGGAGGACTAGAGGACTGGAGGAGGCCTAGAGGAGGACTGCAGGAGGACTAGAGGAGGACTAGAGGAGGACTGCAGGAGGACTAGAGGAGGACTGCAGGAGGACTAGAGGAGGACTGCAGGAGGACTAGAGGAGGACTAGAGGAGGACTGGAGGAGGACTGCAGGAGGACTAGAGGAGGACTAGAGGAGGACTGAAGGAGGACTAGAGGAGCACTGAAGGAGGACTAGAGGAGGACTGCAGGAGGACTAGAGGAGGACTGGAGGAGGACTAGAGGAGGACTGAAGGAGGACTAGAGGAGGACTGCAGGAGGACTGCAGGAGGACTAGAGGAGGACTGCAGGAGGACTTCAGGAGAATTGGAGGGGGCCTGCAGGAGGATTAGAGGTAGAGTGCAGGAGGACTAGAGGTGGAATGCAGGAGGACTGCAGGGCAGCCTATCATCACCCTCTGTTCTCAGCCAGTCTTTTTTTAAATATTTTATTTATTTAATGGATATGAATACATTGTAGCTGTCTTAAGATACACCAGAATCTGTTACAGATGGTTGTGAGCCACCATGTGGTTGCTGGGAATTGAACTCAGGACCTCTGAAAGAGCAGCCAGTGCTCTTAATCGCTGAGCCATCCCTCCAGCCCCACCCAGCCAGTCTTGATTGGACTCTTCCACTCTTGACTCTCTAGCAATCCTCAGTTTCTCTTTATGGGGGAAGAGTACCTACTTTCTTGTTCCTTTTGACCTCACAGCTCTTCAAAGAAAACCAGAGAGGGAAGGTAGATGGAGGCTCAGGGACATGGCAGTTTAAGCAGCAAGCAGAAGCAGAGTTCAGGTAGGATTCAAGAGTTCTGGGTTCCAACTCTCAAGTTTGTTTTTTGTTTCCCCCCAGGAGGGTTGAGGATGTAACTCAGTGACGGTGCATGCTAAACTCTCTCTCTCTCTCTCTCTCTCTCTCTCTCTCTCTCTCACACACACACACACACACACACACACACACACGATTTCAAAAAGAAACCCTGTGAGCCCAACCTCAACGTTCAAAGAAAGTATTGGAACCTTGTGGCTGTCAGACAAAAAAGTGAGGCAAAAGGCAAAACAGAAGGATCAGAGGACACACCGAGGGAAACAGTCCAAGAGAATCTGAAAGGTATTGGCTTAAGAAAGGAAGAGCTGGGGTATGGTGGTTCACACCTTGAATCTCAGCACTTGAGAGGCAGAAGCAGGCAGATCTCTATGAGTTTGAGGCCAGCCCGTTCCAGGTCAGCCAAGGATACATAGTAAGGCCCCGTCTCAATAAATAAATAGATGATAGATAGATGATAGATAGAGTAAATAAAATTAAAAAAAGGCCAGGTGTGGTATTTTTTTATGTAGCCCTGGCTTTAATATAATTCCTCTCATTCCTGCACTCAGGAGGCAGAGGCAGGAGGATCTCTGCCAGTTCAAGGCCAGTATGGTCTACATATCGAGTTCTAGAACAGCTAGGGCTATATAGAAAAACCCTGTCTCAATAAGAGAGAGAGAGAGAGAGAGAGAGAGAGAGAGAGAGAGAGAGAGAGAGGGAGGAAACAACAACAACAAACCCCAGACACCTGGCTTTGAAAAAGACAAGACAAGACAAAACCCAGAGAGCGCAAAAGAAAAAGCGACGACAACAACAACAAAATCACCTTAAAAGAAAAAGAAACAAACTCAGAGGAACAAAGATGGAGGAACACAATCGGGTCAGAGGAGGTGGAAGGTAAAGCAGCCAGCAGGTGGGGGGCGGGGAAGGAGTATAAATAGTGCATAATTGTGTCCGATGATTACACGGGCCACCCCACCCGTCTGCCCAAAAGGAAGTGCCCGTGGTAGGATGTTCCTATGACCTCGTAGTCTCCTCCATGGGGGTGGGGATGGGGAGCAGGAGTCTGAGGCCAAAGTGTTAGCTGAATTTCTAGGGCTTTAGCTAAGAAACTGGAAAGAAGAAAGGGAAGCTTTCCAGAGATTACTGCATCACTAGACAAAGGGAGGATAGATTGGTCAGGAAACTGAGGCAGGAGGCAAATCTAGAACAAAGTGGGAGACCCAGTTGGCACTCAAATCTGACTGGACACGGAGGAGTGAAAGAGCAAGGGATGGATAAAGAGGTCAAAGAAGAGACTCGAGGGGGTTGAGCTAAGGCAAGGGTCAGCCCTGCCACTTCCTGGTGGGAAGGGATAGAAGTTGTCATATCCAAACAACTTTAGAAAAAGAAACAGGAGGAGCGGAGTCCCCGGAAGACGTGAAAGCCAGACACCTGGAGGAGGAGTAAGCACACCGACACAGACAAGCCTCCTGGAACCAGGCAAAGGGCTGCTTAAATCTCAGAGATGCCACCTTCGCCCAGTGTCCTCAGACCCTGGTTTCTGACATCTCTCACGTGCCTGTTAAAGACGGTATTGCAAGCCAGCTGTGAATCTGGCATCCCTGGGACCTGCTCCCCACCGTCTCTCCAGTGCCCTCAAGGGCTGGGGGTAGCAACAGGAATCCCTTACCAAGGACCTACCTCCACCCTCACAGGCCTCCCTCAGCCCAGCCTCCCAGGGGGTGGGGCTGCCCAGGCAGAGGCGCCATGTGGCAGGGGCGGGTAGAGGCTGCGGCTCTGGCCCTTCCAGTATAAACCCCCTAGGCATCTGGTTTCTATCCACCACCCCCCACCACCCTGGGGGCCCCTCAGCCTCCGCCCATGGCCACCCAGACGCTGAGCTCTAAGATGGACGTCCCTTGAAGGGTGGATGGTGCCTTTCTGATCTTCCAATGCCAGCACTGAGCTGAACCGCAGGGACCACGGGGACCACTCCCTTCCCTCCCTTCCTCCCTCCCTTGAGAGATTCAGGGTGGGCTTCCCTACACTAGAGGGGCTGAATCTGGGACCTGCCTTCAGTTCTCTCTAAAGATTTTGTATCTCTTCAGAAAGGTGGAGGGAGAACGAAACGTGAGGGGAACTACCTTCTTCCACAACCTCTGCCTGTGCCCACTCTGTTTAGGCTGAGCTGTCTTTGAAATCGCTAATCCAAGGGGCCCCTTAGGCTCTTCCCTTGGAACTGTTCTAGATTTGGCTGCTCAGGGAGACTCAGCAGAAAGGACCAAAGCGAACCCACGAGATTGACATGTAACCCCACATGCCGAGCGAATAGCATCCAGTCAGGTACACACACTAGCGAACTTCCCGGAGAACCCAGAACCCATTCACCTTGTGTAATATGCAGACATCATCATTCACGCTAACACACACTGGTTCAGAGCTGTGCATACAGCGCTCAAAGCTAAGGCTCCTCGATGATTTCCCCATTCACACCAGCACAAAAGGCATACGCACCAGTTCATACACATCACATGCATACAGATTCGATGACCTTGACACCTCCCTGTGAGCCCACACTGACTCATGTCAGCCCAGCATCTCCTCGTAGGCAAGCAATCCCATACTTGGGAGAATAAAGACAGAAGTTTAAAGTTACCCTCAGCTACATAGTGAAGTCAAGGTTAGCCTGGGCTATATGAGAAAGCGAGCAAGCAAATCTGAGACTAGGCATCAAGAAGATGTTGTCCTTTCTCCCTCCTACTAGAGTAGAAGCCACCTTCAATCCCTTAATACCCAGAGACCCAGATAGCCTTAGCAGACTCCTGGGCCCTGGGGAACCCCAGGCATCCCTACCCCCACCCAACTGCCCCCCTGCTCTGTGGCCCTGCTGACTCATCTCTCCCTCTGTAGAGCTCCCCAACCACAGGGGCCTGGAAGAGAAGCTTGGAAAGTTACGCTCATGTCCCGGGCCCCTAGTCTGGCCACTACCCGCCCCCAAGCACCCTGGCCCAACCCTCCCCTCCAGTCATGACTCCAGTGACAGGCAATCTAGAGGGGAAGAGAAAGAAGTAGGCACCAGAGATAGGAAACCAGAAAGACAAAAAGACCCAGACACAGGGTATGAGGCTCTTCCTCTTGGTTAGCCCGAGGGAGAGGATTGTGAGTTCAAGACTGGCCTGGATGACATGGTAAAAACACATCTCAAAAAGAAAGGATGGGGGCTGGGGATTTAGCTCAGTGGTAGAGCGCTTACCTAGGAAGCGCAAGGCCCTGGGTTCGGTCTCCAGAAAAAAAAGAACCAAAAAAAGAAAGAAAGGATGGGTTGGAGAGATGGCTCAGCGGTTAAGAGCACCTACTGCTCTTCCAGAGGTCCTGAGTTCAAATCCCAGCAACCATATGGTGGCTCACAACCATCTGTAATGGGATCCGATGGCCTCTTCTGGTGTGTCTGAGGACAGCGACTGTATACTTGTCATGTACATTAAAAAAAATGAATAAAGGGTTGGGGATTTAGCTCAGTGGTAGAGCGCTTGCCTAGGAAGCGCAAGGCCCCGGGTTCGGTCCCCAGCTCCGAAAAAAAGAACCAAAAAAAAAAAAATCTTAAAAAAAAAAAAACAAACAAACAAGGACCAAACCAACAAAAAGCCAGAAAAGACAAAGACAGGGAAACAGAAAATAGATAGACACAGGGTAGGAACACAGCTGTGAAGAACAGAAGCTCACCTGACTGAGCTGAAGCCCACGAGCTGGAAACCAGAGAAACTTTCCTTGGGTCAAGGGAAGGACTTACTCATGAGCTCAGGATTTGGGAAGAGCCTAGCGCCCCCAGTCTAGCATTTTGATTTGATGTTGAGGAGTCTGGAGCTCAGAGGTAAAGCTGATGGCACAGGAAGGGGTAAGCGGGACAAACTTCATCCAAGGCAGCTTGGAAAAGAAGTCCCCCACCCCAACAAGTACATATACACAAATACAGGTTTCTCTGTCTCCCGGCAACTGCAAGGCTCCAGTCTTGGACTCCTCCTTCTCTGAATCTCAGTTTCCTTGGTTGACATCTGACCTCTGAAATGAAACTGCAGTTTCAGGGGAGACAGCTCAGAATCAGAGAGAACTCTGACAAGAAAGAGAAGAAACAAGGACAGAGAGAATCTGGGAGGAAACAGGAAAACAGGTGTATCCTGGGAAAACGAGATGCTACCCTGGCTGGGTATCTACAGGTCAGTATTGAACTAAGACCCTCTCAGTCACGGGGAAAGGTCTTGGGTATTCCCTTCTGTAACGCAGGGTCTTTTTTTTTTTAAGATTTATTTATTTATTATATATAAGTACACTGTCGCTGTCTTCACACACACCAGAAGAGGGCATCGGATTCCGTTATAGATGGTTGTGAGCCACCATGCGGTTGCTGGGAATTGAACTCAGGACGTCTGGAAGAGCAGTCAGTGCTCTTAACTACTGAGCCACCTCTCCAGACCTGTAGCACAGGTATTAAAACTTGGAACAACACAGAGATCCAGGCAGCCCCTGTGAGAGGATGATACACAAGTACATGAAGTGTTCCATATTTGTAATTTTAGAGAAAAAAAGTACACCTGAAATCTGTCACATGAAACATAGTAGCATCTTTGGCACTGGAGAGACAACACAGTGATAAAAAGTATACACTGGGGCTGGAGAGATGGATCAGCAGTTAAGAGCACCCGACTGCTCTTCCAGAGGTCCTGAGTTCAATTCCCAGCAACCACATGGTGGCTCACAACCATCTGTAATGGGATCCGATGCCCTCTTCTGGTGTATCTGAAGACAGCTACAGTGTACTTATATATAATAAATGAATAAATCTTTAAAAAAAAAAAGTATACACTGACTGCTCCTTCAGAGAACCTGAGTTCAGTCCTCCCTGCCCTTATCAGGTAGCCCACAACTACCAATTATAATTCTAACTCCAGATCTGATGTCTCTAGCTTCTGCAGGCACCTGCTCACACACACGCATGTGCGTGCCCGCGCGCGCGCGCGCACACACACACACACACACACACACACACATACACACACGCACAGGCACACAGTTAAAAACAAAATAAATCTTCCTTTTGAGAGGGCTGGTGAGATGGCTCAGTGAGTTACAGTTACAGTAGCTCCTGCCAAATGTATCAATCCCCAGACTCACATGTGGAAGAGAAAGATTCCTGCAAACTGTCTTTTGACTTCTACACATGTGTTGTGAGATCCTTGTGCCCATGCACATACAAACAATAAATAAAAACACACATACGTTTTTGTTTTGGCTTGGGTTTTTTTTGTTGGTTTTTTTTTAAAGATTTTAATTATTTCATGTGTGTGAGTACACTGTTTCTGTCTTCAGACACACCAGAAGAGGGCATCAGATCATTCTATAGATGGTCATGAGCCACCATATGGTTGCTGGGAATTGAACTCAGGACCTCTGGAAAAGCAGACAGTGCTCTTAACCACTGAGCCATCTCTGCAGCCCTTGGCTTGGGTTTTGAGATAGGGTCTCTCTATGTAGGCCTGGCTGTCCTGGGAACTCATTGTATAGATCAGGCTGACCCTGAACTCACAGAGATCCATCTGCCTCTGCCTCCCCAGTGCTGGGATTAGAGAAGTGCACCACCATGCCCAGCTAAGAAATGACACTTTCACAGTGGGGGCGCACTCCTTTAATACACACCCCTTTAATGGCAACATTTGTGAGGCAAAGACTGGAGGATCTCTGAGTTCAAGGCCAGCCTGGCCTACAGAGTGAATTCCAAGACACCCAGGGCTAGCTACACAGAGAAACCCTGTCTCAAATAATAAAATAAAATAAAAAGACTGAATTTCTAAAAAGTGAAGTTCTGAATATAAACCAGATTCTCTGGAGGCCAAGGCCTAAGTAATTTAAGATTACCTTAAATTAAGGTCGGCCTAGGGCTGCACAGTGAGTTTCAAGCCCGTTTCTTGGTTTCTTGATCTTGAGTCCTGATCCTCCTGTTTCTAAGTTCAAGGTGCTGGGATTACAAAAGTTAACCATGACGTCCAGTGCAATATTAGAGGAGATTATAGCCGGACCCTCATGCAGACCAAGAGAGCATTTCAACAATTGAGTTACATCCTAATCTTTAACTTTCTCTCTCTCTCTCTTCTCTCCCCCCCCCATGCGTGTGTGTGTGTGTGTGTGTGTGTGTGTGTGTGTGTGTGTGTGTGTGTGTGGTATGTCAGGGGATTAAACCCAGGATCTCCCACATGCTGAATAGGCACAACCCTGCTCTTGTTGTTAGGATCACAGATACATGAGATGTGGGGTGAGTCTACAGAGTGTTGACTCACTCAGCAAACGTTCAAAGGGCACCTACTTTACGCAGGCAGAGCACAGAGCCAGGCACAGGTCTACAAAGGTAAGCATGACTGACTGATCCAGTTCGGTGCGTCACAAACTAGCCTGCAACTGACAAAAGAGAGGAATCCTTTTCATCACAGCAAGTACAGGGTGTTACAGGAGGCGGGATTGATCTAAGTCAGTATTGGAAGGCTAGAAGAAAACAGGACTGTACAAAGAAACCAAACCAAGCTGGAGGTGGGGGGCTCATGCCTGTGACCCTAGCGCTTAGGAGGCTGAGGTAAGGGGAAGGGGGATGCCATGAGTTTAAAACTAGCCTGAGCTATGTTGTAAGATTCTATCAGAGGAAAGAAGGAAGGAAATGGAACGAGGGGAGGAAGGGAGGAAGAAAGGAAGGCTCAATAAAAATTAAGAATTGGTCTGGCTGGGGGTTGGGAATTTAGCTCAGTGGTAGAGCGCTTGCCTAGGAAGCGCAAGGCCCTGGGTTCTGTCCCCAGCTCCGGAAAAAAAGAACCAAAAAAAAAAAAAAAAAAAAAAAGAATTGGTCTGGCTGGGCGAGGTAGAACACACTGGCAATCCCAGCAGTTGGGATAGAAGGCAGAAAAGCAAGAGAATCATGAGTTCCTGGCCAGGCAGCTACATCCTGATATCTTATTCCCCAAACAAATAACAACAAATATAGAGATACCGCAAATGCGCAGTGTCCCAGGGGAAGCAGAGTCAACACCTCTGTGGCGCTGATAGTGAATATGACTGCACCATGGGGTGGAGGCTGAACCAGGCCTCATGGCCTGGGCCTGTATTCCCAGCTACTCCAGAGGCTGCGGGCTACTCCAGAGCCCATGGCCAGCATAGACAATTTAGTGAAACTCTGCCACACACGGGGGGGGGGGGGGGTGTGGGGGTTGGATGCTGGCCTGTGGATAGTGGTAGTGTTTCACAAGCATAGTTCCCCTGAGTTCCACCCCAGAACAAGAGAGAGAAAGCAGAGGGGGGCTGAGGGGGGGATGTCTCATCAGCTATGCAAGGTATGTGGACTTGATCCCAAGGACAACATATAGAAATGTTTGTGTATTAGAAAGATGGCCCTGGTGTAAAGATGGATGAAAGGGGGGTTGGGGATTTAGCTCAGTGGTAGAGCGCTTGCCTAGGAAGCTCAAGGCCCTGGGTTCGGTCCCCAGCTCCGAAAAAAAGAACCAAAAAAAAAAAAAAAAAAAAAAGAACCAAAAGAAAGATGGATGAAAGGAGGTCTTGGAGCCAGGCAGTTCTGTGTCTGTCAGCCATTTAGTATGGCACAAGCTTGGGCAAATGGTTTAACCTATGATTCCTCTTCTGCAGAAAGGGGAAACAAGACAGTAATCTCCCAAGGTTGTTATAATGATTAGAAAATAATGCTCAGGGGTTGGGGATTTAGCTCAGTGGTAGAGCGCTTGCCTAACAAGCGCAAGGCCCTGGGTTCGGTCCCCAGCTCCGAAAAAAAAAAAAAGAAAAAAAAGAAAATAATGCTCAGTGGATAAAGATATCTACCATCAAGCCACGGGCCTGAGTTCCATCCCTGTGACCCACATGGTAGAAAGAGAGTACTGACTCTTGACCTCCACCACATACGCGCCGTGGCCCACACACCAGCCCAACACACAAATAAAAGTGATTTTGTCTGTTTGGTTTTTGAGGCAGGGTTTCACTGTGACCCCTGGCTGTTCTGGAACTCACTGTGTATGTAGACCAGGCTGGCCTCTAACTCACAGAGATCTGCCTGCCTCTGCCTTTGAGTGCTGGGGTTAAAGGTGTGGGGCACGACCGCTTGGCTAATTTTTAAAAACCCACGTGAATGAGAAATGTATGCTGAACCACCCACTTGGTGCTAAGACATCAATCACAGGGTCTCACACAAACTACATAAGTGCTCTATTACTGAACTACGCCTATAACTACCATCAGACTATGCCGCTATCCCTTAACGATGATAAGCAGTGTCCACCACTTGGCACTTGCTTCATATATGATACCTGTTAGTGTCATCACAAGTTGCTGGAGGACAAAACTGGTGATGAGGAAAGCAACTGGTGTGTGTCGTCCCACCAAGCCAGAGGTCAAAAGTGTACGGGAAGGTTGTAGTGGAAAGGAGAGAGACAGCCTCACAGGAGGAACAAACAGGCACACAGGTTTTAAAATTCAGTTCTCAGAATGGCCCAGGATAGCCGGTGGCTCTGCTTAACAGTGATAAGGGTCCAGCGCAGTATCTGAGCGTTTTCTCTCAGCATTCTAGCAGGAAGCCCTTGAACAGCTAGGGTGCCTCTAAAGAACAATTTCCCTACCTTTGACTCTCACCCCTGCTTCTCCCATTCCTTCCTCTTCTCTACTTAGAAACTTTCCCGCTGCCCTCGGCAGTGAGAGTCCGCTATCACGCCCATCTCCACCCTCCTCCTCCTCCATCTCGGTCGGACATCCCCTCTGCATTTCAAAGCACTGTTCGACTTTTTTTCCTGTGGAGGCTCGAAGCTAGGCGTACAGTGAAAGTATAACATTGAGTCTCAGCCTCCAGCTAAGGCTGTAGGAGAAACAGATGCAGCCAGAGGGACGAAGTAGTGAGGTCTGGATTGGGGCACCTCCACCGCTTACGCTGGCCGCCCCGGACCTCTTGCAAGTCTTAGGGTCCGGGTGCTGCTGGCAGGCAAGGGGCGGGCCGGCTGGGGGCGGGGCGCAGGCGGGGCAGGCCGGGCCAGGCGCCCGGGCAGGAGGCAGCTGCATATCTGCGGTCCCGACCACAATTGCTGGGAGTCGCGTCCCGGAGACTGGCGGCGCTGACTCTGCCCGCTGCGGCCGCCGCGCCGATTAGAGCCCGAGAGGGAGCGCCAACCCCGGGGAGGGGGGCGATGGCGGGGGAGCGCTGGTGCCCCTTTGCCTCCATCCGAGCCAGCACCCCCTAGATGCCCAGCCGGGTCTTTCTCAGACTCCCTTATAAACTTAGCCTCCCAGCCTGGGCTTTCTCCAAACTGGATCTAAAGCTAGTGCTTTGGGACCCTGCAACAACCTGAGGGTGTTGACATCCTGTTGACCTGTCCCTCTTCCCCAGCACCCGAGAAGGAGGACTCAGAACTTCAAGATTTCAGATTTTCTAATCCCACTTTCCTCAGAAGCGCTCTCGGCAAAAGCCGATCCCAGAAGGAACCAGAGACACCAGAAGACAAGCATTCCGAGACCAGAGCACCCCCTGCCGGCTGGCTCTGAGCCCCTGCCCCTCCCCCTCCAGCTGTGACCTCCAGCTGTGGTGGTTGGGAAGAGCTGGCCTCTTTGATCTAAAAGCGTGGCCACCCCCCTCCAGGCGCCCCATTAACCTCCATTATCCCAATTAGGCATCCCTCCCAGTCCTGGACAGAAGCTTCAAAGCCCCTTCAATGAGGAGAGGAGAGGGGCAGACTCTTTAGCCCCTCACCAAACCAAGTCATTTTCAGGCAATGCCCAGGTATCCTGGTCCCCAGCTGGTATTCGTGGTAACAGAGCTATAAAAAGGATTTGAGTGAATAAAAAAGGAAAGGGACTCTTTTTCCTCGTTCCCAGTTTTGCATTCAATGATTGGGGTAATAGCATCCAGGATCCTGCCTGACCTGAGATTCCCATCAATTTATCTAGCTTCATCCCATCCAGAGAGGAGCCAAGAGCCACCCTCCTCCACCCTTAATCCTATCGCAACACTCCCTCCCCTCCTCCCTCCTGTAACAATTTCCGCTGGGGGAGCCCAAGCAGGGTTCAGCACAGTGGCCGCTTCCTGGAACATTTTCCTGTATCCGAAACCGCGGCTCCCTCCCCAGGGACCCACTGATCAAGGCCAGATGGGAGCAGGGATGGGGGGTGGAAGCAAAGGAGCCAGGCTCTCACCATCACCCCCTCCCAACACATTTGCACACCACAGGGAGCCCCTACCCTGACACACAGACTGACATAGGCATACACCACATGCCACAGTCATACACTCATGGGCATTCGTGGCGACACAGGAACCACAGGCTGAGGAGTCTTAGAAAGTCAACACACCCATAGATATCACCACACTCTATCTCCACCCCACCCCACCCCCTTCTAACTTCTTGGTCCTTCCTTGTCTCATGAGGAGACCTTAAGGATCCAAAAATAATGGAATAGTGCCCCAGGAAGGTATTAGATTACAAAGAAGACAGACTGGGACATCTAGTATGCTCTGCTGCACAATACCTAGGACCCCATTCCCCTTCTGAGTGACTTTTAGGTCTGATTCATCTCTCGTGGGCCTTGGGAAGTGAGACGCTTCTTGACTGTGTCTCTGAGGGCACCTTCTGTTTCCACTATAGAAATGCAGGATATCCGTCCACTAGGTTTATATATGACAGCCAGAGTCCAAGAGAGCAAAGACAAGCAGATGCTGGGATTCTACATTCCTGGGAGAGAACAAACACTAGGCTGTCTGTCTCTCAAGGACAGACAGGAAATCAAGAAACCTCCCTGGTAACAGGCCTCTCTTCCTCTCTCTTTGCTGCTCCTCTGATATTTATAGGATTTCACTTTGTAGCCCTGGCCAGCCTTAAGCTCACAGAGATCGGCTTGCATCTACTTCCTGGGTGCTGATATTAAAGGTGTGTAAGTGGGGCTGGAGAGATGGCTCTAGTGTTTGAGAGCACTGGCTGCTTCTTTTGGAGGACTCAGATTCAGTCCCCCGTACACACATGGCAGTCTGGGGAATCTGGCACCCTCACACAGACATCTGTGCAGGCAAAACACGGATGCACATAAAATAAAAATAAGTAAATTATAAAAGAGAGAAAACGTGGCTCACCATATGACATCCAGGGGTTGGGTTGTTGTTGTTATTGTTGTTGCTTTGAGACAGTCTCAAACAAACTAGAATTCAATATGTAGACCAGGCTAGCTTCCAACTCACAAGAGATTCACCTGCCTCTGCCTCCCAAGTGCTGGGATTAAAGGCATGGATCACCACATAACATCTAGATGATTGTCTGTTTGTGGGGCTTGCTTTGCTTTGATATGGAGCCTCCTGTGTATACTCACTACATGGCTAAAGATGGCCTTGAACTTCTGATTCTTCCATATTCATCTTTCAAATGCTAGGATTACACGTGTGAACTATGATGCCTCCCATCTGTTTGCCTCTTAGGGGGGGGGGGGGCAGAGTACATCTGCCGATGTAGTCTGGAACAAAGATTCAGAAAAGCTGAGAAGAGAGATACATAGTCTTCTGCTTCTCAGACCATCTCATTGGTTCAGAGGAAGTATGAAGTATATGGAATTGGAAAGTTCCAGAAGTCTGAGTCCTAAGTCACTATTGAAGGATGGGGGTGATGAATATATGGTCGCAAACTGCTCAAAACTAATGACTCTGTTTGGTTTTGGTTTATGCTGGTTTCATAACAAGAACAAGAGAAAAAAAAAACCACATCATTCAAGTGGATATTACAAAGACATTTTATTAAATTCAAAGTGTCTATTCTTCACTACAGACATTTAGAAAGAAACTTAACAAATGGTAAAGACTGCAACTTTGAGATCTTTCTTGAGAGTTGAAACCATTCTCCTGGAGATAGAGATACATTGTGATTTGAAAAACAAACAAGAAAAAAAAAAGAAAAGAAAAACAAACAAGGACTGGAGAGATGGCTCAGTGGTTAAGAGCACTGTCTGCTCTTCCAGAGGTCCTGAGTTCAATTCTCAGCAACCATGTGGTGGCTCACAACCATCTGTGATGGGACCTGATGCCCTTTTCTGGTGTGTCTGAAGACAACTACAGTGTACTCATATACATACAATAAATAAATAAAAAAGAAAAGAAAAACAAACAAACAAAAAACATTGTGGAGATATACTGGTGGTAAAGCCTATAATCTCAGGACTCGGGATGATCAGGAATTCAAAGTCATCTTTGGCTACTTGGAGCTCAGGGCAGGCATGAGCTGTGTAAGAGAAAGTCTCATGGGGGGGTTAGTGGGGGAGCCAGGTGTAGGGGCACATCCTTTAATCCCAGCATGCAGAGGCAGGTAGATCTCTGAGTTTGAGGACAGGCAGGGCTACACGGACAAAACTTGTCTCAAAAACAGAAATAAAAAAGAAAAATAAAATTTAAAAAAAGAAGAAAGGAAATTGTGGCTATTGAGAGGTAAACTCATAGACACAGGTATGACAGACTCATCAACACTCTGACAAGGTACAGAGGGCCAGCAAGCATCCCTTTCCTGGAAGATGCAGAGACACCATCCATCTATTATGGCAAATGCTTGTAATTCCAGTGCTCATGAGGCTGGGGCAAGAGGATCTTGAGTTGAGGCCAGTCTGAGATACACAACGAGATCCTATCTCAAACACCTCAGCCAGGTGTTGGGGCCCACATCTCAATCCAGCACCTCGGGGGCAGAGGCAGGGCAATTTCTGAGTCTGAGTCCATAATGTGTTTCAGGCCATGAGGGCTCCATTGTGAGACCTGTGACAAAAAAGCAAAATAAAACCCTAACTAAAACAATACAAGAGGTGTCACAAAATCTGTAATCCCTGAACTTGTGAGAGAAAGAAAGGGAATTGCCACAAGTTCAAGAAGGCCAGGCTAGTCTACAGAATGAGAGTAGGCTAGACCAAAAGAAAGAAAAAAAGAAAAAAGAGAAAGAAAGTGTGTGGGAGGTATTATTTTTTTGTTCTGTAGAATCCTAGGCAAGACCAATTTATATAATACAGAAATTCATTAATGAAAAAGGGATTATAGACTTACATTAGGAATATTCTCTGTTTCTGGGTGGGAGAAAGTCTATATTGCTGTATTCTACCTCCATAGTGTAGTTCCCAGTGGTACCCACCAGTGCTAAACTTGAAGAACAGGAAGGGAGAAATCACTTTAAAAAAAAAAGGGGGGGTTGGGGACTTAGCTCAGTGGTAGAGCACTTGCTTAGGAAGCACAAGGCCCTGGGTTCGGTCCCCAGCTCCAAAAAAAAAAGAACCAAAAAAAAAAAAAAAAAAAAAAGTTGGGCTGGAGAGATAGCTCAGCGGTTAAGAGCACCCGACTACTCTTCCAGAGGTCCTTAGTTCAATGAGCTACAGTGTACTTATATATAATAAATGAATAAATCTTTAAAAAAAAAAAAGTTGGGGTTGGGGATTTAGCTCAGTGGTAGAGCACTTGCCTAGCAAGCACAAGGCCCTGAGTTCGGTTCCCAGCTCCGGAAAAAAAAAGAAAAAAACAAAAAAACAAAAAGCCAACCAACCAAACAAAAAAAAAAGTATTTATTTTATGTATATAAATACACTTGTAGCTGCCTTCAGACACCAGAAGAGGGCAACAGATCCCATTACAGATGGTTGTGAGCCACCATGTGGTTGCTGGGATTTGAACTCAGGACCTCTGGAAGAGCAGTCAGAGCTCTTAACCGCTGAGCCTTCTTATCAGCCTGAGAGATCGCTTTTATTTTTTTAAAGATTTATTTATTTTATTAATATGGGTATATTTTATTAATATGGGTATACTGTCACTCTCTTCAGACACACCAGAAGAGGACATCAGGTCCCATTATAGATGGTTGTGAGCCACCATGTGGTTGCTGGGATTTGAACTCAGGAAGAGCAGTCAGTGCTCTTAACTGCTAAGCCATCTCTCCAGCCTGAGAGATCGCTTTTAAAGAAATCACCTAATGTTTCTTTTTAGAAGAAAGATCTGTATTTATTTATTTATTTAGTGTGTGTGTGTGTGTGTGTGTGTGTGTCTGTGTGTCTGTGTGTCTGTGTGTGTCTGTGTTTATCCCAAGATGCACATGTAGAATTCAGGGTTCAGTCTGTGTTGGAGTCTAACTCAGGTCCTCAGACATGGTGGCAAACGCATGCATACACAGACAACACACAATAAATGTTAAAACAAAACAAAAACAAAAACCCTTCACACGGTCCAGATCAGCTCAGCCTGTGGAAACATCAGGAATGTCAAATCTTTCTGTGATTGAGAACGAATCATAAGAAGTCCTAGGGAGTCAGCAATGTTACTCCTCACCAGGTGGCAGCAGTGAGTTACTCAGAAGCTGCCGCTGTAGCACTTAAGCATCTTCTGGGCCTCTTGACTTCTGGGCAGCATAGGGGCACTCTTCTGTAGGAGGCAATATCAGAGTTATCAGTACTAGAGCAAAGGTTGGAGCAGGGAAACGTCTGTGGTAATGTTTCTAGCCCTTCTTACAGTCTTGACTGAGAGACTCACTTGACAAAGGTCCAAAGGTATCTTGTTCCCTAGGCCAGAATCCAAAGTTCCGGTTTCCTACCCCACCTGCTTGTATTCCTTTCAAAGACATTTCTTGAGCCCCTTATTGTGTGCCAGGGGTTTTCTAGAAGTGTGGGAGGGAGTAAGTGTAAACTGGTGAAGACAGCTTGGTAAAAAACTGCATGCACTTGGCCATGACTCTGGAAGGCAGTTTGAATACTGAGTAAACACACCACCTTGGGCGTCAGATAACCAGGGAGTTACCTTACCCTCTCTGACTTTGTCCCTAAGATGAGGGCACTTCCTTCGAAGATGGACAGTGGGCTGCGGCTCCGTGGTAGAGCGCATACTCGCCGAGCACGCAGAAGGCGCCGGATTCACTTCCTCATACCACCACATACACGCGAACACCCACAGAACTCAGTATTGAAAACTTCCAGTAAATGGAAGCACTAAGTAGAGATTCGAAGACGCTGGATATACTACAATGGAAGCCTCGCCCTCGGGCAGACAGATCTCTGTGAGTTTGAGGACAGTCTTGTCGGGGTTGGGGATTTAGCTCAGTGGTAGAGCGCTTGCCTAGGAAGCGCAAGGCCCTGGGTTCAGTCCCCAGCTCCGGGAAAAAAAGAAAAAAAAAAAAAAGAGGACAGTCTTGTCTACATAGATAGTTCTAGGGTCGATGGGGCTGCTTAGTAGACTCTGCAGGGGGGTGGGGGGGGGAGGAAGGGAGAGGAAGGGAGAGTGAGAGTAACATAGGAAAAGGAGTGAGGCAGATACATTTAAAGAACAAAGACAGGCACTCCCTGCCTCAGTATCAACGGGGACCAAGGACAAGATTAGCTTCCCTGATTGGAGGCCAGTATGTTCTGGATTCTCCCCACACATCAACAGGCATCAGCTCAATTCTTCCCAGAGTTGAATGACTACACAATTCAGCTGGTAGAAAAATGGCCTAGCATACAGAGTCTCATCCTGGGCTCCATCCCTAAGGCCGATAAACCTTAGTGAAATGGCACTTTCTTGTGATTTTAGCAACCTGAGGGACTTGGGAAGGTCAGTAGTTCAAAGTTACCATGGATACAAGTAGAGGTTGAAGCCAGATTAGGCTCCAAGAGGCCATGTTCTTAAAAAAATAAAATAAGTGGAGTGTGGTGGTACAAGCTTTCAATTAAAGCATTCAAGGGGCAGAGGCAGGTGAACCACTGTGAATTCAAGACCAGACTGGTCTACATAGTAAGTTCCAGGCCACCCAGAGCTACATGGTGGGAACTTGTCTGAAAATAAAACTAAGGGTTTTTCTTTTTAATTCATATGGGTACAATGTAGCTGTCTTCTGACACACCAGTAGAGGGCATCAGATCCCATTACTGATGACTGTGGGCCACCATGTGGTTGCTGGGATTTGTACTCAGGACCTCTGGAAGAGCAGTCAGTGTTCTTAACCACTGAGCCATCTCTCCAGCCTAAAAGGGTCTTATATAGTCCCAAGATGGCCTGGAACACACCATGTAGGATGGTATTAAAAAAAGAGGACGGGGGGGGGGGGGTGTTGGGGATTTAGCTCAGTGGTAGAGCGCTTGCCTAGGAAGCGAAAGGCCCTGGGTTCAGTCCCCAGCTCCGAAAAAAAGAAAAAAAAAAAAAAAAAAAGGATGTGATGACTCCTAAGGTATGGAGAATATTGTTATTATAGAATAGGGAGAAAGCAGGCAGAGGGAAGAGTTCAGGCTGACCATGTCCAGACCACTAAACTGAGCCATGAGAGGAGAGAGGGTGAGAGAACAGGAGAGGAGCCACCTACTGCGAGGTGGCTAGGGCCAGGACACCTGGGTCGCCAAAAAAAAAAACGACTGAGCTGTATGGGGATCAGGCTTGGTGAAAGGAAGCAAGGCCCAGCCCATAGGAGGAGGCAGAGGTTTCGGGTAGGGGGCGGGGCGGGCAGCGTTGGGAGGAGCCACAGAGTGAGACAGTTTGAGATCTCAGAGTATTGAATTTCTGACCCTACTGACTGTCCTGAGTACTAGGATTCCAGGACCGAGTCAGCACCAAGGCCTGTTTGCTTTTGTTTTATTTTTCAGACAGGGCTTCACATAGCTTGAGCTGGCCTCAATGAAGATGAGGACGCAGTGCACAGGGTGTGGTGTGTGTGTGTTGGGGGGGGGGTATCATGAGGCGGGATGGGGGCGGTACGGGACACCTCTGACCCTCTTGCCTCTTCATCTCCAGAGATATCTAGGATCACAGGCTTGGTTTGTCGTTGTCTGGTTTGTCGTTGTCGTTTAGCACATGTGAGCATTTGGTGGCATGTGCATGTGGGAGGGCTAGAGGAGACTAGAGGAAGACAGCAGGAATACAGTTTTTTGTTTGTTTTGTTTTTTTTTGTTTTTTTTTTTTTGTTTTTTGTTTTTTTTTTTTTTTTGGTTCTTTTTTTTGGAGCTGGGGACCGAACCCAGGGCCTTGCGCTTCCTAGGTAAGCGCTCTACCACTGAGCTAAATCCCCAACCCCAGGAATACAGTTTTACCCATTGTTCTCTGCCCTTCTCTGTCGAGATAGTCTTTCACTTAAACCCAAGCTTGAAGCAATTCTTGATCCTCGGCCTGTTCAAGTGCAGAATTAATGGTGTGTACCATCATACCTGGCTGGCTTTGAATTCACCACCTTCCTTCTTCAGCCTCCTGAGTGCTGAGATTATCAAGCCTACTTGTCATGTTTGAAGTAAAAAATTAATGTCTGAAGGCTGGTGAAATGACTCAGAGGTTAAGAGCTCTGGCTGCTCTTTCAGAGGTCCTGAGTTCAATTCCCAGCAACCACATGGTGGCTCACAACCATCTATAAGGGGATCTGATGCCCTCTTCAGGCCAGCGGATGTATATGCAACAGCACTCATATGTTAAATAAAACTTTTTAAAAAAGGCTTTAAAAAATTTAATGTCTAATACACATGGATGATTTGTCTGCCTTTCTTCCCTCATTCCTTCCTTTCTTTTTCTTTCTTATAAAGATGTATTTAGGGCTGAAAAAATGGCTTAAAGGTTAAGAGCACCTACTGCTTTTCTAGAGGTCCTGAGTTCAAATCCCAGCAAACACATGGTGGCTCACAACCATCTGTAACGGGATCTGATGCCCTCTTCTGAAGATAGCTACAGTGTACTTATACATAAATAAATAAATCTTAAAAAAAAAGATTTATTTCGGGGTTGGGGATTTAGCTCAGTGGTAGAGCGCTTGCCTAGCAAGCGCAAGGCCCTGGGTTCGGTCCCCAGCTCCGGAAAAAAAAAAGAAAAAAAAAAAGATTTATTTCATGTATGTGAGCACACTATCGCTGTTTTCAGACACACCAGTAGAGGGCATTGGATCCATTATAGATGTTTGTGAGCCACCACGTAATTACTGAGAATTGAACTCAGGACCTCTGTAAGAACAGTCAGTGCTCTTAACCCCTGAGCCATCTCTCCAGTCCTTTCCTTCCTTCCTTTTGCCCTGTAATTCCTTATGTAGATCAAGATGGCCTGGAACTTGGGTCAATCCTCCTGCCTCTCCTTTCCAACTGTGAGCATTATAGACCTCCACCACCAAGTTGAGTCTAGGAAAGCATCACTGTTGCTACCCTGCCTCCTCTGTTTTCTTTTTCCCATTACTGTTGTCCTACCTAAGGCGTGTGTCACCATCACCCAGCTACTGGCACCATTTCTTTTTTTCTTTTATGTATGTGAATACACTGTAGCTGTCTTCAGACACGCCAGAAGAGGGATTTGAATCCCATTACAGATGGTTGCGAGCTACCATGTGGTTGCTAGGATTTGAACTCAGGACCTCTGACCACTGAGCCATCTCTCCAGCCCCCTAGCACCATTTTTTTTTTTTTTCGGAGCTGGGGACCGAACCCAGGGCCTTGCGCTTGCTAGGCAAGCACTTACCACTGAGCTAAATCCCCAACCCCCTAGCACCATTTCTTAAATTATATTTATCATGTAGAAAGCAAACATTTTAAAATAACATTATTACAAACGTGATGAGCCAGGCCATGGCCACTACAATGTATCATAAAGCAGGTACAAGATATTTTACATTATGTCCTGTCTCCATAGTGATTGAGGTTACAAATTAATTAAGAGCCATTACTTGAGACTCCATTCTACTCTTCCAGCAGAGGTTCCCAAAGGACTCAGGATCAGTTACTTTTCTGTTGCTGGGATAAAACACCATGACCAAAAGCAATTTATGGAAGAAAGAGATTGTCTTGGTTTAAGGCTCCCACGGGAAAGTCTCTGATGTCTGGGGAAGTATGGCAGAAGGCAGGCAAGGCAGTCAGGCCCGGAACCTAGAACTCAGAATCTCTACTGCACAAAAGAAGCAGAGACAGGAAACTAGAAATAAGGCTTCAAGGGCTGGAGAGATGGCTCAGCAGTTAAGAGCACCCGACTGCTCTTCCAGAGGTCATGAGTTCAATTCCCAGCAACCACATGGTGGCTCACAACCATCTGTAAAGAGATCCGATGCCCTCTTCTGGTGTATCTGAAGACAGCTACAGTGTACTTATATATAATAAATAAATAAATCTTTAAAAAAAAAAAGAAATAAGGCTTCAAACTCTCAAACCAGCCCAGAGAGACATACTTCCTCCTGTAGGGCTGTACCTTCTAAAGGTTCCATAGTCTTTCCCAAATAGCATCACCAACTGGGACCAAATGTCACCTGAGCCTACAGGAGACATTTCTCATTCAAACCACCACAAATGGTATGACATAACTCTGTAAAACAAACAAACAAGCAAAGCAAAACCCTCTCTTATCTGATATTTTCATTAGTGGCACAGTTTGAAGAATTCACTCGGGGCTGGGCATGATGGCTCAGAGGTAAAGAGCACTGAATGCTCTTCCAGGGGGCCTGAGTTCAATTCCCAGCAACCACATGGTGGCTCTCAACCATCTGTAAATGGTAACTGATTCCCTCTTCTGGTGTGTCTGAAGACAGCGACAGTGTATTCATGTACCTAAAATAAAAAAAAATTCATTTTTTTCTCATTAAATAAAAGACAACGTGGTGGTTTAACTGTTGTTTCCATTTATTTTATGTGTATGGGCGTTTTGTTACTGTGTATTTTTTCCTGTGCACATCATGCAAGGGCAGTGCCCAAGAAGTCAAGACTGGAGTTATAGGGGGTTATGAATCGCCACGTGAGTGTTGGGAATTGAACCTGGATTGTCTGAGGGAACAGCAGGTACTCTGAACGGCTGAGCCATCTCTTCAACTCCTGTGCAGTGGTTTAAAAGAGAAATGTGATGTGCTCGCTTCGGCAGCACATATACTAAAAGAGAAACGTGGCTTGGGGATTTAGCTCAGTGGTTGAGCGCTTGCCTAGCAAGTGCAAGGCCCTGGGTTCGGTCCTCAGCTCCAGGAAAAAAGAAAAAAAGAAAAAAAAGAAAAGAAAAAAAGAAATGTCCCCCGTAGGCTAAGGGGGTTGAACTCTTGGTCCTTGGTTGGTGGGTACTGTCTAGGGAGGTCTAGGAAGTGCGGCCTTGGTTAAAGAACTATATCTCCTGTTGAAGGTGGAGTGGGGCTTTTTACCTATATTTTTCTTCCTCTCTGCTTTTTGCTTTTATTTTTGTAAAGATTTATTTATTATTTTTAAGTAGACTGTAGCTGTCTTCAGACACACCAGAAGAGATCATTGGATCCCATACAGATAGTTGTGAGCCACCATGTGGTTGCTGGGATTTGAACTCAGGACCTCTGGAAGAGCAGTCAGTGCTCTTAACTGCTGAGCCACCTCTCCAGCCCACTTTTTGCTTTTATGAAAGATGTGTGCTCTCAGCTTCCTGCTCTGGCCACTGTGTCTGCCTGGTTGTCATAATAGACTTCTCGTATCCCTCTGAATCAATAAGCCAAAATAAACTTTATTCTTAAGTTGCCTTTTGCCCTGGCGTTGCACAGCAACAGGAAAAGTAACCAATACAACCATCGCTAAAACAACAAACAAACCAAAAAAGAAGAGAGAGAGAGAGAGAGAGAGAGAGAGAGAGAGAGGGAGAGAGAGAGAGAGAGAGAAATTCATACTAAAACAAGCTCCACTGCCTTGGATTCAGACAAAGACACTCGAGTGGAGGTGACAAAGCTCAGTTTTTTCTCTAGAATACTTTTCTCTCTCTCTTTTTTTTTTTTTTTGACAATTCCATACATGTATATAAAATTCACTTCAGTATCCACCCCCAACTCCTCTCTCCTGATAAGTTATTCTCTGCCAGGAAAATGAGCTAATTCAAGCCAAATTAGAGTAAATAAAGGCAGTTTTATTTGGAAGCTGCTCTCTGGCAGGTTCACTGGTTTCAAGGGAGGAGGCCAGGGAAGTAGACAGTCAGGAAGGGGAAAAGGAAGAACATGCAAAGGAGAAAGAAAATGCTGAGGAGAAGGGGAGGGAAAAGGGGGAAGAGGAGGGAGGAAAGGGGGAGAGAGAGGGGAAGGAGGAAGAGAAAGAGCATGCAACAGGTCAGGAGAGGAAAAATGCAGAGAGGGGGAAGGGGAGAGGAAGCAAGAAGAAGTGGATTTTATAGGGAGGAGCTTTTGGGGGTCGGGAAACCTGGTCCCTTGGCTGGAAAGTTCAGGGGAGAAGGAGGGCAGGGTATGCTAGCCATGCCCTGTAACAGGTAGGGTCTGAGGGATCCTGGGTAATTGTTTATGACCACTTCCTGACATTAAGGCATTGTTGTGGGGTGCGGGGGTTTGGAATGTTGGCCAAGTCCAGAAAGAGCAGGCTGGTTTACTTGTTTTACTTCATGTCCATCTAGAGCTAGACACAAAGGCCTAGTTGAAGCATCTGTGGGTAGCCACTTCAGAGCGATCCTGGATGCAGATTCCAGGAAATACCTGGACTTGGCAGGATGCTGTAACACATATGTATATATGTATATATGTATATATGTATATATGTATATGTATATGTATATGTATATGTATATGTATATGTACAATGCATATATACATACATATGGCAGAAGATAAGGAATTTAGAGAGAAATTTTTTTTCTTGGGTACACATCTGAAAATTTTAGGCTCATGGTCTTGGTAGTTGGGGTGTGTATGGGGGTGCCCCAGGACCAGGGAAAGGGAAATGGATCCCACCCTCAGAAATAGGCATGGGGGAAGGAAATGGGCTATTGATTAACAGTACTTACATGGAGTCTACTTGACCTGTGAGAGGTGGATTAGAGTGCATGCCCTGAAGCTTATAAGAATGTTTTTGAGTTTACACAGAGATACATTTCAGATGTATTAGTATTGCCACTGTGTAATGTTAAAGCTCTGAACTTTGAGGTCTCAGTACAACAGTAGCACAGTGAGGGGAGGAAATCTGAAGCATTTTTATGCATCCCAGATACCTTAACTCAGGTTCCTATCACCGTTCAAGCTTCTCACATCCTCCGAACTTCATAACATGCACTTACCAACCTCAAAACACCTTCCTAGACCATCACTTTCTTAGATCCTCAAATACTTTCTTAGAAGCTTTTGTATGCTCAGACCTTACATAAACTTTAAACTTTATACTTCTTCTGTCCAATTATTCACCACCAGGCATGAATGGTTGATCACTGACTGGGAGCAGCCCCTGTAAAGTGAGTTTCTTTAGATACAGAAATAGTAAAAGGTTATTTCTTTCATTAGTCTAGTCCTCAAACCCTTCAGAGACCTGAGAAAGATAAATTATAATCTAAATGGCCTATGTATCAGTTAAAATGACAGAGACTAGTGCAAAGTCCACCACCTAGACAGTTATCCCAGGTTCCTGAGATCCCCATGGCGCCTCAGGGGAGGCAGTCTGGCCATCCGGCCCAGAAGATGAGAGGCTTTTTCTGTGGAGGAGAAACATGGGAAAGATTGACCTCTCGTTGTCTTAAGGAATGTGGGACAATTAATTCTCTGGTTGTCCTGTATGTCCACAGTTCAGACAGGGCCCTAGGCGCAGGAGAGGCAATGGGGCAGCCTCATCCAGGGGTTAGCGTACCACAATCTGGTTGATCTGGGCTGCTTATGTATTCAACTGTTAAACATACTGGCCCACAAGATCTGGTTGCCCCCATGAACAGATGATCCTCACAGGCACCACGCTCCCAAATTTTAAACTATTGGTTAAATAAAAATGGCTACAGTCAATCGCTGGGGAGAATAGAAGGAGGCGGAGTTTCAGGTACCCGGTTGAGGGTCACAGGTAAGGACCACAAGGATGAAGGAAAAGTGTGGTAAAGAAGGCGAAAGAAAAGTGAAGGAAGAGGAAAAGGAAACGGAAAGAACAGGAAGTTTCCATTGGATATGGACCAGGAAGTACATGCGCGAGTGAGATGGACCCTGAGGACCGCGTGGTGAAGGAACACAAGTAACTCGGGCAAGACTCAAACGGCAAGTTCTTGGATAACGCAGTAGCTGGGAAGTAGACAGTCTAGTGACTAGCAATATAGATTTGGGGTAATTACCCAGTACTTGTGCTATATAGATGATTTTGAAAAACCCATAGGATAGTGCTGGAGAGATGGCTCAGCAGTTAAGAATACTGGCTGATCTTCCAAAGGACCAGAGTTCAACTTCTAGCAACTCCATGGTGGCCCACGTCCTTCTGTAATGGGATCTGATGCCCTCTTCTGGCATACAGGTGTACATGCGGATAGAGCACATACACACATATAAATATAAGTAAATCTTTAAAAAAAATCCATAGGACTCTGCCTTGATTATTGTGTGTGGGGTTGGTTGTGTCATATAAATAACACTTAAACTTTATAACAATCCAGAGAGAGGCCTTTGTTGTTGTGCCCATATCTTCCTGGAGACCTTGAAGGTCGCTGCTAGGATTTGGGAGTCTCTGTTATGGTGAGTTTAAGCATCTTAAACGCCATACTGAGCAGGTTCTCTGACAGGTTTGATAGGCTACTACCTATTAACTGTATCTGAGTTAAACAACCTTTGTCTGTTTTTAGTTATCTGCTCTAAACTGTCCCTGTGTGTTAAAATAAAGAACCTTTAGTAGAGACATAAGCATAACCATAAGTATTGGAAGACAAAAACTAAGTTCTAACAAGTGGAAACAATCTAATGTCTGAAATTAATACCAAGTGGGTTACTATTATTTTACAAGGCTTTATCTCCTACTCCCTGCAGACACCAGCCAATAATACCCACTAATACTACACTATATATCCATCAATACTAAACTACATATCCACCAGTACTGACTCACTATCTTTTTTTAAGATTTATTTATTATATACAAGTACACTGTCGCTATCTTCAGACACACCAGAAGAGGGCATCAGATCCCATTACAGATGGTTGTGAGCCACCATGTGGTTGTTGGGATTTGAACTCAGGACCTCTGGAAGAACAGTCAGTGCTCATAACCACTGAGCCATCTCTCCAGCCCCTGACTCACTATACCAGGCTGGCCAAGATCCTCCTGACTCTAGCTCCCATGTGCTGGAATTAAATGTATATACCACCATGCTGATTTAAGAGTTTCTCTTATTAATTAAATTTTTTCAATTACATTTATTATTTTTGTGCATAAATGTACATGTATGTTACAGGCCAGCTTGGGCCAAAGAGTTAGAACCTATTTCAGAAAGATAAAGTGAACAAAAACAACACCACCATAAATAAAAACTAAGAACAGGGGTTGGGGATTTAGCTCAGTGGTAGAATGCCCTGGGTTCGGTCCCCAGCTCCGAAAAAAAAGAAAAAAAAAAAAAAGAAAGAAAGAAAGAATTAGGAGGAGCCAGTGGGCACTTTAATTACTATTATAGTAATTAAATATACTTTCTTTAAATTCTTTAAAAAATTCTTTAAAAAAAAAAAGATCTATTTACTTATTATATGAGTACCCTGTAGCTGTCTTCAGACACCAGAAGAGGGCATCAGATCCCATTACACATGGTTGTGAGCCACCATGTAGTTGCTGGGAATTGAACTCAGATCCTCTGGAAGAACAGTCAGTGCTCTTAACCACTGAGCCATCTCTCCAGCCCCCATCCAAAAATTCTAACCACCTCTTGCTAGGTGTGGTGGATGTATATAACCCCAGCCTGAGAGTGGGGGCTGGGAGGTAGCTCAGGCAGGAGGAGTAAGGGGTGTAAGTCATTCTAGGTTGCTTAGCAAGACTGAACAGGGACCAGATGTGCATGTAAAAAGTGGCTTACAAGCCTTGCACTTGGGACATAGAGGCAGGAAGATCAAGCCTTAAAGGTTAATGTCCCTTAATATTGACTTCAAGATGACCTTGGAATTCAGAAGACCCATCTCAAGCCTATCAAAACAAAGAAGACAATGAACTTAGACTATGGACCAAAAGCGCCCCCCCTCCGCCCCCTTAAAGAAAGACACAGTCTCAAGATGGGTGCAAGTCTTTTTAATTCTAGCACTGAGGAGACAGAGGCAGGCAGAGTTCTAAGGTCAGCCTGGTCTACAGATCCGGTTCCAGGACTGCCTAGGCTACACTGAGAAAACTTGTCTTGAAAACAAAGAAACTAACAAGGTAATCTCACTATGTAGATCAGGTTAGCATCAAAATCAAGGAGCTCCCCTCACCTCCGTACCTCCAGCACCCTAGTGTAAAGGCATTCACTACTCATTATGTAGATGAGGCTTGTACAGATCCACTTGCTTCTGGGATAAAAGTTGTACTCCTGACTGTTTATTACATTCTGCTGTTCAAACCCTGGGCTGGCACTCAGCCTGCAGGGGAAAATGAGACCAGTACTGTTGGCGGTTTGTTTAGGCTCCGCCTCACAGTTACCTGGCAACAGCCATGTGTGCCGGACTTGTATAAATGGGGCTGCTCCTTACTCTCTTCTCTCTTTCTCCCCATTCCCATGGCCAGCCTCTCTCTCTCTCTCTCTCTCTCTCTCTCTCTCTCTCTCTCTCTCTCTCTCTCTCTCTCCCTCTCTCCCCCCCCTTCCTTTTCCCTCCCCTCTCCTCTTCTCTCCCCCCCCCCCAGCTCCCACACCCATGCCCTAAATAAATTCTATTCTATACTATACCATCCTTGTGGCATGGGCCAGCAGAAGCACCCCCTTCACCCAAACCATACCGCGCCTCCACCAAACATATCTATCTCTGGCTTCGCTTTCTTTTTAGAAAACACAACAACTACCATAACTTTTGAGCCTAATTTAAAGCAAGCTTTACTAAATACAGGCCAGGATGAGGGAACGCTGGACATTAACACACCCTGGATTCCCAGAGTATGGCCGCGAATTACATTGATCAAAGACTTAGAAAAGCAAACCCTACAAGGCTACACATTTGCTACCTTCATCCAAGGGGGGGGGCGGGGGGAGGGCAAGCATACAAACTGACGCACTTCCTGCCTACATGGTACCTCCCACCTGCTTGTGATCAAGACATCCTGTGCAGTAGAAGCTACCAAGCTTGTCTACAGGGCAAAGAAACACACGGCTTGTTATCTTACATGAGCAATGGCCTCCAATATTCTAGAAAGTTATTTAGCCTGGGCAAATGGGGCTCACATAAGAGGCATTAAAAAAAAAAAGGCTTATTTATTATACAAGTGTTCTATCTGTGTGTACATCTGCACACCAGAGGAGGGGATCCGATAACATTAGATAATTGGGAGCCACCACATAGTTGCTGGGAATTGAACACACACCCTGCATTTTTGTTTCATAGCTCTTTCTCTGTCTTTCTCTTTTTTTCAGGGGGCTGGGTTTCTGTGTGTAGACCTGGTTGTCGTGGAACTCATTTTATAGAGCAAGCTGGCCTCAAACTTCAAAAGATCTGCCTGCCTCTGCCTTCCCAGTGCTGGCATTAAAGGTGTGCGCTACCACCTCTGGTCTTTATAAATCTTTTCAGTACAGCAATTTAAAAATTTCTTTTTTAAAGATTTTTATTTATTTTACCTATGGGAGTATACTGTAGCTGTCTTCAGACAGACCAGAAGAGGGCATCAGATCCCATTACAGATGGTTATAAGCCACCATGTGGTCGCTGGGATTTGAACTCAGGACCTCTGGAAGAGCAGTCAGTGCTCTTAACCGCTGAACCATCTCTCCAGCCCTTTGTTTTGCTTTTTAAGACAGGGTTTCTTTATGTATATAGCCTTGGCTGTCCTGCAACTTGCTCTGTAAATTAGGCTGGCCTCAAACTCTGAGATCTGCCTGCTTCTGCCTCCCCAGTGCTGGGATTAAAGATGTGCCTCACCAAGCCTGGCCCTTTTTTTAAAAATTTTTAATTATGTATGTATATGCCACATGTCACACATGCAGGTGTTACCCAGAAAGCATTGTATTCCCTGAATCTGGATTATAGGTGCTGTAGGAGTTGTAAACTGCCTGATATAGGTGCTGGGAACTGAGCTCGGGTCCTTTGGAAGAACAGGAAGTTCCCTGAGCCATCTCTCCAGCCTGCTTCCTTTCTCTCTTTTTATTTAGTTATTATTTCTTTTTAAAGATTTATTTATTTATTTATTTATTTATTTATTTATTTATTTATTATGTATACAGCATTCTGTCTGCTTTCATGTGTGCCTGCAGGCCAGGGGAGGGCACCAGATCCCACCACCGATAGTTGTGAGACACCATTCAGTTGCTGGGAATTGAACTCAGGACCTCTGGAAGAGCAGTCAGTGCTCTTACCTCTTACCCCCTGCCCCCATTTGTTCTTTTTTTTTTTTTTTTTTTTTTTTTTTGGTTCTTTTTTTCGGAGCTGGGGACCGAACCCAGGGCCTTGTGCTTCCTAGGTAAGCGCTCTACCACTGAGCTAAATCCCCAGCCCCAATTTGTTCTTTTTGAGACAGTTTCTCTGTGTGGCCTTGGCTACCTTGGAATTTGCTCAATAGACCATGTTATCCTTGAACTCATAAATCCACTTGCCTCTCTTTGGGATTAAGGAGGTGCTCCACCACCAATAGGCCCTTTTTTCTCTTTATCAGGATCAGGCTGGAGAGATGGCTCAATGGTTAAGAGCACTGACTGCTCTTCTAGAGGTCCTGAGTTCAAATCCCAGCAACCACATGGTGGCTCACAACCATCTGTGATGGGACCTGATACCCTTTTCTGGTGTGTCTGAAGATGGTGACAGTGTACGCTTATTAAAAAAAAAAAAAAAAGGGGAGTTGGGGATTTAGCTCAGTGGTAGACCGCTTGCCTAGCAACCACAAGGCCGTGGGTTCGGTCCCCAGCTCCGGAAAAAAAAAAAAAAAAGATCAGGTGTCATGTGACTCAGGTTTTTCTCAGTTGCTGTATAACTGAGTGCGGTTGGTCCTGGTGCCCCTTCTCCTTTAGTCTTCCGAGGGCTGGGACCTCCATTCCTGTTTTATTGGTTGTTTTGAGACGGTCTAAGTATCCTGGAATGTGCCTCACAGCCAGACTTGCCCGCAAACTGATAAGAACAGAAGATAGAAACTGGGCAGGCAGTTTAGGGACCGGATCCTCAGCTCTTGTCCTTGGCCAGAAGCCAAAATGCCAGAAATGCTTGGCACCTTTAGGTCTTCCTTTCGTTTCTTTTCTTTTTAATACATTTACTTGGTTTTCCTTAGGTGGGAACAGAACTTCAGTCCAGCCAGCCATCCTTTCCTGTAGACATTCAGATTAGGTCTCTGGACTTTCAGAGTGGGAATGGAATCTGTTTTGTTATTCTTAGTAGAGGCTCTGTGAACACTTTGGTCTTCACTAAACTGCTCACTTAATATTCTCTCTCTCTCTCTCTCTCTCTCTCTCTCTCTCTCTCTCTCCAATAGATGATCCTGCAACTGTTTTAACTCTACCCTCCAAAGGCCTGGAAGTCAGCAGGAGCAGACACTGGAATCCCTTGGTGCGCTGTTTTCTGCCATTAGCAACTAGTCCCCACTCTTGGGGGACAGATGTTAGGTCACTAGACAGTGATTAGCAAGTCTTGGGGGGTATTGAGAACAACACTTCCCTAGTGGTTACTTTTGTGTCCCACTTCCTGTTTCCTACTCTAGAGGTTACTTTTGTGTCCCACTTTCCTGTTTTTACTCTAGAAAGGTAAGTATCACTAGCACCTGGGTGTGGGATTTAAATATCATTTAAATATCATTTAAATATCACTTAAGAAGGCAGAGATAGACCAGGCACAAGGGAAAGCTATTTCCTCCTGCTCAAAAGAATGGAATCTGAGTTTGACCTCTGGTCCTGGGTGGATCTGATCTACGTCAACGATTAGAACATCACGAAGGATTCTCTCCTTCCAAGAGTTAATCCAGCTGGGCTGCCTGTCGATCACCTCAGTCCAGAGATCAAGGCCTAGGGAGAGTTGATTCATCTGAAGTAGAGGGAGGGTAATTACCCTCTAATGAGTAATAAACATATACTTCCCAGAAGCCCCACCCCCAAGCAGTTGATTACAGAGCTTTTGCAAGGAAGTACTGCTAAACCTGCTCATTTTTCTGGGTTCCGACTCAGGAAGTTTAGTTCAGCCTGCCCTTGCCTCTTGCCACCAAGCCTGACAATGAAACTAAGGGTCACCATATCAGGAAAGCGCCGACCTTCAAAAATCTGTTCTCTGCTCTCCACACTTTTACCGTGGCACTTGTGTATCCCCCTCTCCCCGATAGACAGATAGATGGACAGACGGATGGGCTGGAGATGGCTCAGAAACTAAGAGTACTTGCTGATTAGCTTCTCAGTGCCCACATGGGAACATAGGTAATATCTGTTTGTCACTTCCAGAGGATCCAACGCACTTTTCTGGCCTCCCTGGGTGCCAGTGATTCATCTGATATACATACATGTAGGCCAACGCTCATACACATAAAATAAAACAAATATATCTTCAGCCGGTCGGTGATGGTGCGTGTTTTTAATCCAAGCACTTGGGGGCAGAGGTGATCTCTGAGTCTGAGACCAGCCAGGTATATATATATATATATATATATATATATATATATATATATATATATATATATATGTATGTATGTATGTATGTATGTATGTATGTATGTATGTATTTGTTTGTGTGCATGCATGTCATGCAAAGATGTCAATTTACGGGAGTTGGTGCTTACAGGACTATGTGGGTTCTTGGGATTGAACTCACACTGCCAAGTTCTTATATTAACGAGGCTTGGAACCTGATTTTTTTCCTGGTAACAAATCTTGCAGTGTTCTGTCCTTCTCTGTCCTCTCAAATCCTAGGATTACAGGGTTGTTCCGCCAGATCAGCCATTGTGTTGCTACGGGTTAAATTTAGGATCTCAAGCGCTAGGCAGACGCTCTAACAGTAAGCTATATTCACAGCCTTTTGTTTTCAGTGACCTTATTCTTTCGGTCTCCATACTTGCTGCAAACTGGATAGTAACCTACAGTATTGTCTAGATTAAAGCTCCAAGGGCCGTCCGGCAGGCAAGGCTGGGTTCCTCCTATTGCGTCATACTGGGGCCAAGTCACACAAGTAATGAAGTCTGATTCAGTTTCTCAAGCAGCTGGAGGTGGCCTAGCCTGAGGGGGCGTCTGTAGCAGGCAACCTATGAGCCAGATCTCTGCTTTGACTGTTCCCTGACCTTTGCTGTCACTGGCCTGTGTGGGCCCATGTGGGTTAGGCTCAGGACAGATGTTGGCATTTGGAGCAGCACTGCCCTGTATCAGCCAGCCCTTTGAGGAGACCAAACCAAACACTGTTACTAAGGAGAGAGAGGGAGAAGACAATAAAAACCTGCTCAGAAAGCCTTGTACTCTCAACAGCGTGGCTTCCTCTTTAGTTCTGGGTTGCTTTGTGTTTTGATAGGGTCTCTCTCTTTCTCTAGCCCAGGCTAACTAATCTACCTGCCTCAGCCTACAAGTGTGGGACTTTGGGTACACTGCCACACCCGGTTTAAGTTTTTTATTTTATTTTACTTTTTTCTTTAAAGCACTGCTGACTGAGCTTCTGGCCTCCAGCAAGCTAGGAAAGCATTTGGCTACAGAGGCATGCTCTTAGACCTTTAAAATTTTGTTTTTGAGAAAGGAGGGTGGGGGGAGAAGGGTGAAAGAGAGAGAAAGGGGGATGGGGAAGAGCAACTATGGTGGCATATATATATTAATACTATATATAATATATATATGCCTTTAATCCCAGTAGTCAGATCTCAGAGTTTGAGGCCAGCCTGGTCTTCAGAGTAAGTTTTTATGATAGCATGGGCTATGCAGAGAAACCATCTTGAAAACAAAAACAAAACAAAAAGAAAGAAGAAAAAAGGGTCTCATGTATCCTAGGCTAGCCTTGAAACACTTTTTTTCTTTTTTAAAGATTTACTTATTATATGAATACACTGTAGCTGTCTTCAGACCCACCAGAAGAGGCACCAGACCCCATTACAGATGGATGCGAGCCACCATGTGGCTGCTGGGATTTGAACTCTGGACCTCTGAAAGAGCAATCAATGCTCTTAACACCTGAGCCATCTCCCTAACCCTAACCCCTTGAAACACTTTTTTTTTTTTTTTTTGGTTCTTTTTTTCGGAGCTGGGGACCGAACCCAGGGCCTTGCGCTTCCTAGGTAAGCGCTCTACCACTGAGCTAAATCCCCAGCCCCTTGAAACACTTTTTAATTGATTTTTTTTTTTTTTTTTTTTTTTTTTTTTGAGACAGGGTCTCACTACATAGCCTTGGCTACCAGCAAACTCACTGAGATTTGCCTGCCTTAGCCTCCCGGGTGCTGGGATTAAAGGCTTCTGCTTTTGAACCTGAAGGTAATTTAAAGGATCATCTATGGATGGCAAGATGGTTCTGTAGGTAACTGTGTCAGCCACCCACCAAGGCTGACAAGGACCCTCACACTAGATCAAAGAATGGACTCGTGCAGGTTATTCTTAGATTTTCACACACACACTGGATGGCACGTACACATTAGATGGTACACACAGGACCGGGATATCATAGGTTAGCCCCACCCCCGCAGTTACCTTTCCCTATCCTTCAAGAACCCCAAGCAACCTATCGGTAGACTCCAGTTCATTTACATTCTGCCTTCGTAAATCCTATGGTAATTAGGTCCAGCTTGCTCCAGAGTATATTACCGTTTTCCTTCATGCAAACAATCATCTCCTAGGGAGCACAGGTTTGATGTAGGGTTCTTTTTCTCCTGAGTCACTGAATAAACACATTAAGCAGTGCCGCAGTCCCCGTCCAGAGCTCCAGGTGCAGGAGCGCTAAGGAGTTCTAGGCTAGCCTGGTAACAAAAGAACACCACGCCTCAATAAGTGCCTCAAAAGGTGCGAGGGGCCGAAGAATGGCTCAGTGAGTAAAGGTGCCTCCCACCAAGCCTCAGTTTGATCCCTGGAACCCACGTGGAGCCTGGGCAGGCTTTCCTGCAGATCTACGTGCTCCAGATCAACCTCAGTCAACCAATAAACAAATAAAAAAGAAAGGTAAAGATAAATAACCACTCCTGGTGGTCAACCCCAGTATTCCCAGCATTCCTGGGGGTGGGGCAAAACTTGCTCAAGGTGATCCTTTGATACAGCTGCAAACAAAGGCCAGCCAGAACTTCCTCCTACCTGTTCCCCTATACTCCCAATTATGTTATGAAACACCATTTTTTTTCCTTTTTTAGTGTCAAAATTTATTGAATAACAACAAATTCACAGCTGCAGTGATTTCAAATATATATATATATATATATTTTTTTTTTGGAAACAAGGTTTCTCTGTGTAGGCCTGACTCGATATATAGACCAAATTTATTGATCCACCTATCTCTGCTTCTCCAGTTTTGGGATTAAAGGCCTGTGACTAAAATCTAACTACTAATATTAAAGGTGGTCCAGCAGAGTTAAGAAATGGCCAGACCTGGGGTTGGGGATTTAGCTCAGTGGTAGAGCACTTGCCTAGCAAGCACAAGGCCCTGGGTTCGGTCCCCAGCCTTGAAAAAAAAGAAAAGAAAAAAAAGAAAAAAAGGTCAGGCCGGGGTTGGGGATTTAGTTCAGTGGTAGAGTGCTTGCAGGGCAAGGGCAAAGCAAGGCCCTGGGTTTGGTCCTTAGCTCGGGGTGGGGAGGTGGGGAGAGGGGAAGAAATGGTTAGACCAAAATGCAAATAGGGCTAGGTGGGGTGGGACCACCTTTAATCCTAATACTCTGCTGGAAGAGGCAGGCTGATCTTTCAGGGCTGCATGACACTGACTGAAAGATTAAAACAAAAATGGAAATGAGGAGGGGAGAAGGCTGATAGTTAAAAGTACACTCTACTTTTACTGAGTATGTGTTGGCCTCCATAGGTCCTGACCTCACGTACCTGATGTAGTGAGGCACACCTTTAAAAAAAGCTTCGGATGCAAGGCCCTGGGTTCGGTCCCCAGCTCCGAAAAAAAAAAAAGAAAAAAAAAAAAAAAGCTTCGGAGCCAACTCTTTTTTTTTTTTTTTTTTCCCGGAGCTGGGGACCGAACCCAGGGCCTTGCGCTTCCTAGGTAAGCGCTCTACCACTGAGCTAAATCCCCAGCCCCGGAGCCAACTCTTAAGTTCCAGTCCCTCCTAGTCTACGAATGAGACCTGTCTCATAAAATTAATCTTTTAAAATGCAGCCGTTGTAGTAATCAGGCCTGGAGAGTCTGGGTTAGGAGCAAAGACTCAGTAGCCAGCCACTGAGATGAATGCACAGGGTTAGGTCTTCAACAGTAAAGCCAGGCCCAGATGCAGACGCAGACAGATGGGCAGCAGGGAGATAGCAGGAAGTTCAGTCTGGGTGTTAGATGACAGGTTTGTGGGACTTGCATTTTGGGGGTTCAGGTGAGAAGACCCATTCTTTATAAACAAATGCAAAGCTGGACCCTGATGCTGGTGCATAACTTTAATCCCAGTACTGTGTTTGGGGGTGGTGGGCAGGGGCATGCAAATGTCTGAGTTCGGGGCCCAAAGGGTCTGGTCTACTGAGAGGTCCAAGGCTACACGGAGAAATCCTATCTCGGAGAAAAAAACAAAACAAAACAAAACTAAGTAAACACTCTCCTACCTCCTCTTCCCCAAATTCTATCTCTGGTTGTGGAATTACCCGCATGCTTTAGTATAGGCAACGGATGCACTTAGCTTGGGAGTCTGCAAGCCTTTGGAACTCCTCAAAGTCCCACATCTCTTTCACAATCTTGTTTTTTTTTTTTTTTTGTTTCTGTTTTTCTGAAAGAGGGTCTTACTTTGCAGCTTTGGCTGTCCTGGAACCAATGCATGCCAGCCAAGCCTTGGACTGGGGGATTTGCCTACCTCTGCCTCCCCAGTGCTGGGATTAAGGTCACGAGCCACCACACCTGGCTCTTCTAATTCAGATGTAAGGGGATGACCTGGGTTACCGGTCTTGTAAATGAAGCCTCCTGGGGATCTTTGTCCGGGCGGAGGCAGCACAAGGTTGTCTCTCCGAAAAAGACGTGGGTCAGTGGACACAACCCCCCACGCCCCTCCCCCCGGGCTGGAAGTCGAAGTTGCTCACCACCTTTAGGTGGAAATCGACGAGGAATTCACGTAGCGTTCCGGGGCCTTTCCCCTACTGGAACCACCCACTAGTCTAGCTCTACTCCCGGGAGTTTGTGGGAACTTCCGGAAGAAGGGAAGTCAGGTGTCCAGCATCTGCGAACTTCAGCCCTGCAGCAACCCAGCGGAGGGAGGGATCTGCAGCTGGGGAAAACAGATGTCCAGGCCCTCGGCGGAAATAAAGCGCAAGCTCCGCCCCAGTCACCCGGCGGTAGGACCCCAGGCAGTAAACCCCACCCCATTCCTCTGGCAACTCCTGGCCCGGACGAGTTGTTTACGGATCCAGCTCCCGCTTTGGTGTCCCAGGAGAAGGGAAGCACACTAGCTCCTGCGCCCCCCACCCCCACCCCAGGACCTTTCTCCACTAGTGGTGGGCGGCTGGGATGGCTACCCTTGCTCTCAGCCCTGGATTTTCCGAGAGGATTGCGGGCTGTTTGCCCCAGGAGAGGCGCGAGAGAGAAACAACTCCAATTTTGGTTAAAAGTGGAGCTAAAAAAAAAAAAAAAAAAAGTCTGCTAGGCAGGACCCATCATCTTCCTAGTGCAGGCCTGGGTGAAAGACAGCAGTGAGTGGTTCTTCCCTCCTGGGTGTGAGCTCAGCACTTGGGGAAGTAAAACACTTTGTGTAACCGCCCTAACTAGATTCCCCGGAAGTCAGATTTAGAAAATACTTATAGAAAATTATTTCCCCTGTTCCCGGTTCGGGCTATCGCCTACCCTTTTCTCCAATTCCCTGTTGGAAGCAGCCCAGTCAGCCTGCTAACTCACTCAGTGCATAAGCCTTGCTGATTTTTTTTTTTTTTTGAGTTCTCAAGAATGCAGATAGTAAACTGTGTGGTGCAATCCCAGCTGGGAAGATGTAGAGGTAGGATCTCTGAGAGTACAAGGTCGGTTTGGTCTACAAAACTAGCTCTAGGACAGTCAGGAAGACTACTTAAACTCTGCTCCCCGCACCCCCATTCCCCACCCCCAAACGCGGATGTCCTGTGTAACCTAAAGCAACTTTTGTCTTCCCTACTGTACCTCAAGCCTCCCTATTTGTCTTTAGAAACAAGGTCTCTTTATGTGGCCTCTGCCAGCAATTGACTTTCTCTCCTCCAGCCACAACCTTTCAATTGCTGACTGCAGTGCCAGCCAACACAGCCACCTCCTGGTTTTTTGTTTGTTTTTTGAGACAGGGTCTCAGGTACCCACCTCCTATTGCTTCAGAGACCATCTGTGGGGTTTACGTCAGGGTTTATATGCTTCTTACAGGCTCTTCTCAGAAGAGGCAATATTTATTTGTGGTTACACCAGAGTTCAGCTACAGAAAAAAAAAAAAAACACAACAAAACCCTAACATTGTGCGGGGTTGTTTTTATTTCATTGTGTGGACTTAGGTGCACTTAGACCAGGCTGGCCTTGAATTCACTGAGATCACATTACCTCCTAGTGCAGGGATTACAGGATTAAAGGTGTTTCTACCACTCCCGGGTTTTTAATTTTCTTAAGACAGGCTCTCAGATACCTCGGGCCTGTATTTCTGGAAAATAGCCAGGCACTCCAGATCCTTCTACTTCTGACTTCCAGGTAAATGCGGCCATGACAGGTTTATACAGTGCTGTGGCTGTAACCCAGGGAGCTTACTCCTTAGAGTAGGCTGGCCTTGAACAGTCTCAGCTACCTAGTTTTCTTGACCTTGGCTACCAACACTCCCACTTCTAGTGTTCTTCCTCCTTAGAGAGGCCATCAGTACCACCATAGCTGCCAGCTAATTGCATGACTAAATGCTTGCCTGTCACTAGGTACCACTCATTGTTTTAGACTGGCCAGAGCCACAGCGCTTCTCTGATTAGGAAACAAAGACAGCAAGTGTACAGTGGGTCATTTAAAATAATGATTACAAACACTGTCTGCAGCCAGTTCTGGGGTTCTCAGAAGTTCTCTGAATTCTCACACTGAAAGGCCTGGTTTGCTTCAGTTCTTTTTGCTTTTTTAGGCCTTTATCTCCCCCCCCCCTCTCTTCCTCTTCTCTCTTCTTGTTGGACTGGACACAAGTTTCCATTAGCCTAATTCGTTTCAAGCACACACCATGTTGCCCAGGTTGGCTCCAATTCTTTGTCTCTGTGTCTCTCTTTTGGTTTTTGGAGACATGGTCTCCCTGTGAAGGTTTGATGGCGTAGAATCAGCACTGTAGGTCAGGCTGGCCTTGAACTTGTAACACTACTTATCTTTTCTGTCTCTGACTCACAAATGCTACTATAGGATCCATCACTACACTGACAAAGCTCTTTAAAAACTGTGTGTGTGTGTGGTGTGTGAATTCTAGCATTCCAGAGTTAGAAGCAGGTGGGCTATAGAGTGAAACCTTTGTCTCAAAAAGAGAGAAAACAAGTTAGAATACTGATCAACACCATTTGTTTCTCTCCACCCCTTTAGTGAGTTAGTTAGGTGTGGTCTGGGGCTGAATACCCTAGGCAGCTGTCAGAAGCCTCAGAGCTTGCTTTACAGGAATGAGTAATGTAGTTTTTTCCTTCCAGGAAGTTTTTCCAGTCCTGAAGCTTTCTTCTTTCTTCTCTCCGGCCTCTTCCCTTATGTTTTAATTACTTTAAATTACATTTATTTATTTTTTTTTGGGGGGGGGGACACAAGCCACTGTGTGTATATGTAGGCAGGGAGGAGCTTTTGGAAAGCACACTTATTTTGTAGAAGACACAGGTCAGTACGTGCCCTGTGTGTGTGTGTGTGTGTGTGTGTGTGTGTGAGAGAGAGAGAGAGAGAGAGAGAGAGAGAGAGAGAGAGAGAGAGAGGGCAGATTTTGAGAGTTGGCAGTTCTCTTATCAAGTGGAGCCTGGGATGGAGCTCTTGTATTCAGGTTTCTTTGGCAAAGGTTACCCTGAAAACTATTTCTGCTGTCCAGATTTTGTTTGTTATTTAATTATTTCAAGAGTGTGTCTTTCAGTCTCAACATTGCCTCATCTACAGAGTGAGTTCCAGGACAGCCGATGCTACACAGAGAAACCCTGTCTCAAGAAACAACAGAAAAATATTAATTTATGTATGTGTATACTGCATGTAATTATTTTAGACTCAAAGTCTTTGTAGTCCAGGGTTCTTGAACTTGATTTCAATTAAGCCCTAATTTCAGCCACTACCCAGTATAATGTTGGTGTTCCAATTGAGTTCTTTAGAACACTGGTACTGCATTTAAGAATAAAACACTGGGGCCATGAATGGTGCTTTCTGGTGAACAATTGGAGCAAAAAAAAAGAGCTGTCTACACAGCATCACATCCCATTCTGTTGTAATAAGCAAGCCCTCTCCCTCCCTCCCTATTGAGGTTTGGGCAAGCATTTGGAATCCTCACACTGGAAGGGAGTAAGGGAGATTAGATTGCTGGTTCTAGGCTAGCCTGGGCTACATAATAAGATCCAGTTCTTGAAAGACCAGGTTTTTTTTTTTTTTTTTTTTTTTTTTTTTTTTTTTTAAAGGTGGTGGTAGCCCATGCCTTTAATCTCAGCCAGCACTCAGGAGGAAGGGCAGGTGGATCTCTTGAGTTTGAAGCCAACCTAGTCTACAGAGTTAATTCTAGGATAGCCAGGGCTACCCAGAGAAATACTGTCTACCCTTGCCACCCCACCTCCCCCACCAAAAAAAAATAAAAAAAATAAAAAAATAAAAAGAGAGGGGCTGGGGATTTAGCTCAGTGGTAGAGTGCTTACCTAGGAAGCGCAAGGCCCTGGGTTCGGTCCCCAGCTCCGAAAAAAAGAACCAAAAAAAAATAATAATAATAAAAATAAAAAGAGAAAGAAAAGAACGATTTCGTAGAGGACACTTATTTTGGTAGCTCAGGTTTTCCTCCATCTTCAGCAACCGGATCGCCTCAGCCTCCTAAGTACAGAATGACAGGAATAGTCAGTTACTGTGTGTGGCTGCATTAGACTTTGTGGGACACAATCCGTTATTAGCTTTGTAATCTTGGGCATGTTACTGCCCAAATTAATTTTTCCCCATTCAAAATTTCTGACGCTGATTATGTTTTCGATGTTTTGAGACATATCTTTCTGTGTAGTCCTAGCCGTCCTCGCACTCACTGTGTAGATTAGGTTGGCCTTAAAACTCAAGAGATCCTCCTGCCTCTGCCTCCAGAGTGGAGTCTTAAAGTCGTGTACTGCCACGCCTGGCATTGAGCTTGTTATAAGCAGTGCTAAATGCCTGTTAACTGGGACACCCAGAACAGGTAGGTCTGCTGTCAATTTACATTTCTAAGGCCATCTCCAAAAGATCAGAGAGAACCTCAGTTCCTATCTTTAAAGTGTTTCAGTTTTTTAAAGGCGGATCCAGCTCCGTAATGTAGGACACATTAAGTGCTTAACTGTAGATAATGCAGTGACACTATATTAATTCCAATTGTTAAACGTGGTGACAGCCGTCAATGACAAACTATTAAACAAGGAGAAAGGAGGCAAAATGGAGGCCAGAGATTGAGGTGCCTAGGGCAAATTCTCTAACCTTTTTGATTGCAAAAGTAGGTTACCGTGCTTTCTACTAGGAGGGTAAATTGAGTATTTTGAGAGCTTGGCTTCACGAAGTTCTCCAGAGTGCGTCATTCTCAAAGCCGAGTGATGGGAGTGAACCCTGCCTGGCCCGTGGTTTAGCGTGTCTGGGGCAGCTTAAGAAAATGGCGTTTGCTAGAGCTTCCCAAAAGCCTTCAGCTCAGTGGACTTGGGTTTTCGTGTGCCGTCACCAAGCTGTCGTCCCGCCCGCCGCCACAGGGCTTCCACCCACGGCGAGGGGGAGCCGCCCGCCCATCCCGGCAGGGGTGACATTCGAGAGGTGCTGTGTAGGAGCGGTGAAGGGAAAACTCGAACGGTCCCGGGTGACGCGACACCCTCGCCCTCGCGCGTCTCAGCGCTGACACTTGTGGAGCTGCAAGGCTCCGCTAAAGCGTACCACCTAACGAGGAAAAGAAGCCTCTTGAGGAGGGCCAACATGGCGACCAACTCCACTTGGCACAGCCCGGTTCCCTCCTCATGAGGGGCGGCCCTCTAACGACTATTGGCCAAAGCTAGAGGCGGTGCCAGGCTGCTTTCGCTGCCTCATTGGCCTGAGTATCTGAGGGGGAAGCCTGTTCTCCTCTCCCCATTCCAAGTTCCAGCCTTCACCTTCTACTCGGCGTTTAATTGGCTGTTCATTCACGTCAATATGAGCCCTGTTCCGGTTCTTTTCAGTTGTTGTCCAATCAGAACTTTCTTAACTGCCCGCCTGAATTCTGATTGGTTTAGAAAGCTTGATCCTGTCCTATTCCGGCCTATTTCTTACTCTTCTCCTAAACGGACTTTGCCCAGGCATGCCCAAGATTCTGGTTGGTCGTTGTCCTGTCTTTCTTACCTAATCTCCTCCTATCCCCACCGCTCACGGAGCCCGCCTGGTGGTTGACTGGTTTCTCTGCAAGTCCATCTTCTCATCCCGCCCATCACCACTTCCCGAGTCTCTAATTGGTTGTTAAAACTGAGAGGGCGGCCTTTCTGGGCGGAAACCAGGCACGCAACTTGGTCTTACACGCCTCAGAGAGAGAGCGAGTCTTGCCATTGGGTAGACTGCCCGCCTTTCCTCTGCAAGTCCCTCCTTTCACCCTCCTTCATTGGGAGGGGCAGCAGATAAGGGGCGGGGACTAGGCCGGGCTTGTGGCGCGCTGCTCCCTCCTCCTTACCCCCCCCTCCCTGTCCGGTCCGGGTTCGCTTGCCTCGTCAGCGTCCGCGTTTTTCCCGGCCCCCCCCAACCCCCCCGGACAGGACCCCCTTGAGCTCGCCCCTCAGCTGCCACCATGAGCGGTAAGGATGAGTCCACTCCAAGCCTAGGGGTGGGAGGGGAGTGAGGGGGCGCGCGCGAGGGCCGACCGGGCGGTCCCCGCTGTGAGGGGGGGCGGGCGGGAGGCGGCGGCGGCGGCCTTGGTCCCGCCCGGGGCGGAGGGAAGGGAGGGAGAAGGGGCAGTGGCGGGGCCTCGGAGGAGGAGGGGGATGGGCTACCCGCCCCGGGGGAGGGGGCAGCCTGGCCTCGCCCGCCCCCTGCCCGCCCCGGCCACGGGGGACGGGCCTTACCCCCCACTACCCGGCCGGCCGCCTGAGGCTCCTCCTGTCGGGGGCTGGCGCCGCGGGGGCGGCCCGACCAGTGCAGGCCCCGCCTGGGCCAACCGCCTCCCCGGTCCGCCCTCCGGTCCCAGCCTGCTCCAGGCCCTCCCCCGCACCCCCGTAAATTTCCCTTCCCCCATCCGACCCGCCCTTGCCACGCCCCTAACCCCGAAACCGCCCCTTCCTTCTATGGCCCGGCCCCTCAGCCCCAAACCTGGGTTCTAAGCCCTAAACCATTTTAGCCTCTTACCTGCCCTCTTCAGATGTTTCCTCACCTCCACTTACAATTTACCCTTTCTCGGCCCCTTCCTGTTTTTGTTTACACTTAATCTGTCTCCATCTCTTTTAGTCCTAATTTTAGCCCACTTTCCATCCACCTATGTGTTGGGTCTCCTTTTCCTTCCAGGATGCTTTTTTGTTTTTCTTTTTGAGATAGGGTCTATGTGGTACTCGTAGTAACTCGAAGTTACTATGCAGACCTCAAACTTTTAGCTACCTAGTTGCCTGCCTCTTCCTCCTGAGTGCTGGGATTAGAGTGTGCCATCACTAGGCCCCACTTTTTTTTTTTTTTTTTTAATTTCTGAGACACTGCTCTCAAATTCCCTCAAAAGTGCTGTTTGCATTGAGATCAGTTCTTACTCTGTAGGTCTGGCAGACCTAGAACCACCTGGCTCATCCTTCCAAGTCTTGGGATTATAGGTGTGAGTCACCATGCCTGGCTTCCAAAGCAATTTTTGAGTCATTTCTGGGGTTAATTTATGCCTGGGAAAATAGTGACCTGTCTTGGACACCATTAAGCCATGTGCCTGCTCTGCATGCCTATGGCTTTGGCATCTCAGTTTAATGTGTAACTGAGAATTTCTTTGAACTCTTGTCTCCACTTCCAAAATACTGGGATTTTAGGCTTACCACCATAACTAGCTGTATCTGACTAATACCTTTAAAAAAAAACATTTTATTAGTCATTGCTGGTGGTCAAAACGTTAATTTTAAATCTTAATGTTTTTCCCCCTCAACTTATTTGTTTTGTAATTATTTTTAGACCAAGATCACTCAATGGATGAAGTGACAGCTGTGAAGATTGAAAAAGGTGTTGGTGGCAATAACGGGGGTAGCGGGAACGGTGGTGGTGCCGCCTTTTCTCAGACTCGAAGCAGCAGCACAGGCAGTAGCAGCAGCAGTGGTGGCGGAGGAGGGCAGGTGAGTGATCAAAGATGGGGAAGGTATTGAAAGGGTATAAGTATTCTTAGAAACCTCCTTAACCAAAAACTCTGGGAGAAAGTACAGTAGGGAAGTACACACAGAAAGATAGGTGATCTAGAGGGTCCCCAAATAGGAAAGTTGGAACAGTACACAGAAGTTAGCATTTTGTTTCTGGTTTTTGCTCTTTATATGCCTGCATTGTTGCTGTTTGTCTGTTGAATACTGCCCCCTAGGCCAGCTATTGGGTGCCACTAACTCCTTTCCTCTCTTCTGGCCAGGAATCCCAGCCATCTCCTTTGGCTCTGCTGGCAGCAACCTGCAGCAGAATTGAGTCACCCAATGAGAACAGCAACAACTCCCAGGGTCCGAGTCAGTCAGGGGGCACAGGTGAACTTGACCTCACAGCCACACAACTTTCACAGGGTGCCAATGGCTGGCAGATCATCTCTTCCTCCTCTGGGGCTACCCCTACCTCAAAGGAACAGAGTGGCAACAGTACCAATGGCAGCAATGGCAGTGAGTCTTCCAAGAACCGCACAGTCTCTGGTGGGCAGTATGTTGTGGCTGCTACCCCCAACTTACAGAACCAGCAAGTTCTGACAGGTCTACCTGGAGTAATGCCTAATATTCAGTATCAAGTAATCCCACAGTTCCAGACTGTTGATGGGCAACAGCTGCAGTTTGCTGCCACTGGGGCCCAAGTGCAGCAGGATGGTTCTGGTCAAATACAGATCATACCAGGTGCAAATCAACAGATCATCACAAATAGAGGAAGTGGGGGCAACATTATTGCTGCTATGCCAAATCTACTCCAGCAAGCTGTCCCCCTCCAAGGCCTTGCTAATAATGTGCTCTCAGGACAGACTCAGTATGTGACCAATGTACCAGTGGCCCTGAATGGGAACATCACCTTGCTACCTGTCAACAGCGTTTCTGCAGCTACCCTGACTCCCAGCTCTCAGGCAGGCACGATCAGCAGCTCTGGATCCCAGGAGAGTGGCTCACAGCCTGTCACCTCAGGGACTGCCATCAGTTCTGCCAGCTTGGTGTCATCACAAGCCAGTTCCAGCTCCTTTTTCACCAATGCCAACAGCTATTCAACAACTACCACCACCAGCAACATGGGAATTATGAACTTTACCAGCAGCGGATCATCAGGGACTAGTTCTCAAGGCCAGACATCCCAGAGAGTTGGTGGGCTGCAAGGGTCTGATTCTCTAAACATCCAGCAGAACCAGACATCAGGAGGATCACTGCAAGGAAGTCAGCAAAAAGAGGGAGAGCAAAGTCAGCAGACACAGCAACAACAAATTCTTATTCAGCCTCAGCTAGTTCAAGGTGGACAAGCTCTTCAGGCCCTCCAAGCAGCACCATTGTCAGGACAGACCTTCACAACTCAAGCTATTTCCCAGGAAACCCTCCAGAACCTCCAGCTTCAGGCTGTTCAAAACTCTGGCCCCATCATCATTCGGACACCAACCGTGGGGCCCAATGGACAGGTCAGTTGGCAGACCCTTCAGCTGCAGAACCTTCAAGTTCAGAACCCACAAGCCCAGACAATCACCTTGGCCCCTATGCAGGGTGTTTCCTTGGGGCAGACTAGCAGCAGCAATACCACCCTTACACCCATTGCCTCAGCTGCCTCCATTCCTGCTGGCACAGTCACTGTGAATGCTGCTCAACTGTCCTCCATGCCAGGCCTCCAGACCATTAACCTCAGTGCATTGGGTACTTCAGGGATCCAGGTGCACCAGCTTCCAGGCCTGCCTTTGGCTATAGCAAACACCCCAGGTAAGACATCCATTCTTTGCACTAATCCCAGACTAATGCTTCCCTGATACTACTGAGTGTAAAGGGGGAAGTGGAACTCTGAGATGTTTCCTTAAGGCTAAACACCCAAGCAAGTGTAAAATATTTCAGTCAGGATAGTTGGAGCTGAATTAATGTCTTCTTAGTTGATCTGATGAGAAAGAAGCACTCCTGAGTAATGCCCTGTGGACTCTACTTCCTGTTGTCTTGGACCACAAACTAAAGCTTGGTTGCTTTCTACATAGGATCAGGTAGTAAATGTTTTAGGCTTTGAGATCCATATGTATTCTCATAGTTCATATTCTCTATGGTTTTCCCCTCACCCAGCAGTGACAGGGATTAAATTTATGGCCTTCTGAATCTCATGTAGTTTGCAATTTGTTTTCAGAAACCCTTTTAAGAATGTAAAAATGGATCCTAATGTGATGGTACGTGCCTTAATCCTAGCACTCAGGAGGCAGAGGCAGGTGGATCTCTGTGACCTCAAGTCCAGCTTGATCTATATAGTTCTAGGACAGCCAGGATGGTAGAGACTCTGTCTCAAAACAAGGATTGTAGAATAGAGATTGGAGAGATAGAAAGTTTAACAGTTAAAGCGGCTGCTCTTCTAAAGAATCTGGATTGAATTCTAAGAAGACCCAGCTCCTCCCTCGGCTGGCCTACTTGGTCATTGTATGAATGTGGCTCAGGATTGTATATTTAGGTAACATACATAAAATAAAAATAAGATCTAAGATAACTAGAATGTGAAACCAAGGCTAGGATTGATGCTCAGTGGTAGAGGGCTTCATGTGTCTAGACTTTGGATTCATGTTCAGCACCATACAAAAAATTATTTTTCTGAGTAGCTCTGGGTGTCTGTAGACCATGGCTTCTGACTTAGAGACCTGCCTGCTTCTGCCTTCCAAGTGAGTGTGGGGATTAAAGGCGTGCACCAATGTCATCCTTTAAGGAATGGGAGGTTTATTTTGGTTGGCAGTTTTATCTGATTAAAGTGTTGAATTAACTCCCATCTTGGTGGAGAAGGCATTGCCACTGAGGTAGCACCTGCTTCCCAAGAGTCAGGAGCAGGAGGCAGCAAGTAGTTCCTCAACATTTTGGTTCAGGAACCTAGTTCCCGCCAAGTAGGTTACAGAGTGGGATGATTCAACTTGAACAGTTTTCTCATGAGTTATAACTCATAATTGAGGGGGAAATGGCTTAATGGATTCCAGAAAGATTTTTTTTCCTAAAATGTTGTTTATACATATGTGTTTATATCTGTGTATTTATGCAGTTTGGATGGGTGGGTGCCCCAGGAGGCTGGAAGAGGTCATCTGATCTCCTGAGGCTGGAATTCAGGTGTTTGTGAGCCACCTGATGTGTATGGGTAGGGACCCATACTCTGGCCTTCTGAAAGAGCAGCCAGTGCTTTTAACCACTGAGCCGTCTCTCCAGCCTCAGAAAGATTTTCAACTAAGTGAGCTTCTGGTTTTTATTTGTTTTAGGGAGTTGTTTGTGTTTTGTTTTTGTATTGTATATTTGTTTGAGGCAGACTCTTACTAAGAGACCCTGGCTATCCTGGAGCTCTCTATGTAGACCACACCAGCCTTGAGCTTACAGAGATCTGCTTGTCTGTCTCCTAGTGCTGGAATTAGAGGTGTGCAATAGCATACCTGATTTTCCTAGTTGATCTTTAACACCCTACCTTCTGTGCAAACCGAGTAACCATTGGATATATAGATATGGTGACCACTTGTTGTAATTCCACAACATGGGAGGCTGTGTAGGAGAATCATGAGTTCAAAGGCCAGCTAGTTGCTAGGTAGTAGTGGCTCATGCCTTTAATCCCAATATTTGGGAGGCAGAGGCAGGTCCATTTCTTGAGTTTGAGGCTATTAGCCTAATTTACAGAGTGAGTTCCAGGACAGCCAGGGCTACACAGAGAAACCCTGTCTCTAACACCCTACCACCACCACCAAAAACAAACACACACAAAAAACGATCAAAGCTAACTAGCTGCTGGCTATTTAGGGAGGCCTTGTCTCAAAAAACAAAAACAAAAAACACCCTACTAAAACCAACAATAAGATTTAGAGAGCCAAGAGTCAGAACCATAAGATAAAAATGAAAGCCTTTTTAGAATTTGTCATTTTAGAGTATATCATGAGGCTGATTATCATTTATCCTTGTAATCTCAGCACTCGAGGCCAAGGTGAAAGGATCAGTGCTGCTGGTTTGAGCTACGCGTATTAATTCCTTGTCTACTCTCCAACTGTTTTTTAAAAACTACCATGTAGGTCAACATGGAACTAATATATTTTGGGGATGGGGCACAGGCTCATACTCCGTATCCCAGGATAACCTTTTTTTTTGTTTTGTTTTAGATTTATTTTATTTATATGAGTACACTGTAGCTGTTTTCAGACACACCAGAAGAGGGCATCTGGTCCCCATTACAGATGGTTGTGAGCCCCCATGTGGTTGCTAGGAATTGAACTCAGGACCTCTGGAAGAGCAGTCAGTGTCCTTAACCACTGAGCCATCTCTCCATCCCCCGGGATACCTTATTACAATGGTTCCAGCTAGTAGTTTGGATCCTTTTGATTTCTAAAAGGTTTGTAACTTAGGCTCTAGAAAACAGTTGTGAAGCCTTTCCATTGCTCAGTCATGCTTTGGGGGAAGTTTGCCATTTTATATGTCATAGGACAGGGCTATCTAGTGGTCAGGACAGCTTTGTAGAATTGATTCTCTTTCACCTGTATGTAGGTAACTCCAGGTGTTGAGCTCAGGTGGTTAAGGCTTTACTGAGCAGCATTTTGACCTGGAAAGCCATTTTGTAAGTTAAGATTGTTTTCTTGATTGTTATATGCTTTTGAAGATACATTTTAAGATTTGTATGTTTTTGTTGTTGTTTTTTGTTTGTTTGTTTTTGTTTTGTTTTGTTTTTTTGGAGCTGGGGACCGAACCCAGGGCCTTGGGCTTGAGATTTGTATGTTTTATGTATATGAGTACACTGTAGCTATCTTCAGACACAATAGAATAGGGCATCAGATCCCATTACAGATGGTTGTGAGCCACCATGTGGTTGCTGGGAATTGAACGCAGGACCTCTGGAGGAGCAGTCAGTGCTCTTAACCAGTGAGCCATCTCTCCAGCCCTAGTATGTCTCTTCAGCCCCCAGTTTTCTTTTTTTCTTTTCTTTTTTTTTTTTTTTTTTTTTTTTTTTTGGTTCTTTTTTTCGGAGCTGGGGACCGAACCCAGGGCCTTGCGCTTCCCAGGCAAGCGCTCTACCACTGAGCTAAATCCCCAACCCCCAGTTTTATTTTTCTTAAAGACCAGGTCTCTCACTATGTAGCTGCAGGGCACCTTGAACTTGTGATCTTATTACTGCAGCTCCAAGTAAAATCTCCACCTGGTTTTACTAGATGTTGCTGGGCATTCATGAGACCCAGAGTCTCATGAATATTCGGCAAGCAAGCACTCTCCAACTGAACTACATTTTTTGTTATTAAACTGGTCATGATTGTACCTCCTCCTGCCCTCCCCCCCTTTTTTTTTTTGTTCAAAATGTTATAGTTCCCTAGAGACTTGTAGGTGTTGTAACAAAATATCTTATTTTACCCTCTTTTCTGATACAGTAATTTATGTATTCTAAAACTCAAACATTAATAATTTTATCCTTTTCACAGTATAGTATAGTAGAAATTCCATTGAATGTGAAACCATCTTACTGAGTTAATCTTAGAAACTACAGCTTTGGGCCAAGTTTGGTGGCTCATAACTTTTAATTACTCTGAAGATAGAGACAGACAAAGGGCTACATATAAAGTAAGACCCTGTCTTTTAAAAAAAGAGAGAGAGCCAGGCTATAGTGGCTCAACACTTTAATCCCAGCAGAAGCAGGTGGATCTCTGAGTTCCAGGACAACCACGGATATACAGGAAAATCTTGTCTGGAAAAATCAAACACTGTAGAGAGGGAAGGACAGGGAGAGAACTGTAGTGTGTTTCATTTTCAGTCTGTTTACATTACTTTTAAAAAATGCTTATAGTTTTCTGTTGATCTTTACTCTTTACTTTTGTGGTAAAAGCAAAGGCAAAAATCTAGAACTGAGATAAAACCCCTACTTCCGTGTCCCATATTTTTCACGCTTTTGCCCCTGGCAGGTGGAAGGGTCCACCCTGTTAACTGAGATTAGTTTCCAAAAGTGAAATTATATGTAAGTTCCTAGAGTTATTTTTGTCTTAAATAACTCATAGCCTTTTTCTTTTTTTAATCAGTACCTGTTCCTTTTTATAAGAAAGCCTGTTCTGTCATTCTCTCAAACTTCATATCTCTCCCGCCACAGTCAAACCCTGAAACTTGCCTTGAGTGTGCATGGGGACAGCTTTGAAACATGGAATGTGGTTGGCTTCTTGGGAGTTCTAATAGTGCAGAGCTGGGCTTTGGCATGAGAATAGAACAGATAATCTTGATGTTTACAATTCACTCATGAAAATTTTAGGCACTAAAAATAAAAATTCTACATCTGCTAAGTTTCATTGGGGTCAGGAACATGTTTTGACTCACCAGTTAAGTTGAATGTGATACTGGTGTTGGTTTGCCAGCAGTTTCACTGAAATTGGAGTCAGATTGCTTAGACCTAATTTGCTAAAAAGTTTTGTTTTTGACTAGTGCATGTGAGCATTAGAAATCATCAAGCTTAGATTATAAAAATGTTTTTAAAGTATTTTTTCCCCTGAGATTTAGTCTTCTTTTGTTGTTTGGACTGGCTTGGTACTATGGAATCCAGGGTGGCTTCAAACTTGTGACAATCCTCTTGCCTCAGCCAATGAGTGTTTACAGATAAGAGCACCCACATTTATCCAGAATTTGCACTTTGTGCAAAAGCTCATATGAGAAACATTTTGGTTTTAAGGTAGTGTAGCGTATCAAGTGAAACATGTTACTGAATCTTTAATACACTTGTTTATTGAAGCCATGGTCCTTTTTTTTTTTTTTTTAAAGATTTTTATTTTATGTGTATGAGTGCTCTATTTGTACCTTCATGCCAGAAAAGGGCATCAGATCATGTTACAGTTGGTTGTGAGCCACCATGTGGTTGCTGGGAGTTGAACTCAGAACAGATGAGCCATCTCTCCAGCCCCTCACTGAGTTTCAAAGCAATAAATGTGCTCATATTTAAAGAACTTCTCTTTAAACAGAAGTCATCATTTAAAAAGTACCATCTCAGGGTACCATCCAAAGCACTTGGGAGACTGGAGGATTTGGAGTTCAAAATCATTTTCAGCTGTATTGATAGTGAATTTGAGACTAGTCCTTATTTTCAATAACAGCAAAACTCAAATAAACAAACAAAAATCTGTGAATAGAATTTTTCCGTTTTGAAGACCTGAAAATATCTATGGTTTCCTTTTTATTCTCTTTTCTCTCCTTCTGTCTCTAGGGTGTTATAAACCCAAGTTGACCTCTAGCTGATTTTCTTTTTTTTTTTTTTTTTTTTTTTTTTTTTTTTTGGTTCTTTTTTTCGGAGCTGGGGACCGAACCCAGGGCCTTGCGCTTCCTAAGCAAGCGCTCTACCACTGAGCTAAATCCCCAACCCCTAGCTGATTTTCAACTCCTGATCTTATTGCCTCAACTTCGAAAGTTGCTGTGATTATGGGTGTGTCCACTATACCCAATGAAAACTGTTACTTGTAAAAAATTATTTGTTATTTTTATTTTATGTGCATTGGTGTTTTGTGTGTTTCTATGTGGATGTTAGATCCCCTGGAACTGGAATTATATTTGTAAGCTACTAGATGGGTGATGGGAAATGAACCCTGGTCCTTGGAAGAGCAGCCACTAGCCTTTAACAACCAAGCTTTTAAGTGAATCTTGGAGAATTGTTTGCAAATCTTGATTATAACTTGAAATTTTATATGTACTTCCATATTTTATTAATCTGTGAGTTGTTTATAGAAACTGGACAACATTACTTGTTATACAAGTTTGGATTTGCATATCTAATTTTTGTGTATCTAACATCTTACCTATGTGCAAAAGAAATGATAGCTGAACTACTTTGAAGTTTTTTTAAAGAGGAAATATCTAGGTCACAACAAGATTTGCCCCTTTTAGGGGTTGGGGATTTAGCTCAGTGGTAGAGGGCTTGCCTAGGAAGCGCAAGGCCCTGGGTTCAGTCCCCAGCTCCGAAAAAAAAAAAAAACAAAAAAAAAAAAGATTTGCCTCTTTTTAATATTTATTTTTAGTATTTTATATGTATGAGTATTATGAGTATGTGCATCTGTATACCACATGTGTACTTGGTGCTTGAAGAAGTGGTGAGCCTCCATATAGATTCTGGTCTTTTAAAACAGCAAGAGCCCTTAACCAATTAACCATCTTTCCATACCCCACAATTTGCTTTTTAAGAGATGAAGGGGGCTGGAGAGATGGCTCAGCGGTTAAGAGCACCCGACTGCTCTTCCAGAGGTCCTGAGTTCAATTCCCAGCAACCACATGGTGGCTCACAACCATCTGTAAAGAGATCCGATGCCCTCTTCTGGTGTGTCTGAAGACAGCTACAGTGTACTTACATATAATAAATAAATTAATCTTTAAAAAAAAAAAGATGAAGGGACTTAGAGCTGGCTGGGGGTGGTGCACACCTTTAATCATAGTACTTGGGAAGCAGGTAAATCTCTGAGTTTGAGGTCAGCCTGGTCTGGGGTTTGGGGAAAGGAAGGGAGAATGATGATGAACTTATTTTTAAGTTCCTATCTTTTCTCACTTAGCCCTCCTCTTCCTATAATATTGAACATGAAAATCCAATAAAGATGACCTCTTTTTTTTTTTTTTTAACTATTTCCTCCTCTTTTCCAGAATTATTTATTTAATGTACATGAGTACACTGTAACTATGTTCAGATACACCAGAAGAGGGCCTCATCCCATTACAGATGGTTGTGAGCCACCATGTGGTTGTGGGTATTGAACTCAGGACCTCTGGAAGAGCAGCCAGTGCTCTTAACCATTGAGCCATCTCTCCAGCCCATTGTTTTTGTTTTTTAAGACATGATCGGGGCTGGGGATTTAGCTCAGTGGTAGAGCGCCTACCTAGGAAGCGCAAGGCCCTGGGTTCGGTCCCCAGCTCCGAAAAAAAAGAACCCCCCCCCCCCCCAAAAAAAAAAGACATGATCTCTATATAGCCTTGGCTGTCCTGAGCTTACTCTGTAGACCAACTCAAAAAGATCTGCTTACCTCTGACTCCCTACCCTTGGATTAAAGCATGTATGTATGTATCTGATGTGATCTGTTTTCTTGACACTTTCCTCCCCCACCCTATCCCCACCCTACCCCCTTAATGGGTATGGGTGTTTACCTGCATGTACGCCTGTACACTTATTAAATACTGGTGCCCACAGATGCCAGAAGAGTTTCGAGTCTCTCAGAACTAGAATTAGAGGTGGTTGTGACTGTTCATGTGAGAGCTGGGAATTGAAGGCAGGTCCTCTGGGGGAGAGTAGCCAGTCTTCTTAACCACTGAGCAATCTCTTCAGCTTTTGACTCTTTTATATTTTATTTCTTTGACACAGGGTTTCATATTGTCTAGACTAACCTCAGACTTACTGTGTAGCTGATAAAGATTTTGGACTTCATATATAAGTATGATATGTAGTACATGTGCATACGTGTGCAGGTTCGTGGGTTCCTATGCCTACATGCAAAGATCCTAACAAGATCTCAGGTATCTTTATCACTGTCAGCCCTATTGACTTGAGAGTGCCTCTCTCTGTCCTGGCTAGTGCTGGATCTATAAGTATGAGCTGTTATACATAGCTTTTCATATGGTGCTGGGGATTTGTACTCATGTCTACACAACAATCTCTTTTTACCCACTGAGCTGTCTCAGTGTACCTTAACTTTCTGATATTCTGCCTTCACCTACCCAGTGTTGAATTTGTAAGTGCCTACAGTAGTGCCCAATTTATGCAGTACTTAGGATCAAACTCAATACTTCATGTATGCTGTGTACAGACCAACCTCTGACTACCTTTCTTTTTATTTTTTTCCCTGAGAAACTATTATTAGCAGTAAACTTTTTTTTTTAATTTTATGTGTGTCACTGTCTTCAGACATACCAGAAGAGGACATCAGATCTCATTACAGATGGTTGTGAGCTACCATGTGGTTGCTGGGAATTGAACTCAGGACCTCTGGAAGAGCAGTCAGTGCTCTTAACTGCTGAACAATCTCTCCAGCCCAACAATAAACTTCTATCTTACTGTTCTTTACCAGTTTTCTGAATGATTCTAGATACTGTCTTCAGGTCTCCTTTTTCTAAATTTTGAAGCTATCTTATAGTTGTATTTTGGTGTATGTAGCAAAGGAGGACCTTGAACTTCTGATCCTGCTGTCCCTGTGTTAGAAGTGTATATTACCACAGATGATAGGTGTATATCACCATATTGAATATCTTTGTCTTTAAGACTGGGTCTCATGTGACAACCCAGATGATTCTCTAATTCATGGACACTCTATTTCACCCTCTGAGTGCTGGAGTCAGAAACATTTTACATTCGTTTTGTTTTATTTTGTTATTTTGAGACAGGGTTTCTCTTTGTAGCCCTTGCTGTCTTGGAATTTACTCTGTAGACCAGTCTGGCCTCTAACTCAGATCACCCTGCTTCTGCCTCTTGAGTACTGGGATTAAAGGTATGTGCTACCACACCTGGCCCCTCTTTCTTTTGTGTGTGGGTATGAGTGTGTGTGGGTGGGTGGTGTAACATGTGCCTGTGTGGGTGTGCATGTAAGTTCATGGAAGCCAGAGCAGCTGTTGATTGTTCCCCTATTACTGTCCAGTTTATTCCTTTGAGATAGGTCTCCTCCTTAAATCTGGGACCTGTAACTGTAACATATTTGTCCAGCATACACAGACTCTGTGTTGGTGTGTAGGAATATGCAGAAGCCAGAAGTGACATCAGGTGACTTCATTAGATGCTTCACTATATTATTTATTCATTGATTAAATTTATTCTTGTGTATTTGTGTGAGTGCCTTACCTGTATGTTTGTGTGCACCACATTTGTGCCTTGTGTTTGAGATTAGAAGAGGGCATCAGATCCCTTGGCACCAGAGTTTTGTTGGTTTTTTTTTTTTTCCGAGGAGCTGGGGACCGAACCCAGGGCCTTGCACTTGCTAGGCAAATGCTCTACCACTGAACTAAATCCCCAACCCCGGTACCAGAGTTTTAAGTGGTTGTGGAAACCAAACCTGTTCTTGTACAAGAGTGGCAAGTGCAACCCCATCTTTGTCGATTGCTGAGCCGTGTGTGTGTGTGTGTGTGTGTGTGTGTGTGTGTGTGTGTGTGAGAGAGAGAGAGAGAGAGAGAGAGAGCGCACACGCGCCAGCCATCTGGGGACTGGTTGTGGGGGGGGATGGAGATCAAACCGTTTTAGTCAGAGAGGACTGAGGTAGAGACTGGAGTTTAATTTGGCTTCCTTGTCAGGCAGATCTCTGGCCCTCTGTCCACAAAAAGCTTTTAATGAGTTTTTTCTAAAGGACTTAATAATGTATCACGATGCTTCTGATGAAGGCATGGTATATTATAAGAGCCAGTGAAGTATTGTTCAGAGATATTGAGCTCTGCATGCCCTAAGAATGTACCTAGAGAAAAATTAAAGAGTATGAATGGAAAAATGGCAGTTTTCTTTGGTACATTTTGGAAGTTCAGTTTAGGTGTATTTTAAGTTTCAGGGGGTTTTTTTGTTTTATTTAAGATTTAATTATTTTGGGGGATTGGAGCAATGGTTCAGATGTTAAGAGCACCAGCTGCTTTTCCAGAGGATCTGGGTTCAGTTCTTAGCACTCACATTGCAACTCCATTATTCCAGTTCTGGGCTATCTGACACTCTCACATGGACATAACATGCAGGCAAAACACCAATACACATTTAAAAAAGAAAAAAAATAATTCTTTTATTCTGTATGTCTCAGCACCATGTGCATATAGTGCTCACAGAAGCCAAACTGGAGTTAAAGATGTGAGAAATCATGTAGATACTTGGAAACCAGCCTGAGTCCTCACAAAAGTAGGCAGTTTTTTAAAGAATCGAGCCATCTCTTTAGCCTCTAAAGTTTGGTTCTTTAAGCTTCCATGTTATAGATGCTAAAATGTTGGAGCTTTAAAACCTAGAATAGTTCACTTGAATATTTCTGTTTGTGTACTTGTTTTTGAGACAGGATTTTATTTTGTAGCTCATACTGGCATCAGTGGTTATCCTCTTGCCTCAGTGTCTCAAGTACTGGAAATAGTTCACTTTATTCTCTATATAGACAAGGCTGGTCTTGAACTCACAAAGAACTGCCTGCCTCTGCCTTCCTAGTGCTGGGATTAAAGGAGTGTACCACCACACTTGGCTTTGAGTACTAGTTCTACTTCTATTGTGCTTCTGCTGTGAGAGAGTGAATTGACACTGAAAGTACACAATCATCAGGAATGGTGTGGCTCGTGCTTATAATCCTTGCAGTTGGGAAGTCGAGGCAGGTTTTTGTCTTATTTTGCTGTATACTGTCCTGTGACTCGTTGAATTCACTGTGTGGCAGGGACTGACCCCATTCTTGCCAGCTGCAGTTTTTGAGCACTGGAATTATAGGCAGTCAACATCATGATCTACCTTTTCTTTATTATGTTTTTTTTCTTTTTTGTTTACTTGTTTGTTGTTTTTCAAGACAGGGTTTTGCCATCCTCAAACTCAGATCTACCTGCTTCTGCCTCCAGAGTACTGGGATAAAAGCGGGTGCCATTACCATTCGCCTTTATATTCATGATAAATGACAAAACTCAAGCCTTAGTTAGGAAACATTAACAAAACTGAAATTAATATTTAGATTTGATGGAAAGACTTCCAAAATATCTTCTTTATGTTTCTAAAATTGGTATAGTCCTTTCTTACATCTGGTATGTTAAAAAAAAAAAAAATCTCTGTCTTATTTAGTCACAGTGACATCTACTGGTGAAAGCCATTAGCACCATTTTGCTGATTGCTGAGCTCTAAAGAAAACTACCGGTTTGTTTTTTTTTCTTTTGGAGGCAGTTTTTCTTTTTGTTTTTTAAAGATTTTTTTTATTTATTATATATAAGTACACTGTAGCTGTCTTCAGACACATCAGAAGAGGGCATCAGATCCTATTACAGATGGTTTTGAGCGTCCATGTGGTTGCTGGGAATTGAACTAAGGACCTCTGGTAGAGCTCAATCAGAGGTCTTAACCGCTGAGCCATTTCTCCAGTCCCAGTCTAAATGTTTTTTTGTTTTTTTTTTGGTTCTTTTTTTTTTTTTTTTTTTTTGGTTCTTTTTTTCGGAGCTGGGGACCGAACCCAGGGCCTTGTGCTTCCTAGGTAAGCGCTCTACCACTGAGCTAAATCCCCAGCCCCTAAATGTTTTTAACTACAAAGAAATTACAGAAGATACAAAGAGGAAAGGGGGAAAACGTAAGGCTTCCCATCATGCTTACTAATTCAACTTTTTTTTTTTTTTTTTTTTTTTTTAATGTGTGCTTGACAGGGTCTTACTTATAGGTCAGGCTGGTTTTGATTTCACTATCCAGCTGTACCTGCCTGGTGTTGCTGAGATGGCAGACAGGTTCTATCTACTATTCCCAGCATGGATTTTCTTAGTCATAAGCTTAAAATTTATTTTATGTATATGGGTGTTTTGCCTGAATATATTTGTACACCCATGTTTATGTACATGGGTGCTGGGTACCAGAGGAGCTCAGAAGAGGTTAGGATATCAGATACTCTGGAACTGGAGTCATAAATGGTTATGAACTGCCATGTGTGTGTGCTGGGAATCAAAACCAGGTCCTCTGAGCAGCCAGTAATCTGAGCCAGTAGTTCTCAACTCTCCTAATGCTGCAACCCTTTACTATATATCCACATGTTGTGGTAACCACCCAACCATAATATTATAATCAACTATTTCATAACTGTAATTTTGCTACTGTTATGAATCATAATGTAAGTAACTGTTTGGCTGATGGTCTTAGGTAACCCCAGTAAAAGGGGCCCCAGATTGACAACCACTTCTGAACTACTTCAAAGTCATCTCTCCTGCTCATGAACTTTTTCTTTTTTTAAATATGCTTTTTCTGGGCCTTTTGGTGCATGCTTTTAATACTAGCATGAGGGAGGCAGAAGTTGGTGAATCACTGAGTTCCAGGCCTCCATATTCAGATATCGTGTTTTTGTGTTGGTGTGAGTAAGTGTGTGTGTGTGTGTGTGTGTGTGTGTGTGTGTGTGTGTGTGTGTGTGACACATGAGGGGAGGAAGGAAGAAATTATGTGTACTTGTACTCCCTCTTTGTGTTTACGTGTGTGTGAGTGCAGGTGCTTGTAGAAGCCAGAAGATGTTGGATACCCAGATGCTGAAGTTACAGACTAAAGTGTTAAGAGACCTATTCTAAGAGCTAGGTCCTGAACTCTGGTCCTAGTAGAGCAGTAAGCCCTATTAACTTCTGTACCTTATCTCCAGCCTTAGTGATGATCATTTTTTTTTTTTTTTTAAACAGTGTTTTTCACAGCAAGATGACAGTTAAGGAGCCCAGATGCCTAATTGGAGTTTTTAGAACTATATAGAAATTAACTTCTTGAATGGTAGAATACTCGCCTACTGTGTGGAGGCACGGAGATCAGTTCTAGAATGATGTTTTGTTTTTGTGTTACAGTTCTTGACGTTTTCATTTCATCATACTTTAGTGATTCCCGGGGTCTCCACAGAGAATAAGGTTTTGACTCTTAGTGATCTTGGAAGGCTTGGCTTTAGCCACACTTGTTTACTTAGAAGCCATTGAGAATATCTTTAACAGCCATAGTTGGTTCAGAAATTGATGCTAGAGGCAACTGTTGGATTTGGCCAAGACTGTCATTACACTGTGCCTCTGGTTTCCTAGTTACTTTCATCACAGGAAGGCCAGTCTTTAATTTATCTCACTGCTTAACTGGTACCATGTTTTAAGATTAAACTGTTCTTTTCTAAAACTCTTATTTAAAAGGGGTGGAGAACAGATTCCAGTATGATAGTGATGTCATGTTGGCTTCTGTTTGGCATGGGTCTTACTGTTTAGCCAAGGTTATCCTGGAACTACTATGTAAACTTAAACCTGTAGCCCCTTGGCAGTCCCTCGGGTACTTATTTGGGAGGTTGAAGCCAGAGAATTGCTTGAACCTCAGAGTTCAAGGTCATTCTGGGCAAATATAGCACGACCTTATGTCAGATTAAAATAGAAAGACGAGTCTTGACAGAACGGTGTGTCATGGGCTGGTTAGATGGCTCAGCAGGTAAAGATACTTCCTGTCAAGGCTGACAGCCTGTGATTGGTTCCTGGAACCCATGTGGTAGAAAGAGAACTGATTGCCAACAGTTTTCCTCTGGCTTAGACAAGCATCCTACACACACCACTCATGGAAGAATCAACTGTAATTAAAAGTGTAAAAAGAGGGGGTGGGGAAAAAAAGTGTAAAAAGAGGGGCTGGGGATTTAGCTCAGTGGTAGAGCGCTTGCCTAGGAAGTGCAAGGCCCTGGGTTCGGTCCCCAGCTCCGAAAAAAAAAAAAAAAAAAAAAAAGAAAAGAAAAAAGAAAAAAAAATGTAAAAAGAAAAGGGATGGTGCTATGAGTGTGATGTACCAGTGAGATTTTTTTTCTCTATTTTAATTTTATTTGTTTATTTATTTGGTTATTTGAGACAGGGTTTCTTTGTGTACCCCTCACTGTCCTAGAACTCCCTCTGTAGATCAACCTGGCCTTAAATTCATGAGAGGTCCACCTGCCTCTGCCTTGCAAGAGTTAAGATTACTGGCATGTGCTACCATCACCTGGCTCTGTCATGAGATTTCTATAACTGTTTTGTCCTACCCATTGCCACCTTTCTCCTTTTTATTTCAGGTGATCATGGAGCTCAACTTGGCCTTCATGGACCTGGCGGTGATGGAATACATGATGAGACAGCAGGTGGAGAAGAAGGAGAGAACAGCCCTGATCCCCAACCCCAAGCTGGTCGCAGGACTCGGCGGGAAGCATGTACATGCCCCTATTGTAAAGACAGTGAGGGGAGGTGAGCTCATCTTATTGAATATAGAATTTTTCTTTTTTTTATAGAAATAAACAAACAATGAACATAGAAATATGAGGGAAAGTGTATAATTTTATTATTTAAGACATAGGGAGTGGGCTGGAGCGATGGCTCAGTGGTTAAGAGCACCAACTGCTCTTCCAGAGGTCCTGAGTTAAGTTCCCAGCAACCACATGATGGCTCACAACCATCTGTAATGGGGTCCCATATCTTCTTCTGGTGTGACTGAAGAGAGCGACAGTGTTGTACTCACATACACAAAATAAATAAGGTTTTTTATAAAAAGATATAGGAGAGGTTGAGTGTGTAGCTCAGTTGGTAAAGGGTTTTCCTAGTATTTATGAAGTCCTGAGTTTGAATCCCAGCACTGCATAAAGCAGTTGTGGTCATACATGTCTGTAATCACATGTCATGTGACAGACTTTTCCTGTGTAACACATACATGTGTCTGTTTAACCCCAGATAGGGAGTATATAAAGTGAGGGGTTGAGCACCAGATATATAAAGTTGAGGACATGACCGTTCCAAGCTGTGGTTGAGGGGAAGGTTTTCATTGTAGATATGAGGTGGAGTATAGCCAGAGGCACTGAAGAGTTCAGAGCAAGGAGAGAAAGTAATAGACTAAATAATAACCAGTAGATTCGACCTGGCCATAACAGGAGACAGAACAGGGTAGAAAATGAGACAGAAAGATAAAAAACGAGAGACGAGAACACTTGTCTAGATGGCAAGGTTGTATGGGAAGGATAAGCTTAGGGAGGGAGGGAAGGTTATAAACTGGAAGAGTTTAGGGTAGGGGCAGGGATTAATAGACGTGGTCTGCCAAACTCAGCAACTTTTATTCTATTTCTTTTTTTTTTTTTTTTTGGTTCTTTTTTTCGGAGCTGGGGACCGAACCCAGGGCCTTGCGCTTCCTAGGTAAGCGCTCTACCACTGAGCTAAATCCCCAGCCCCTCTATTTCATTTTTATTGTTTGTTCATTTTTGAGACAGGGTCTGTTTATGTAGACCTAATTAGTCTGGAACTCACTATGCAAATCAGACTGTCCTTGAATTCGAAGAGACTTCCAGTGCTTGGATTAAAGGTGTGAGACCACGTCCAGTTCCCATAAACATAATTTTTAGTCACCTGATGTAATTGTTGTCTAACTTAGGCTTAGGCCTGGGAGGCTCTAGCCTCCCTACAGTCTAATATAGGCCTAGAATGTTTTTAGTCTCTGAGACTTACTGCTGAGTAAGCTTACACTTTTTAGCTCTTGTTGGCTGGTTCAACCCATCTATTCTGCCTCAGAACTCCTCTCTAAGCTGACTGATTCAAACTGGCTTCTTACTTAATTTCCCTGCTTCACCTCAAACTAACTCTAGCAATTTGTTCTAATCTTTTGACTTTTTTTTATTCTCTGGTTCATTCTGTCTTTACCTGTGTGTAGCTTATTATAACTCTCTTCAACTTGGTTGGGGGCGGGGGGCTCTCCCTGTAAAACTGCTTCTGAACTCCACTGACTGACTGAACAGAACTGACTAGAACTCAAGATCTGCATGCTTCTGTCTCCTAGGATTAAAGGCTTGTCTGTATTCCAGCGGAGGTGGCATAGTGAGTTCTAGGATTACACAGACCTAGAAGGTCTTTGGATATGATCTCTTGCCAGAGCAGCCATGTTCTGAATTATAATTCCTCTATAAGCTTCTTATTTTATTTTACATGGAATCAGGGTAATGCTACATCTCCTAACTTGGCCTTGGCTTCTGTCTCCTAAGTAGTAGAGATTACAAGGATGAGCTTCCATGCTTTTCTTTCACCCTTAATATTCAGGCCTAGAGGAATGGCTCATTTGTTTATTTTTGGTTTTTGAGACAGGGAATTCATTTGTTTGTTTGTTTACTTATTTGTTTTTATGTAGCCCTAGCTGTTTTGGAACTTACTCTGAAGACCAGGCTGGCCTTCATTTCAGAGATGCACCTGCCTCTGCCTCCTGAGTGCGGAAGTTAGAAGCATATGCCACTACCAGCATCTGTTTAGTAGCCACCTCTAGAAAAAGCAAATACTGCTCGTGACATAAAAAAATAAAAAGAGAGCAAGGACTAATAGGATATAGCTTTGTGTAAAAAAAAAATGCATGTAAGAACGTTAGTGAAGCCAGATTTGTTGGTGACACACATCAGCTACCACACTACTTGGAAGGTATAAGCAGAAAATTGCAGATTTGAAGCCCATCTAGTCTAAAAGTCAGTTCAAAACCAGCCTGAGCTAAATAAGATTCCAAAAAATAAACAAACATCCCATAAAGCCAGGCCTGGTGGTATATATCTGTAATCCCATCACCCAGGAAGCAGAGACACAAGGTTAATCCCAGGTTTGGAGCCAAACTGGTCTACACAAGGAGATCTATGGTAACTTGGGCTATATAATGATTTCTTATTGCAAAAATAAGGAGATAAACTTAGAAACTGGAGATAAACTCAGTAATAGAACATTTTCCTAGCATTCAGAATCAATGAGAAATCAGAGTTAGAAGCAAGAGCTGTATAATATGACCTACTCATGTACTATATTATTCCTTTACAACATTTCTGAGCTCACATTCCAAGTATTGGGGTTTTGTGTAGCAATATACTTTGAGATTAGAATGTTATGTCTCCAGGGAACCAGCAATAGCTCAGTAGTTAAGAGTACTTATTGCTCTTGCAGAGGATAGAGGTTGCAGTGCACAGCTATATGTAACTCTAGTTACAGAGGATCTAACATCTTCCTCTGGCCTCTTTCGGACATTAATAAAACAACTCATAAAAAAGTACCAAAACGGGGTTGGGGATTTAGCTCAGTGGTAGAGCGCTTGCCTAGTGAGCGCAAGGCCCCGGGTTCGGTCCCCAGCTCTGAAAAAAAGAAAAGAAAAGGGGTTGGGGATTTAGCTCAGTGGTAGAGTGCTTGCCTAGCAAGGGCAAGGCCCTGGGTTCGGTCCCCAGGTCCGAAAAAAAGAAAAGAAAAAAAAAAAAGAAAAGAAAAGTAACAAAATAGCTTGTTTTTGGTGATTTTTCCTGTGTTTTCAGGAAAAGCAGAGAATGTTATTTCTTTTTTTTTTTTAAGATTTATTATATATGAGTACACTGCCGCTGTCCTCAGACACACCAGAAGAGGGCATCTGATCTCTTTACAGATGGTTGCTGGGGTTTGAACTCAGGACCTCTGGAAGAGCAGTCAGTGCTCTTAACCCTTAACCACTGAGCCATTTCTCCAGCCCAGAATGTTATTTCTTAATTGATGTTTTTTGTTGGGTTGCTTGTTTTTTTTTTTTTTTTTTTTTTGAGATAATACTTTTGCTTTGTATCCCTGGCCCAGTCTGGCTTTACATGTAAATATGTTTGTTCTTTCTGCCTCTACTCTTGAGTACTGGAATTCCAGGTAGGTATCACCCATACCTGGCAGAACCGTGGTGTTTTTGCTATTGTTGATATTTTGAAACAAGGTCTTACTGTAGAACTCTGTCTGGGTGGCCTGGAACTCAAAATGTATTTGGTTGTACTCAAACACACAGAGATCTAACTTCCTCTATACCCAGCCTAACTTATAGTTTGAAAAACTCTCTTCAAATCCCCCAAAACTTTCCTCTTACAGATCTCCTTAAACAAGTTTTACCTTAATAAAGGTGCCTACAAGTGGATCACATATAAGGAAACCTTGGCTTAGCAAAGACTGTATAAAACTATTCATAATTTGAGAGATGGAGATAAATGGGTCTGTTATGTTGCCTGGTCTAGTCTCTGGGCTGAAATAGTTCTTTTAGTTTCCACATAGCTAGGATTACAGTCATGTTCTATTGCACTTCCCTGTTTGTTTTCCCTTTTTTCAAGTTTTATCCAACCCATTCTTTCTCCATTAAATCTCTGATACTATGCTGGGTGGGCAGTTAAGTGGGTAAGAATATTTGCTGTGAAAATAAGGACCTGAGTTCAAGTCCTCAGCACCCATCACTTCATTCATTCGTTCGTTCGTTCGTTCGTTTGTTCATTTATATTTGTTAGGGTTTCCCTGTATAGCCCTGGCTGTCTTACAACTCACTATATATAAGACCATGCTGCTCTTGAATTGAACCCCCATGCCTGGTCTATAACTTGGATTTGGGAAGCAAAAAAATCACAATCAGCTAAGGGTTTTACCTTTAATGCCAAGTGTGGTGGTGACTCACACTTGTAATTCCAGAACTTGCAAGGTAGAGGAAGGAAAGTCTGGAGACCAAAGTTAGTCTTGGCCAGCTATATAGTAAAATTTGAGGCTAGCCTGAACCATATGAGACCCTGCCTCAAAGCTCTCTCTTCTTCTTCATACAAAAGAACTGTGCATGGAAGTTGAAGGGGATGGAACTTATAACTTAGTGTGTGAGAGCTTGTCTTGATTAGAATTTCAAAGGCAGCTTGTGTTACATAATACATTGTCACAAACAAAACAGGAAATGGGCTAGAGGGATGTCTCAACAGTTACTTTTTCACAGTACCTGAGTTCAGATGCTAGTACACACATCAATAGCTCGTAACTACCCATGACTTCAGCTACAGGAATCTGATGCCTCTTAAGATACCTATATTCACATGCACACAACCACACATAGACAATTTTTTTTTTAAAGGATTTGTCTGGGTGGTGGTGCCCTTTAATCCCAGCTCTCCTGAGGCAGAGGCAGTTGGACCTCTGTGAATTCAGGGCTAGCCTGGTCTACAGAAAAAGTTCCAGGACAGCCAAGGCAACATAAAGAAACTCTGTCTCAAAAAAATGTTTATTTCTCTATTTGCATGCAGCCCATAGGCCAGAGAGAACTTGGGAGTCTGAATCTGCTGGTGTGGGTCACTTGGTGGTGATTGCTTGAAATCAAATTCCAGTCTTCTAAAAGAGCAAAAGCACTCTTAACTACTGAGCCATCTCTTTAGCTCCCAAGAAAAATAACAGTTTAAAAAACACAGGCTAGGTGTGGTAACCCATGCCTTTAATTCCAGTATTTGGGAGGCAGAAAGAAGGTGGATCTCTGAGTTTGAGGCTAGCCTGGTATACACAGAGTGAGTTTCAGGACAGCCACGTCTACACAGAGAAACCCTGTCTCCATATACAAACAAATATACAAATCCCAAAGAAAAACAACAGGGGCTAGAACAATGGCTCAGCAGCTAAAAGTGTTGATTGTCTTCCAGAGCAATTAGATTCCCAGTACCCATATGGTAGCTCAGAACCATTTGTAACTTCAGTTCCAAGAGACCTATCATCCTTCTCTGAACTTAGTAGGCACCAGGTATGCTGTGGTGCACATATATATTTTTAAATCTAAAAATCATTTTGACTCCCTACAGAGACAGGGCTTCTCTGTGTGACAGGCCTGGCTGTCCTAGAACTTGCTCTGTAGACCAGGCTTCCTTAGAATTCACAAAGATCCACCTATTTCTTTCTTCGGAGTGGCAAAAAAGAGTAAGTCTTAGTGACAGGTATGACAGCACACACACCTTTAATCCTACCTAGCATTATGCAAGCAGAGGCAGGTGAATCTCTAAGTTCCAGGACAGCCTGGTGTACACAGAGAGACTCTTTCTCAAAGACAAACAAGCAGAGGCTGGAGAGATGGCTCAGTGGTTAAGAGCACTGGCTGCTCTTTCAGAGGTCCTGAGTTCAATTCCCAGCAACCACATGGTGGCTCACAACCATCTGTAATGGGATCTGATGCCCTCTTCTGGTGTGTCTGAAGACAGCCACAGTGTACTTATTTCAATCTTTACACTTCTTGGTTCCTTCATTTCTATCTCCAGAGTAATAAATCATTATGTTCTCATTCTTAGGGGCTCTGGAGATCCTGGCAAAAAGAAACAGCACATTTGTCATATCCAAGGATGCGGCAAAGTATATGGCAAAACCTCACATCTCCGTGCACACTTGCGCTGGCATACAGGGGAGAGGCCATTCATGTGTAATTGGTCATACTGTGGGAAGCGCTTTACTCGTTCGGATGAGCTTCAGAGACATAAACGTACACATACAGGTGAGTAAGACCCGAGGGAAAAGGGAAAGCAATAGATAAGAAAAGATGTAATATGCCCATGAAGCTAACTGAAATCCCTGAACAACGTATATGTGAAACTGAATATGTCCCCAAGAATATTTGAAGTAGTCTGGAAGGTTTTTAATAAGGAGCTCAGTTTCAAGAGGGATTTTGAAAGACATACATCAACCTCAACTTTGTTTTGGCTGGGTTTTTTTTTTTTTTGGCTAAGTTATCTTTTTTCTTTTTTTCTTTAAATCTAGGAGAGAAGAAATTTGCCTGCCCTGAGTGCCCTAAGCGTTTCATGAGGAGCGATCATCTGTCAAAGCATATCAAGACCCACCAGAACAAAAAGGGAGGCCCAGGTGTAGCCTTGAGCGTGGGCACATTGCCCCTGGACAGTGGGGCAGGTTCAGAAGGCAGTGGCACTGCCACTCCTTCAGCCCTTATTACCACCAATATGGTAGCCATGGAGGCCATCTGTCCAGAGGGTATTGCCCGTCTTGCCAACAGTGGCATCAACGTCATGCAGGTGACAGAGCTGCAGTCCATTAATATCAGTGGCAATGGTTTCTGAGATTAGACGCCCAGGGCCAGAGACATATGGGCCAATACCCACCAAGCCTGGGATGCAAGGTAGCATGGGTCCAAGAGACATGTGGAAGAGAGAGCCATGAGGCATTCATGTGCTTGGTGATAGGAAGAATTGGGAGATGGTACAAAAGAAGAGATGGGATCGTGGCACCCATCTATGTCACTGGTGACTCCTTGAAAATGGAGAATATTAGTGAAAATTCTGTTGGTGCCACTTTTTGATCAGCATTTATCTCATCCCAGGTTCTTCTTACCCTTCTTACCCAGCCTCCTCTTCCTGTTTTTCCCTCTTAGCTCTCCCATGATGGATCCCCCCCTTTCCTAAAGCCATCATGCCTTGATAAATATATATGATCATTGAAATACTTTTTAACAAAAACAGATTCTATATTATATATATATATATTAAAAAATATATAGAGATGCTTTCACAGGGGCTGGCTGGGAGGAGGAAAAAGACCATTCTGTGACCAAAATACCTTGGTCTTTTTTTCTTTTTCTTTTTTTTTATATTGCCTTATTTCTCAATGGCTGAGCCTTATCATGACACATCAAGCTTTCCTATAAATGTTGTCCTGGCATCCCACCAGAGTAAGCATTCATACGCTCTGCTTCAGTTCATATATACATATATAATGTGTCTTCTTCCTTAATTTTGTTACTTTATTTGGGATCAGCTCCTTGCACTCTTTCCTGACTCAGTCCTTTTTGTCTCACACCCTTTTCTTACATGATCATTTCCTGTGTTGTTTTTGACAGTGATCCCTGGATTAGGCACTTCTGTTAATATTTTAAAGACGTTAGTTCCAGCAACGGAGTGGAAAAGCCTTGAAGTGTAGCTATGGAGGGAGTGTTCAAATACTACTGACGCAGGCACATTAGTGCTGGAGAGTCAAAGCCATCTCCCTTTATTAGTTGTTCTACACATCAAAAGTCAGAAGTATTTCTGTGGAATTGTGTAAGAGGCCCTTTGAAGGAGATACACTGTCAAAATGCTCAAATAATAGGCAGCAGCTTTCAGTATGAAAAAGATGTTCTCAGAAAAGGAAATAACTCAATAGTCTTGGGTTCAGAAGTTAGTGGAATTATTCGGATTTCAGTATCATTGTCTTCCAGATAACTCTCAGCCTCACAGAATGGCCTTCTGAGTTCACACTCTGAAAGGAAGTACACTTCCTCTTTTGAACATTTCTGTAGTTCCTTCGTATTAATGTTTTAATGTTTAGGAGCATCAGCCAGGGAATCTGTTTGGACTTTCCATTCTGTAGAGTGCAAAACTTGTGCCAGTGGCAAAAGTGGTTCTTTTAAAAAAAAAAAAAAAGTCCCCCTTAACTCTTCCTTACATGTACTTGGGTGGTTCCTAAGGGAAAGGGAAGCACACAATCATGGGAACGATAGCCCAGAACAAAAAGAAATCTTGTCTTACCACTGTGGATTTTAGGAGAAATTGGGAGAAATTATCCTGCTTTCTCTATGGCCTGATTCCAGAAGAGACTGATCCAAAAATTATATCGGCAGGGAAACTCAGTGCATTTTACACTGAGACTTAAATGCAACCAGAATTGTCCTCAAGGCCCAGCCATTAAAGCATTGTCTCTCTTGACTTTCTGCTATCTTGTCAGAGAGCTTTTCACTGTGAGGAAGTATGAAAGTGGTTGAGTGTATGTGTGGAATCTATTAGGTTGGGGATAGGTTTTCTGTTAGCCAATATTTAAAGAGACCTGCAATAAAAAATTACCCTGATCTGATAGAGAATCTAAAATGTTTGTGTATGACTGCGTGTGAATGTGTTTGTGCCTGTATATATCTACATGCAGATGAGAACTTATATTTGAAATTGTTGGAAAATAAATTCAGATCGAAATGCCTTTCAGGTCCATTATCTAGAAATTGGTCATAAAACTTGGGTATGTTCCTAAGGTCAGTTCTCTGCTTGTGTTAAATTGGTTAACAATTATGGGGTGGGGGGATATCCTAGTGCACTTTCTAAAAAAAGAAACTATTTTTGTGTTTGAAAATGAAATCAACATCCAAATCTATAGTGGATTCCTTATTCTAACTTCTTTATCTTGGCTACAAATAGCTTATAGTGTTATTATACATGTTACGTAAATTCCATCTAAACTAGGTTCTTGTTAAGTTTACGGTGTTGTTAGCCTGAAATACTAACATTAGTTTATTCCATTTGGTCCTTTCTGTGCAGACTTAATACTGTTATCAAGACTCAGGAAATATTTCAAGGGACTTTCCCCAAATCACATGTTATTAATGTTGAAGTAAACGTTACCTGTCCTTAGCCATCATCACACCTTTTGTTCCTAACGAAAAGCAGAACTCAAACTTATTTTACACTCATAATCATGTGCTTTGGCATCTCTGGAGGAAGAGGGCAGGATAACTCACTGGAGTGTGCAGTATTTTGCTAGAAAATTGAAGGAGTAGAATCTTGTTTAGTTCGAGGTGATTAGATATAAGCTGGCCTGGTGTTGCTGATGACCGTAAAAGCCTTATATAAGTTAAGGATCGGAAGGTGTTTTCTCTTGGTGAGAAGTTGATGATTTACCCTCAAGGTCTGCTACATTAACATTAACATGAATTAATTTACATCAGATTCTTTCTGCTTTTTGAGTTTCCTTCTCCAGTGTCTTATTGCCCATAAAATGGAATCAGTTTCTGCTCTTATCTCCCTGTCTATGAACCACTCAGCCTTTTTCACAGTTAAGAGATTACATTACTCCAGTCAGGGTATTGTTACTGAAAGGGAACCTTTCCCAGAACTTTTGGCCATCAGAATTTAACATAATTGGCTTGCATAAGGTTTCTAAAATTCTCTTCATTACATTTGTTGTTTGGAATTTTTTTGTTTGTTTTCTTTCATCGAGATAGGGTTTTACTCTGTATCCCAGGCTAGCCTGGAATTCACTATGTAACTCAGACTGGCCTTGAACTTTGAATAATCTTTTTTGCCTCCTAAGTGTTGGGATTACAAGTATATGCCACTGTGTCCAGCCTTCATGATTTTTTACCTAATTTTTAAAAGAAAAATGACTATACCTTGCAAAGTGATAGGTGACCACCAATGTAATAGTCTTCTTTTGTTTTGAAATAGGTCTTTCAAAGTATCCTTGGCTGGTCTGAATTTATATGTAGTCCCGGCTGCAGAGATCTGTCCACCTTGGCCTTTCAAGTGTTGGGGCTACAAATGTATGCCACCACACGCAGCAGAAATAGTAATCTTAAACATTCATTTCCTTGTCCTAGGCTGCCCTTTATATTCATCTACAAATTGTTTGACTGTGTCATCTTTTTCCACCATCTTCCTTCAGGGACCTCCCATAGGCACTCTTTTTGGGGGTGCTATTCAAAATGCAGTATAGTGGTTCTTTCATAGCCTGGTCTCAGTAAATAGACCCTTTAATCACAGAAGGTATAGACTGAAGTATGGGATGACGGTGTTATAATTTGGGGAGGGCGGGAGACTAAAGCTGTAATTACTATGGCTGATTTATCTCTACTATATACATATATTTTTTGCTTTTGTATATCCGATATAGAAAACTAAGCATTGTATTTTTTTAACAAATCTGAGAAAGCACTATGAACTGCAGGTGTTGACTTTCAGAATATATTTTGTATTGTTAATACTTCACATTATGTGAATACTGGAAGCTGCAGATCTTTGTAAGCCGCAATAAAATTGGATACTTTTTGAGGGGTTCTTTTGGAGGTGCTAATCAGGCCTCTGTTATACTTTGAAGGAGCCCTGGTGCTACAAGATTAAAGTTTTCATTCAATTTTAAGTGCCCTAATGTCTTTTTGGACCTTGGGATCAGATGAGAAGTGATTCGGAGGTCAGGTACTGAGGAAGTGACGATCGTGTCCCGCCTCAGCTGAGGGCCTCTTTGCATGGTTTTACTTTCCATAGCCAAAGTTGGGTAACCTCTTCGGGCTGCCAGGAGAAATATTAGAAATCTCAGTTTGGTCTTCTCTCAGATGAGCCAGTAACTTAGAAGGATAAAGGCAGCAGCAGTTGCTTTGGGAGAGGAGGGGATGGCATTTTTCCAACCCGGAAAACATTGCTTCGATCGCTGCTGATAAAACATGGGCAGGTTATTACTTTGGTTTAGAAAGGCTGTGTGCCTCTCTTGGCTCTGCTCCGGGGGTACAGATCTTCATCTAGGAGGATGAGTAGACCAGCTTTGAGGTTGAGCTGTTTCTTTTCTTTGTCTGCCTTCCCTAAATACCATCCCCCAGAAAAGACATTAAGCAGCCTTTATTTTAAGTTCCTACTCCCTCTTCCAGACTTGGCTCATGTGTTGTAGATTGAAGACTGGGAAGAGAAAAGAGGGGGAAGTATTTGGCTCCATTCCTTCCCTAAGTCATCTCACTTCCCAAACTCAGAAGGATTTCTCCACAGCACTCATTTGAGAGAGTGAAGCTTTTTTTTTTTTTTTCCCTTTCAATTTGCTCCTTTATCAAACAGCCTAACCTTCCTTGTCTTGGCTGAGAGAGTACAGGGACTCCTCATCTGTCCTTCTGCTCCAAATCCCAGCTCGTGGAGATTGAGGAGCACAACAGGTTAGGCTGGGGCTGCAGATGGAAGAGACTTCGGTTCATCTGCTTGGTTGTGTGCTTTCCTATATCTTGCCTTCAGGAATCACACTGTGCCTTCTCTACCAGGGAACTGATTCTGTCTACACAGCTTTTCCAGTAACTGCTCTTGAAAATTGTGGATATGGCAGTTCTTCCTATTTCTGATGACACTTTTCTCCCAGTAACATCCTAATACCCCTTACCTTGCTAAAGACTAGGCACAAAGTCAGAATATGTTGATAATGATCTGAGGAAGCCAAAGGCAGCTGCCCTAGGGCCTGCTTCCCTCTCCCAAGTCTGTCATCCCAGGGCAGAGGAGTAGTGCTCCACTCTGGTGCCTAAAACCAGTTTATCTTTCTTGATACTGGGAATAACCAGTCTCTGTACCACTGTTGCCTTTAAGCCTTTAATCTCACGATGTTTGTTGTGGGTTCCAATCCAGTTGTCACCAGGGCTGTGAGGGTAATTACTTCTCAAGTCACTCACTTTCTCCACCCTCACTCTTGAGTATGTATGATGTTAATCTCTCGTCTTCCTGCTCCTTTTGTATCTTCCTCGTCTCTCCCCCCACATTTTTCCCTGGGTGTTTTGGGGTCTCAGTATCTCTTTCTCTATATCTCTATCTCCGTCTCCACCTTTTGTACAAAGATTAGTTCCAATGTAGTCTGTAGCTCCTTTGTAAAACAATTAAAAACTTTTTTAATAAATGATGTCTCTGGTGTATTGAGAGGGTTGGGAATGGGGTATATGTGGTAACTTCCTATTTTGAATCCAACAAATGTTGCAGCTACCTACACTATATTGTACTCCCATACATTTTAATTAATGCACTTAATCTACACTTTAATCTTAGATGAGGGTTCACAAACAACAGTGCTTTGACTATAGAAACGTGGAGGACGTGAGGTTTGGTAGTCCATGCCTGTAGTCCCAGCACTGTGAAGTGTGAGTAGGTTGGATTTGAGAGGCCAGATTGGTATATATAGGAAGTTCCAGGCCAGTATAGACTGTCTGAAAAATAAAAGCAGGAGGAAGGGTAGACACTGAGTTGCTGAGTTTCTGGGCCCAACGATAAAGTACTTCTATGTTGTGTGTGATTCCCTGAGTGTAATTCTAAGCACTTAAAAAAGATGACTGTGAAGAAAAACAAGAATAGTGGCTGCCTCAATTTCAGTAAGTTTTTTCTGCATTTGTGTGCAAGTACACATGCCGCAGTATATGTGGAGGTCAGAGGACAGAGGTCAGAGGAGTCTTGCTCACCATGTGGATAGATTACTTGGCTGTTGGGCTTGATGATAGAGGCTTTTGGCACTGAGCCATGTTTCCATCACCACCACCACCACCCCTTTTTAAATAATTTTTACTGTTTTTGGTACTTTCAAGACGGTGGGTCTAGGTAGCTCTGACTGTCCTAGAACTCAATATAGAGACCAGATGCCTAGAAGGGACAAGAGATCCATCTGCCTTCTGCTGGTCTCTTTAAGTGCTGGGACTTGAGTTTTTACTTTCTGTATATGGGTGTTCTGTCTGCGTGTGTGTCTGTGTACTATGTGTGTACAGTGCCAGAGGGTGTCAGATTCCCTAGAACTGGAGTTAACACACATTTATAAGCTGCTGTGTGGGTGCTGGGGATCAAACCTGGGTCTTCTAGACCAGTTTCAGTGCTCTAACCACTGAGTCATCTCTCCAGCTCCTCCACCCATCATCACACCCTGGTTTTTCTTAACTGTCTCTAGCAGAGGTTGGGTTTCCAGCATCCTGTATAGTTCTGCTTCCACTTTCCTAGTGCCAGGCTCACAAGTCTATACCCATGACACTATGTTGGGAAATCACACTACCAACTAAACTACTTCTCTAGCCACCTTTTAAGTGACCTACTTATTTTGGAATACTATCTTTTAGGGAAAAAAGTTTTTGGCTTGCAAAGAAGTTACAAAGGGTTGCTATATAACAGCTTCCCTCTTTTTTTTTTTTTTTTTTTTTTTTGGTGGTGGTTGTTGACTTAATGTCTACATAGCCCAGGTTGTCAAGGCAGTCCCCTTGCCTCAGATTCCCAAGTCCATGTAAACAAGTCTGTATGTGAGTGCAGGTGTGGTATGCATGTGTCACAGTGCACATGGAGAAGGACCTTGGGTATTCGACCATCTTCTACCTTGTGAGACTCACACAAACGTGGTGGCATACACCTTTAATCTCAGTGCTTTGGAGAGTTGGGCAGATCTCGTGAGTTTGAGGCCTGTCTGGTCTATAGAACTAGTTCAAAGGGTCCACAGAGAAACCCTGTCTTGAAAAACCTAAATATGGGGCTGGAGAGATGGCTTAGTGGTTAAGAGCACTGACTGCTCTTCCAGAGGTCCTGAGTTCAAATCCCAGCAACCACATGATGGCTCGCAACCATCTGTAATGGGATCTGATGCCCTATTCTATTGTGTCTGAAGACAGCTACAGTGTATTAATATATAATAAATCTTTAAATAGAAGAAAGAAAATAAAAAGAAAAGCCTAAATAACAAAATAAAAGATAGGTGGTAGTGGTGGTCCCAAAACATTTTTAATCCTACCATTCTGGAGGCAGAGGTAGGCTGAGGAATTTTAACTCAGCCTTAGGACTCCACAGAGAAATCATGTCTTGAAAAACCTGTAGAGGACCGGAGATGACTCAGCGGTTAAGAGCACTGAGTTCAGTTCACCAACAACCACATGGTGGTTCACAACCATCTGTAACAGGATCTGATGCCCTCTTCTGGTGTGTCTGAAGACAGTTGCAGTGTACTCATATAAGTAAAAATAAATATTTAAAAAAATGAAAAACCTATATAAACAAATAAATGAAACAAGCCAGATGGTGGTGGCCTCACTTCTTTAATCCTAGCACTCCAGAGGCAGAGACAGATCTCTAGTGTACTGAGGAATTCCAATTCAGCTCCGTGCTATTGTGGTAAGTGCTTTACTGACAGCACATCTCCTTAGGTGTGCGTTTATGTTTGAGACAGGGTCTCTCTATATAACCCTGCTAGGCTTGGAATTATATGTAAACCAGGCTGGCTTTAGCGCTCCTGGACCTACCTATCAGCCTGTGCCCCCCCCCCCCATGCTGGTATTGAAGGTGAGCGCTACCATGCTACCATACCCATCCAGATGTGTGCTTTAACAGCCCGAAACAGCTCAGTAGTAGAGTGGACTCATTCAATAAATGCTTTTGAGCCTTTGCTCTTTATTCCGTACTAAAGCTAAGGCAAATGCTTGAGACAGGCCCTCCCACCATGACTTCTGCAGTTGGGCCTGTGATACAGATGCCACCAGTTGCTCTTCTCGCCTGATCTCGTTTTCAGCAGCCAGTTTGTCTCCTACTTTATGGAGAAGATAGCTAAAATTTCTTCAAACTGTCCCTCACTCACCTCCTCAAAACATGTTTGCCCACCAGTCTGCCCCATCCCTCTTCCTAAGAAGGAAACACTGTTCTTCCTTTGAAGGTGGCCCGTTTTCTCTCACTTGACTTCTCTTTGTTCTTTGTTTTGATGTGATTTTTTTCCTTTCATCTTCAGCCTGCCTTTGGTTCCCTCCTTAGCTTATGAGCATGTTCTCAGTCTCCCTCTACCCCAGCCCCATTCTGAAAAACTGCTTCCTTCTCAGTCGTGCTGATCTATTGTCCTCCCCAGAGTTAGTGGGAGCAGTTTACACCCAATAATTTTCACCCCTCAGACCACTTTGTTAGCACTGATTCTTTCAAAAATGTTCAGTTTACTGTTAGCCACCTGGTTACAGACCATTGGTTTCTCTGTGTTGCAGTGTGCTCCTGATTAGTGATTTCTCCATTTTAAGCTTTCTTGTGGTAAAACGTGATGCTGCTGTGAATGTGGACCAGTGAGAGGGCTGGCTCAGTTGACAAGTGAGTTGGCTCAAGGGTAAAGACCCTAGGCACTTGCTGATCCTGACAACTTGAGTTCAACCCCTGGGATTCATGCTGTTGACAGAATGGACAGACTCCTTGCAAGTTGCTTTCTGCCCTCTACAAATGCAATACATAAATAGAATGCAATTTATTTTTTTTAAAAAAGCCAAAGGTTGAATGAGAGGAGGCAAATGTGGACATGCACACCTTTAATCTCAGCACTCTGGAAGCAAAGGCAGGTGGGTATTTGTGAGTTCAAGGCCAGCCAGGGCTACACAGTGAGACCTTGCTTGCTTCAAACAAAACAAGTTATAAGGGGCCAAACAGTAGTTAAGAGTGCTTGCTGAGGGGCTGGGGATTTAGCTCAGTGGTAGAGCGCTTGCCTAGGAAGCACAAGGCCCTGGGTTCGGTCCCCAGCTCCGAAAAAAAGACCAAAAAAAAAAAAAAAAAAAAAAAAAAAAAAAGAGTGCTTGCTGAAAGCTGGGCACACGACTTTAGTTCTAGCATTCAAAATGTAGGCAGATCTGAGTTTGAGACCAGCCTAACCTACAAGAGTTCCAGAACAACCAGAGGACCAGCCTAACCTACAAGAGTTCCAGAACAACCAGAGCTGTTATGGAGGAGAAACTTTGTGTATCAGAGAAGAAGAAGAAGAAGAAGAAGAAGAAGAAGGAGGAGGAGGAGGAGGAGGAGGAGGAGGAGGAGGAGGAGGAGGAGGAGGAGGAGGAGGAGGAGGAGGAGGAGGAGGAGGAGGAGGAGGAGGAGGAGGAGGAGGAGGAGGAGGAGGAGGAGGAGGAGGAGGAGGAGGAGGAGGAGGAGGAGGAGGAGGAGGAGGAGGAGGAAGAAGAAGAAGAAGAAGAAGAAGAAGAAGAAGAAGAAGAAGAAGAAAAGCAACAACAACAAAAAAGAATGCTTGCTGCTCTTCGAGAGGACCCACATCTGGCAGCTTTCAACTGCCTGTAACTCCAGCTCCAGGAAATGATGTCCTCTTCTGGCCTCTGAAGATACTGTACTTAAGTACACAAACTCCCAGGTGGACACACACATATAAACATAATTAAAGGGCTGGAGAGATGGCTCAGCGGTTAAGAGCACTGACTGCTTCCAGAGGTCCTGAGTTCAAATCCCAGCAACTACATGGTGGCTCATAACCATCTGTAATGAGATCTGATGCCCTCCTCTGGTGTGTCTGAAGACAGCTACAGTGTACTCATATAAAATAAATAAATCTTTAAAAACATAGTTAAAACTAAAAGAACATCCAAGGCTATATAGATATAGACTCTGTCTCTAATTAAATAAAAAGTAAAATCTTTTAGATAAAGCAAGATATAATAAAGCCATCTGGCTCCATGACCCAACAGATAAAGGTACTTGCCCCTAAGCCTGACAACCTGAGTTTGAGCCCTGGCACCAAAATGGTGGGAGGAGAGAACCATCTCTGCGGGTTGACCTCTGACTTTCAGGTATACATGCACACACAGCACTCAAAGAGGTATAAAGAATAACTATAACCCAAGTGTGGTGACTTAGATCTATAATCTCAGCACTCAGGAGGCAGAAGCAAGTAGGCCTCAGAACAACCCGGTTTACAAAGCGGCACTGTGTGGAGTTTGTGTGCACACACATATCTGGTGGTGAAAATTAAGTCAGCCAACATTGGCAAAAAACAGAGTGTGACACTAAATCACCTGTCTTCTCCAGCCCTTCCAGTCTCCTTCAGAGACATTACTGTCTGACACTAAAGCGTTGGTGTTCCATCTTGTGTCCTTCTTTCTCAAGTCTCATCTACTCTAGCATGTTCTCTCTCTTCTTCCCTCCACCTCTGTTCTATTGTCATATATACACACATCCTACTGCCTGTTCCAAGTCCTGGGATTAAAGGTATCTGCCACCATGCCTGGCTTTGTTTTTATTCTTTAAGTTTTGTAGGCTGTCCTTGAACTCCCTCTATATCCCAGCAAACCTTGCGGTTTTAATCCTCCCACCTCAGCCAAGTAACTGAGATTACAGGCCTGTGCTACCAGCTCAGAGAGACGGAGAGACAGAGACAGAGATGGGAAGGGGGAGAGAGATTTGTGTATATGTGTGTGCATGTGTGCAGGCACAGGCATCCTAGTGTCAGAAGAAAGTGCTGGCTCCTCTGGAGCTACGGTTACACACACAGTTTGTTTGGTTTTTGTTTTTTGTTTTTTTTTCAGAGCTGGGGATTGAACCCAGGGCCTTGCGCATGCTAGGCAAGCGCCCTACCACTGAGCTAAATCCCCAACCCCACAGTTTGGTTTTTGTTTTGATTTGTTGCTTTGTTTTTGTCCGCTTGGGATTCCAACTCAGGTTCTGTCTCTCTAACTGCGGTTGTCGACACACACACACACACCCCTGCCCCCCCAACCCTGAGACAAGGTCTCACTCTAGTTCTGGAACGGACTGGGATTGACTATATAGCCCAAGATGGCCTCCAACTTGCAGCAGTTTCCTGCCTCTTAATTCTAAATACTGAAATTACAGGAATGAGCCACTGGGTTCTGGGTTGTCTCTGTCTTCAAAAGAAATAGTGACCCAAAGCTTTGACTGAGGCGCTCCCCTTGCTCCCACTCTGGAGGAGAGGGTCTCCAGAGACATTCCAAACAAAAGAAGCCATTTGATCTTCAATTACCCACATCCCCACTTATCTGATCTGGGGTCTGGTGAAGGAGGACAGCAGGAACTAAGCACAACATCCCACACCTTTCCAGCACAGCCCTGCAGACTTCCACAAGGCGGCGGAAGCCACCCTGTCTCACAGCTATTGCCTCCTCTCACACGTGCTCCCCAGGAGAAAGGCCCCGCCCACTATGAGCTGGTACGGTCACCTGTGATCTAAGTTAGGTCATCCTGAGAAAGGCAGCCAGAACAGAACGGGGTCAGAAGCGTGAACGGGGAACTAGTCCTCTTTAACCAGCTCTTTGAAGCCAGCTACTCACAGGTGTGGACATGATAACCCATGACTGGTTTCTAACTCTGGGGAAAATGAGTCTGCATGCCTCACTCTACGGCAACACAAGCCACAGACCCTTTGTTCATGTGGACTTGCCCTCTTACACACCCTGTGGCCTTTCTTTATATTTTATAGTACTCCAGTTTAGGACGTTTTGGAAGCGTGATGTAAATATTAGTCACCTGAGGAGGTCCTCTTGCCAGGGACAAATTTCTTCTATGCCTGCTGACCTCTGGTGGTGAGATTTTGAACTGTAGGTTCCCTTCCCAGTTGTTGGCCGGTTGGCAAACATGCTATCTGGTACACACTTCTCAGCAATCCCAATTCAAATGTTGAAATTCTGTAGACAGTGAAAGTGTTTTTGTTTGTTTGTTTTTGTTTTTTTGTTTGTTTTTGTTTTTGAGACATAGTATATGTAGCCCTGGCTGTCCTAGAATTTGCCATTAACCAGGCTGGCCTTGAACTCAGATCCATCTGCCTCTCTAAGTGCTGGGGTTAAAGGCCTGCACCATGCCCACTATGGAAACATTTTTTAAAATATTTATTTATTTATTTATTACGTATACATCATACAGCTTTCTGCCTGCTTGTACGCCTGCAGACCAGAAGATGACACCAGATCTCTTTACAGATAGTTGTGAGCCACCAGGTGGTTGCTGGGAATTGAACTTAGGACCTATGGAAGAGCGGTCAGTGCTCTTAACCATTAAGCCATCTCTCCAGAGAGAGAAACATTTCTTTAGCCTCTGAAGTTTGCATTTGTTTTAAGGCAACATTGTATAATACAGAGAACAGAGTGTGGGATTTGGAGTCATACATACCCAGGATAAAATCTCACTCTGCTTTTTTTTTTTAATATTTATTTATTTATTTAGTGTATATGAGTACACTGTAGCTGTCTTAGACACACATCAGATCTCATTACAGATGGTTGTGAGCCACCATGTGGTTGCTGGGAATTGAACTCAGGACCTCTGGAAGAGCAGTCAGTGCTCTTAACTGTTGAGCCATCTCTCCAGCCCAGGAGCATGTGTTCTTATTTTATTTCATTTGCTTGGGTGTTTGACATCACATGCACGCCTGTGCCCATAAAGGCCAGAAGAGGACATCAAATCTTTTGGAACCATAGTTACAAACAGTTGTGAGCTGCCATGTGGGTAAACCAAACATGATTCTTCCACGAGGGCTCCAAGTGCTTTTGATCACTGTGGCATCTCACCAGGTCTTCTCTGAAAAATTTCACATCCTTTCTGATTTTTGAGTTTGAAAAATGAGATCAACTTTGTGAAGTCTTCTCTGTTCAGGATGCTACAAATATGAGTTCTCAATCCATGGGAACCATCTTGGGCAGAGCTGAGCGCCCAAAATATCTTTCTGAAAAAGACGGAAGGTCCAGCACCTTCTTCCAAGGTCAGTAAGGGATAGAGATTTCAGAATTAATTATCACAGGGTTCTCAGCAGGACAGCCAAGGTCCCTTCCTCCCTGCTCTGCAGAGAAGAGAGGAGGTAGTTGAAGAGAGAGATTGGTTCTCTGCTCCTCCCTTTTTCTCCCTGTTTTCCTCACACCCACCTCTCCCCCACAGCAGCCTTCTCCCCCACAGAGACTGGGATAGGGCAGAGGGGGGCGGAGTTGGGGATTGAGGGCTTGGAAGCCCCACAGTGCCCTGTATTTGTAGGAAGCGTTGACGAGGGTAGCTGTGCTGGTGTGTGCTGTCCTGCTGACATCCTTTAGTAGGATGCTGGGGACACTGGGGCTTTGGACACTGCTTCCTGCAGCTGCACAAGGTAAGTGTCTACAGAGAGGGGCAGGGTCTTTACACCACTCAGTAAGGGAAAGGTGTACTTGAAGCAGCAGCCACCCATTTGAAAGAGGCCAGGGGGCTGGGAGGAAAGGCAGAGCCCAGGTTCCCATGGTGGGGCTTAGAGCTCAGGCCTCTGCTGAGCCAGTGTCCTGTGGCTCTGCTGTACTGACCTGGGATCTAGACATCATGTTTTGTCTATGCTTGACTGCTATTTGTCCTTGCCTTCACTCCCTTCTTGACTCCCTTCACCTTGGGCTTCAGTATCCCCAAACAGGAGGACCTGTGTGTTCTTTGAGGCTCCTGGAGTTCGGGGAAGCACAAAAACACTGGGGGAAGTGGTAGATGCAGGACCAGGCCCCCCGAAGGGTATCCGCTGCCTCTACAGCCATTGCTGCTTTGGGATCTGGAATCTGACCCATGGCCGGGCACAAGTGGAGATGCAAGGTGAATGACAAAACACGTGGTGGGCGAGAGGCATGTCTAGGTTAAGGGAGGCAGCCAAAAGGAAGGGGAGAAGTGGAATGTGTAGAGGGGGGAAAAGGCATGTCAGATGCCTTTGACAGAGCCCGGATTTGTTCTCTGTCCCCAAACCTTATGGAACTCTCTTTCCTTTCCCTCCTTCCCCTAACCCCACCCCTTCAGGATGCCTAGACAGTGATGAACCCGGCTGTGAGTCCCTCCACTGTGACCCCGTCCCCCGAGCGCACCCCAGCCCCAGCTCCACACTCTTCACATGCTCCTGCGGTACCGACTTCTGCAATGCCAACTACAGCCATCTGCCTCCTTCAGGAAACCGAGGGGCTCCCGGCCCCCAGGAGCCTCAGGCTACCCCAGGTAATTGCCTTCCCCAGGTTACTAGAGCCCACTGGGGAGCAGAAGCATAGGTCAGGGTGAGAACCGGGGCCAGTTCTCACCCCACCTCCGCCCAAACTTTCCCTCCTCCTGGCCTTGGAAAGTTGGTTGCCCTGGTGACTGGGAGATAAGGGGGCTTGCGACCAGCATGGGGGTGGATTGGAAAGTAATCTCTTTGAAGAGGGGAGAGGTTCAGTGCTCACCCCCGTGTGCCGTGCCATCTTCCCTTGCTGTCCAGGTGGGCCCATCTGGATGGCGCAGCTGCTGCTGGGAGTGTTCCTTGTGCTGCTGCTGAGTATCATCATCTTGGGTACCGACCTCTCCCACCCCTCCCTTGTGATAGCATGACACTTGCCCAAAGGGCCAAGCCTCCTCTGGGCCCTGCTGAGCCCCCAGGTCTGGGATTTTCTTTTACATTTCCTTGCAAGATGCTCTCTTCCCACATAGCTCCCCTGGCTGTCTCCATCCTGTGCACCCTACCCTAAGACTCTTCTCTACTTCAGCCCTGTTACAACGAAAAGCCTGTAGAGTGCAAGGTGGGTCAGACCCGGAGCCGGAGCCAGGCTCAGGAGGAGACTGCAGTGAGGAACTGCCCGAGTTGGCTGAGCTGCGCTTCTCCCAGGTGCTCCAGGGAAGGAGGGTGGGCTCTTTTGGCACTCCTGGAGGTTCTGCTGGGGAGGAAGGCTGGCCCTGGCGCTAGCTCTGAGGCCCACACTCAATGCAGTGTCTCTACCAGGTAATCCAGGAAGGAGGTCATGCAGTCGTCTGGGCTGGGAGGCTCCAGGGTGAGATGGTAGCCATCAAGGCCTTCCCCCCAAGGGCTGTGGCCCAGTTCCGAGCTGAGCGAGCTGTGTACCAGCTGCTAGGCCTACAGCATAACCACATTGTTCGCTTTATCACTGCTGGCCAGGGAGGTCCTGGCCCCTTGCCCTCTGGGCCTTTGCTGGTACTGGAACTGTACCCTAAGGTGAGCATCAAGAAATCTCTGTAGTCTATATTATGCACTACTCCTATGGGGCGCTACATGACCACTGGGCCTTACTCATGCCTACTCTCCTGCCTTATACTTTCTTTTGAATACACACACACACACACACACACCATTCTTTTTTTTTTTTTTTTTTTGGTTCTTTTTTTTCGGAGCTGGGGACCGAACCCAGGGCCTTGAGCTTCCTGGGTAAGCGCTCTACCACTTGAGCTAAATCCCCAACCCCCACACACACCATTCTTGAGACAGTTTCTCAGTGTAGCCTTGGCTGTCTGTCTTGGAACTTGTGCTGTAGACCAGGCTGTCCTTGAACACACAGAGATCTGCCTGCCTCTGCCTCCCACGCACTGGGATTAAAAGCTTGTGCCACTCCTGCCTGGCTAGAAGAGGGCCATTGTTAAGTACACATCCAGGAATAGCTTTGTAAACTCATTCATATGTTCATTTAACCAATATTTATAAACTATGTGGCAAGCACTTCTAGATGCCGAGAGAAGCCCACATGGCCCCTGGTTTTACAGGCGTCATAGACTAATGGGTCATAGAAAAGGAAGTCGCAAATGTCAAGTATGGTGTGCTGAGAGCTGGGACAGGGCACTGGGAACAGTAAGAAATAATAATGATACAATTCAACCTGAGGGACGGTCGAGATGGCTCAGCTGGTGAAGATGCTTACTTACTGTGCAAGCCTTGGGGACCAAAGTTCAGTTCCCAGAACCCAAGTCAAGGGAGTAGAGAACTCTACAAAGTTGTCCTCTGACCACCACAATGCACTCAGATGTGGCTTTTAAAAAAGTGTATATAGGTGTTTCACCTGCACATATGTCTGTGCACTGTGTGCACACCAGGCACCCATGAAAGTCAGGAGAGGAAATTAGCTCTCCTGGGGCTTTCAGAATAGCTGGGTAATGGGAATTAAACTCCAGTCCCCTGGAAGAGCAGCCAGTGTAAGTACTGAACCATTTCTCCCAGTTTTAATAAAAAGAAAAGATGTATATAACCTGAGGTGAGAGATTAACAAGAAGATGCCAAGCCAAGCTGGATAGTAGGACTTGACTATAAGAATTCCAGCCTATGGGGGTTGGGGATTTAGCTCAGTGGTAGAGCGCTTGCCTAGGAAGCGCAAGGCCCTGGGTTCAGTCCCCAGCTCCGGGAAAAAAAAAAAAAAGAATTCCAGCCTATGGAGAGATGGCTTAGTGGTTAAGAGCACTGACTGTTCTTCCAGAGGTCCCGAGTTCAAATCCCAGCAACCACATGATGGCTCACAACCATCTGTAATGAGATCTGATGCCCTCTTCTGGTGTGTCTGAGGACAGCGGCAGTGTACTCATATATAATAAATATAAATAAATCTTTTAAAAAAAGTGAACTCCAGCCTAGCCTGGGTTACATATGACCCTGACTCAAAGAAATAAATCAGGCCTGAGCGCAGTGGGGCATACCCTGAACCCCAGCATTTGGGAGGCAGAGGCAGGCTTATCTATGTGAGTTCAAAGCCAGCTAAGGTTACAAAGTAAGACCCTATCCAAAACAAAACAAAGCCCCCCAAACAAAAGCAAATAAGGTCGACGGCATAGGCAGAGGTGAGACCACATGGAACCTGGGCCTGCTGAACACTGGGGTGCATTTGAAGTCCTAGGCGAGGCACTTTGAACCCATTCACGTGTTTTACTTTCAGAAGCACACCATCAGGTAGGAATTGTATTCAGAGACAAGAAAAGGAAGCTGGTTTGCTCTGGATATGTGATTTGAGAGTCTGGTTCCTCACTGAACTGCTGCTATCTCCTGTTTATCCAGTGTCAGTGCTGTCTGTTCCTTTGAGTGAGATCACCCTGTGCCTTTGCCCTGATTGTACGTCAGCTCCTAGCAAGCTTGAATGCAGTGGCTCTTTCCCAGACTTTACCAGCCTCTACAACTCCTTCATTGCTGAGGTCTTGAGTTCTGGAAAGTTCCCCCTTTGACCACAGTCCTCCTGGGTCTATTAAAGAATAAGTTTTCGGCCCTGGTATATAGCTTAGTCAATAAAGTGCCTGCTGTGCATGAGGGTCTGAATTCAGCTCTCAGAAATGCATTTAAAAAGCCAGATTTGGGGCAGGAGAGATGGTTCAGCAGTTAGGAGCACTGGCTACTCTCCCAGCACCTATGCCAGCTGTCATAATGGCCTGTAACTCCAGGGGATGCAGCGCCCTCTTCTGGTCTCCATGGGCACCTGCGGACACACACATAAGTCGCAATACCCATACTTTTTTTTTTTAAGTTTTTTTTTAATTTATGGGTTTGAGCCCCTCTCTCTTTTGTGGGTGTGTGCACATGGATGTGGGTGCTCTCAGATTAGAGGCCACAGTCCCTGCAGCTGGAGCTATAGGCAGTGTATTGTTGTGGGTCCTGGGAGCCTCTCTAGCCCCCAAAGTAAAATTAATGTTTGTTTGTTTGTTTGTTTGTTTGAGACAGGGCCTCTCTAGGTAGCCCTGACTATCCTGAAACCAGCCTGAGACCAGGCTGGCCTCAAACTCACAGAGATCCACCTGCCTCTGCCTCCAGAGTGCTGGTATGAAAGGCATGTGCTACCACATCCAGTTAAAACTAAGAGAAATGTTTAAAAAAAAAGAAAGAAAATACTAGAACTCCAGGGGTTGGGGGTTTAGCTCAGTGGTAGAGCGCCTGCCTAGCAAGCACAAGGCCCTGGGTTTGGTCCCCAGCTCCGAAAAAAAAAAAAATACTAGAACTCCAGTTGTGGTGGTGCATATCTCTAATCCCCGCACCCCTCTTCCCCCCTAAAAAAAAAAAAAGAAAAAGAAAAAAAGAAGAAAAATCCAGGCATTGTGGTACACATTTGGGAAGTGGAGATAAATTTTTGGCTAGGCACACGTGCTGTCAATCATGGGTGCTTTATAGCCTGACATTTAGTTCATTTTTTCTTTTTTTTTTTTTCGGAGCTGAGAACCGAATCCAGGGCCTTGCGCTTGCTAGGCAGGCGCTCTACCACTGAGCTAAATCCCCAACACCTAGTTCATCTCTATATTGTGGTATTTATTAAGTTCTCCGCTTCCATCACGCTCCCCTTTTCCTGAGGCACAGTGTTGCCTGGGCACACCCGAGCCATTCTAAAGGCGCTCAGCAGGTTCGTGAATGCGGTTCCCAGTTGCTCCTCTTCCATTGGCTCCACCCATCTAAGTCTGTGCAGCCCTGTTAGCCCAGGCCAGGTGGTTGGAGGGACAGACGCCCTTGACCAGCATTTGACAGTGACTCTCAGACAGACTGCTGACTCTCCTTGGATTACAGCTCCACTTGGGTTATCTGCCCTCAAGAAAGCTTACTCAGCATGCGCGAAAGCTCCACCTCCACTCCAGCGTGTGCTGCTGGCGGAGGCAGTAGGATCACTGCAAAGTTGATGGCGGTCTCCTCTTCTTAGTGACTTCCAAGTCAGCCAGGGTTGCATACATACCAGAGAGATCCTGCCTAAAAGGGGAAAGGGAAGGAGTAAAAGGGCCAGCGAGGTGGTTCATGGGTAAAGGTGCTTCCACCCCAAATGAAGGCCGGAGCCAGCCCCTTAGAGCTTCTACAGTGAAAGGAGAAAACCAACTCTAGCAAGTTGTCTTTTGACCTCCACACGCGCCATGTAGCATGTGGGTACCCACATACCCCCACACACAAATAAAGTGTACTGATTGTTTTTAAATAAAGGAGGGAAAGAAAAAGAAAAGAAAAGAAAAGAAAAGAAAAGCCCTATAAAAATCAGGGTAACCAGACTGCCTTCACCCTGGGGTTCTCACGAGGTCTGTAGGAGGCCCTGTTCTAAGGGCCTGGGTCGCATTAAATTAAGGTACTTTTTAATTTATTTTTTTAAATATTGGGCCTTCAGTGTAGGAGCTTCCTGGTTCAGCTTCTTGAGTGCTGAGATTACATGCATGTGCTACTTTGTCTGGCTAAAATTATAATTTATGTGTGCGTGCGTGCGCGCGCGTGCGCGCGCGGCTTGTTCCTGATTCCCCCTTTCCTCCACTTCCCAAGTGCTGGGGTGGCAGGCACGCAGTATCACGCCCAACCAGTGTTACTATTTTTGCTGTCACTTTGATGCACAGTCTCATGCTTTCACTGTCTGTAGTGTCTTGACCTGGTTCTGTCAGGGTGTCTCTGTCTGCTGGGGAGGTGCCGGCTGGAGTGTGTGGGGTCTGTCAGTAGCTCTCTGTTCCCTGGAATGATCCTTTCCAGCTCTGTGTGCCCTGCTCCTCCCTCTGCTTTTCTCCAGGGCTCCTTATGCCACTACTTGACTCAGTACACGAGCGACTGGGGCAGTTCCTTGAGGATGGCTCTGTCCCTGGCCGAGGGCCTGGCGTTTCTCCACGGGGAGCGTTGGCAGGATGGTGAGTAGCCAGCAACAGGGAGGGAGGAGTCAGTAGCTGCACCAATGAGTCCAGTTCTCCCTCCGCTTAGGGGAGAAGGACTGCACCAAGGAGAACCACGTGACCTGTGTCCACAGGCCAGTACAAACCAGGTATCGCTCACCGAGACCTGAGCAGCCAGAATGTGCTCATTCGGGAAGATAGGTCATGTGCCATCGGAGACCTGGGCCTTGCCTTGGTACTCCCTGGCCTTGCTCAGCCCCCTGCCTTGGCCCCTACTCAACCCCGAGGCCCAGCTGCCATTTTGGAGGTGAGTGCTTTTGATAAGTGTGAGACCTGAGATGACCGCGTAATGATTGCTGTGGCAACAGTGCGGCTTTGCTAGTAGACCGGGTTGAGCTGAGGTTGCCATAGAGGTGACTCGTACTCCATATCTTCCCAGGCTGGCACCCAGAGGTACATGGCTCCGGAGCTCTTGGACAAGACTCTAGACCTGCAGGACTGGGGCACAGCTCTCCAGAGAGCGGATGTTTACTCTCTGGCTCTACTACTGTGGGAGATCCTGAGCCGCTGTTCCGATTTGAGGCCTGGTAAAGTCTCCACCCCAGTGTCCCACCTAACAAAGGCTCGCATACCCTCCTACCTATTCCAGAGGGCTATGGCCTTCCCTAGTTTTACCACTTAGGAGCCCCCTCACCAGGGGAGGCTAACAGTGTATGTCTACACTTTTCCCAGACCACAGACCACCACCTTTTCAATTGGCTTATGAGGCAGAACTGGGCAGCAATCCCAGTGCCTGTGAGCTCTGGGCCCTGGCGGTCGCGGAGAGGAAGCGCCCCAACATCCCTTCCTCTTGGAGCTGCTCTGCCACAGTAAGAAGCCGCAGGCTTGCCAGCTGGGGACAAGGAGCAGGGGCTGAGTATAGATTTCAAAGATGTCTCTGCTACAACCAGACCGTCTCCTCCTATCCTTTTCTTCTACACGTCTCACACAGTTGGCTCCACCCACCGAAGATGCCCACCTTCCTGCGGAGCCTTTTTATTCCTAGCCTCTTACTCCACAGTTAGCTCTGTCGTTCAGTCATCTCCTCCAGGAAATCCTCTCTGACTTTTCTCCCACTCGGAGCTTGGCCCCTTTGGCAGTGTCTCTTCATTAACAGTGTACCCCAAAGTTCAAACCGGCGCCCCATCACTTTGTACTATGCAGCTGTGTTTCTGCTGTAGACCAGTTAAAGCTAGCTCTAGGTATAACAAGGTCAGAAGGGTCGTCTGATCTGAAACTGCAGAGCTCTTCACAAATGGTTTCCTAAGATGTCTCTTCTCCCACTCTCCTGCCTGAAATTTCTACCATACTAGTTAGTGTCTGTTGAGTTGGCCAATGGAAGCCAGGCTTTGTCTGCAGCACACACTGGTTGGCTTGGAGAACGAAGAGTAACTTTCCATTAGCACATACGTTGTTGTTAGCCTGTATTATCCTTAGAGGAAAAGGTAGACCCTTTGGAAGGTATCCGAGGAGTCTGTCACAGGGAACAAACTCAAGGGACTGGACTTTATGGGATGGGGCTCAGAGGTGCTCCACACGTGGGGTGGGGAGTCAAGAGTGGTGGGACATGCTCTTAGCAAGGACTCCATGTAGAATGGGGTGAGCGCGGGGGAGAAGCAAAGACTGGAGATGTCTACTCTGGGGTCGGTGAGGCCCACCATCTACTCTTTTCCTCCAGGACCCTAGGGGGCTGAGGGAGCTCCTGGAAGATTGCTGGGACGCAGACCCAGAAGCAAGGCTGACAGCTGAGTGTGTGCAGCAGCGCCTGGCAGCCCTGGCTTATCCTCAGGTGGCTTCCTCCTTCCCAGAGAGCTGTCCACAGGGCTGCCCAGAGAACTGCCCTGCAGCGCCTGCCTCTGCGGCTTTCCCCTGCAGGCCTCAGCAGAGTTCTTGTCTCCTCAGTGTTCAGCAAGGCTCTGGCTCTAAGTCCTGAGCCTGTAAGTGCCACTGTTCAGGTGTATGTAAATGAGCAGCTCATATGAACTCTGTACAGGCTGACATGCGTGTGGCCGACATGCATGTGTCGGGTGTCAGCCTCATGCCTGTTGATGTCATTCTGTGTGGGTTTCTAACCCATCGGGTAGCTATGCTCAGGAAAGAGAATAAAGCAAGATTCCCACTCATTCTTGCTTTCCACCAATGCGTATTTACTTCAAGATCCATTTATTTTATTCGTAGTACGTGTGCTTGTGAGCTCCTGTGTGCCACATACGTGCCGGAGGTGGTGGAAGCCAGAAGAGGACCAAGCCCCCGGAACTGGAGTCACAGACGGTTGTAAGCCACCATGTGGGTGCTGGAAACAGATCCTTTGCAAGAGCAGTGATTGCTCTTAGAGGCTCCTAAGCCATCTCTTTAGCCCTTTATTCTTTTTTTTTTTCGGAGCTGGGGACCGAACCCAGGGCCTTGCACTTCCTAGGCAAGCGCTCTACCACTGAGCTAAATCCCCAACCCCAGCCCTTTATTCTTGAGGCAGGGTCTTGCCCTATAGCCTTGGCTGACCTACATCTACTACTCAGTATGTAGCCCAGGCTAGTCTCAGACTTGCAACAATCCTCATGCCTTGGCATATGGGGTACATGCTTGGGACACCAGCATTTACTCATGTATGTATGTATTTACTTATTTGACAAGGTCTCACTATGTAGCCCTGGCTGGCCTGGAACTCACAAAAATCTACCTGCCTCTCTCTCTCAAGTGCTAAGATTAAAGGTGTGTGCCCACTGTGGCAGCTACTAACATTTATTTTGGAAGATTTTATTTGTATAATTTTAACTCTGTGTGTGTGTGTGTGTGTGTGTGTGTGTGTGTGTGTGTGTGTGTGTAGGTTGATGTCTATATACAGGTGAGGGCTGGCACAAGTTAGCTCAAGGCCATGATTGGACAGTAAAAAAATAAGGCGGGGACAAAGCTTTTATAAGGCAAGAGAGAAGGAGAAGGAAGGAGAATCAAGATGGAGATGGAGGGGTTGGGGATTTAGCTCAGTGGTAGAGCCCTTGCCTAGCAAGCGCAAGGCCCTGGGTTCGGTCCCCAGCTCCGAAAAAAAAAATGGAATTTCATCTTACCCTAATGTATTAGCTTCTATCTATAAATATATAACATTATAGATACAGGTGAGGAGGATTTATTAGAGTGACTTAGAGGCTGCAGTCCAGCTAATCTAACAATGGCTGCCTGTAAGCAGAAAGCCCAACAATCCAGCTCGGTCCATGTGGTTGAGTTTCTCAGCTCATCAGTGTATGCTGGAGTCCCAAAGCATTAGGCTCTAACGCCAGTAAAGGAATGTCCAGAGAATCAGGCAAGGAGCAAAAGTGTCCTTCCACGTCCTTATCTAGAAGGTATGGCCCAGATTAAAGGTGTGTCTTTCCACTTCAAAATCTAGATTAGTGCATCTGCCTACTTCAGATTAAACAAAAAACCTTCAAGGAAAAAAAAAAAAAAAGGAAAAGAAGGACTAGAGAGATGGCTCAGTGGTTAAGGGCACTGGCTGCTCTTCCAGAGGTCCTGAGTTGAATTCCCAGCAACCACATGGTGGCTCGCAACCATCTGTAATGGGATCTGATGCCCTCTTCTGGTGTGTCTGAAGACAGTGACAATGTACTCATACGTGAATATAAATCTTAAAAAAGAAGTAAAAGAAAAAAAGAAAAAAGAAAAACCCTCACAGGTGTGTCCCCATGTTTGGATTTTAGTTAATTCTAGACATAGTTGACAACCAAGAATGGTCGTCACACATAATAAAAATTGTTTTAAATGTTTATAAAAGTTTGAGGTCATCTTGGCAACACAGTAAACTTGAGGCCATCCTAGGCTAAGTGTGAAATACCGTCTCAAAAATAAAGTGTAGAGAGGGGGTAAGGTGAGAGAGGAACAGAGACAACTATGTATGGCTTGTTGCAATGTGCTTGATTTATTCATCTTTTTTTCTCTTCACAGACAGGGTCTCATAATCCAGGGTGGCTTCAAACTCCCTGTGTAGTCAAGGATGACTTTGAACTCGTGATCCTACCTACAAAGTGCTGGGATTACAGGCTTGGCTCCTATATGTAGCTTTTTTCCCTTTCTTTTCTTTTTCATGATAGATAGGTAAATCCCTTTATTTTCACGATTCCTTCCCTAAAATAAACACTACCTTGTTAGGAAACAAGTTCTTACTGTGTAGTCCAGATTTCTGTGTATTCTGGTAGTCCAGGTTGGCCCCAACTTGAAATCCTCCTGTCTCTCAGGTGTGTGAGCATTAGAGGACAGTTTTCAGGGAACTGTTCTCTCCTATCTTGTGGGTCCTGGGATTTCACTGAGGTTGTCTGTGGCAGTCTGCTGGGCTGCCACCATCCTCTTCCTTTTGTGGTTTGTGGGGGTGTTTTGTTTTGTTTTGTTTTGTTTTTGAGACAGGGTTTCTCTGTGTAGATCTGGCTATCCTGGAACTTGCTCTGTAGACCAGGCTGACCTCAAACTCACAGAGCTCTGCCTGTACCACTACCATCTAGCTACCTGCTGGGCCATCTTGCTTTCAGGAGAAACTTTACACTCTAGTTCTGCTCAGCTGGCTTGTGTTTTCCATGACAGTCCTTCTGCCCCCTATCCACAGGAGGGAACTAAAAGATTGCAGAAGTTCAGAATGTGTGTGAGGTGGCACAGCTTTTAAGTAACAGATGAAAGGGTTTTTACCATTAGATGTTGATGGGGGCTAGAGTGATGGCTTAGCAGTTAAGAGCAACCATTGCATTTCCAGAAGACCTAGATTTACTTTCCAGTACCCACAAGACAGCTCGTAACTATTTATAATTCCAGTCTCAGGGGAATCTGGTGCCCTCTTCTGACTCCTGAGGGTGCTGCATGCGCATGGTGCACAGGACATACACGTAGCCAAAACCCCCATAACACATAAGATAAAATATTTTAAAAGATATTTATGGGTTGGGCATATAGCTACATTGCAGACTCTTGGCTTCGCATGTTTTGAACTCCACCTGTTAGAACTAGATGTGCTGAAGCACGAGTTTGTAATCTTTACCTTAAAAAAAAAAAAACTCTTTTGAGAGTTGTGGCTTGCTCTTGTTATTCTCTCACGGGAGAGAGGCAGATAAGGGATGACTGCCTTCCCTCCAAGGTCAACCTGAGTCATACAGGAAGACTCTGTCTCAAAACAACAAAACCAAAAGTGAAGTTATTCACCCGGAACAATGGCATGAGACTATAACCACGGCATCTGTTGGACACATTGAGACCCCCTCTCTTACCTATCTTTCTACAAAAGAGAACCACGGGGCTGGAGAGATGGCTCAGTGGTTAAGAGCACTGACTGCTCTTCCAGAGGTCCTGAGTTCAGATCCCAGCAACCACATGGTGGCTCACAACCATCTGTAATGAGAACTGATGCCCTCTTCTGGTGTGTCTGAAAACAGCTACAGTGTACTCATATATAATAAATAAATAAATCTTTAAAAAAAAAAAAAAAAGAGAACCACGGGCTGTGGTTATAGAAGCTGGCAGCATTGAGACCTGGGGCTAGGACTTAGCAGCACTTCCTCCTTTTGTTCTCTGAGGTCTTGTTTTTTTGTTGTTTTTGTTTTTGGAAACAGAGGGTTCCTCTGTGTGGCTCTGGCTGTCCTGGAACTCACTATGTCGACCAGGTTGTCCTCAAACCCAGAGATTCACCTGCCTCAGCTCCTGAGTGCAGGGGTTAAAGACATATGCCACCAGCACAGGGCTCTCTGAGGTCTTATATCGGGTTGGCTGGCCTCAAATTCCCTAAGAAGCTAACATTGCCCTTGAATTCTGATTCTCCTCCTCCACTTCCCAAGTGCTAGGTTACAGACAAGGCTACCTTAAAACAAACAAACAAAACACCTAATGTACTCACTGACCTGTAACCGCAACGCAATGATAGGGACTGGAGAGATGTCTCAACAGTTAAAAAGCGTTTGCTTCTCATGCGAAGTGTTTGAGTTCAGTCCCCAGCATCCACATGGCTGCTCATCAGCAACTCTGACTCCAGGGGCTTTGAAGACCTCCGCTGTCATTCAGCAGGCACTTGGTGCACATACATTGGGGCAAATCACTCATACTCATTTAAAAAAAATCTTAAAATTTAAACGAACAAAAGAAACTGAGAGTTTATCTCGTTGGCTCGGGGTCTCTGCTTGGAGCTAGCCCTGCCCCGCTCCCGCCCTAAGGAGCACTTCCGCTGTGTCTGTTATTTCACCAGTTATGTATTTCACAACGCAAGGCTTTTTTTTCCAAAAGGCTCCGCCCTGCTTCTAGCGCAAACGTTTCCTCCTTGTTTGGACCACAGCGATTGACAAGTCAGTTCTCCAATCATCATGCCGAGTGACCACATAATTATCTAGGTCACCGGGGCGGTGCGGAAGCATAGAATGAATAGGGGTGACCAGGAAGTGTGTGATCCCAGACTGGGAAGGAGGACGGGAAGAGGACCAGCGATCTTGGGAAGGTGACAGGGCATCTGGCCTCCCAAATTCCCTTCTTTCCTCTTAGCTGGGCCAGGGATCCATTTATACCTGAGAACTAGGAACTCCCTTTGCCCTTTCTTTGGGGTGTGTGTGTTTTGTCCTTATCTTAGCGTTTTGGGTTCCTTTTTTTTTTTTCTCCACTGGGGCGAGCAGGGAGTTTAGGGTTTAGGTCCTATCTCTCACACTACGGATGCTTAAGGCCTCCGGTCCCTTTCTAGGGAGAGGGAAATGAGACGCCTACATCCAGGTGAGATAGTGAAAGTGGGAGGGGCCCCAGGAAGAGAGTTTCTGTGGTTTAGACCCTGCGCTAATGTAGGCTAGGAGGGCGCTGGAGAGAGGAAGGAAACTTTTTTTCTGTTTTGTTTTGGTTTTCAACACAGGGTAGCTCTGGCTGTCCTGTAACTCTCTTTAGACCAGGCTGGTCTCTAACTCAGAGATCCACTTGCCTCTGCCTCCAGAGTGCTGCCCATTTTAAAGTGGAGGTTGCGGTAGTTTTATCAGTGAGAGCCTTCGTAAGGCGGAGGCTGTAGGGTGGGGCTCGGGCTCTAGAAAATCCGCTTCCCTTCCTGGGAGCTTCAGATTTTTGTCTGTTTTACTTCGTAGGATTGAACTAACTTGTGGACATGTGGAATCCTAGTGCTGGTAAGTACCTGGGGGGCTCTCCTCTGACCCCGCCCCAGCCCATTTTGCAACGAAACGGGATTTTTCTGTATCCTGCAACCCCCAGCAAAAACAAAGTCACGGGACCACTGCTAGCTACCGAGTTCTGCCTTTCCGTAGGGCTTAAGAATGGTGGTGACTGGGTTGGGGATTTAGCTCAGTGGTAGAGCGCTTGCCTAGGAAGCGCAAGGCCCTGGGTTCGGTCCCCAGCTCCGAAAAAAAAGAACAACAACAACAAAAAAAAAGAATGGTGGTGACTTGTGTTACTCGTTGATAGAGGTTTGCACCGTTCTAATCTTTATTCTCCAATTCTTCCTCTAGGGCCAAATCCATATCCACCCCAAGTTGTGTGTCCAGGAGGTTCCAATCCTGCCTGCCCACCATCCCAAAATCCTGCCTTTCCTCCTGGCCCCTGTCCTCCCGGAATTCCTCAGGGAAACCCAGCTTTCCCTCCGTGTCGACCTCCTTATCCTGTACCGCAACCAGGGTGTCCAGGATACCAACCCTCAGGTCCCTACCCTCCCCCGTACCCACCAGCTGCTCCTGGCATGTGCCCCGTGAATCCTCCGGCTCCTGGCATGGTAGGCCCAGGAATAGTGATAGACAAGAAGACTAGGAAGAAAATGAAGAAAGCTCACAAGAAATCACACAAGCATCATAAGCACGGGAAGGTCAGTGTCCTCTGGAGCCTGGCTGGGGAAGGAGCTCCCTTCAGAGGGACCGGGGTGATCAGGAGTTGGGGATGGGCATTCTCGGTTTGTGGGGCGTGGGAGGAGGACGGCAATCCTGTCCTTTTGGCAGGTGGTTTTCCTTTACGTAAAGAGATCCTCCTTTAAGGAGTTTAGTAATATTGAGGCATTCGACCACTCCCATCTGCAAAGGAAAAGTGAAGTGGGGGCGGATATCAGAGCCAAAAGCCCTCTCCCTTCTCTCCCTCTATCCCTGTAACTCCCCGCCTTGACCCACCCTAGGTGTATCTTTTGGTAAGTTGGACACACCCATTAAGGTTGTCTAAATGTCAAAAGAGTTCTTTGACAAAGTGCAATGACGCATAATAGTTTGCGGGGTGGCGGTCTGACCCTAGTTCCTGGATTTCCTTTATCTCCTTCGGCGTTCTCAGGTGCTGAGTTAATTCCCTGGGTGGGTCTTCTGTGACTCAGCAGCCTTCTGCAAAGCCTGGGGTGAAAGGGCATTTTCCTTCACAAGACCTGTATCCCTTCCTTCCACAGGGACGCTAATTATTGTTAGTGAGGGAAGGAGTTTCCCTGAGGACTTGGGAAAAGCATCAGTCTAATCTTGAAGCTTTAGTTAGATTTTTATGCCAAATGTTTGCTTGTGGGTCTGGACTCTAGTTCCTGATTCTGGGTCTTAGGTAGAGATGTGGGGAGTGGGGAAGGAAAGGAGACACTGAATGAGGGAGAGAACCCTGAGAGCCTAAACTTTTTTTTTCTAAGATTTATTTATTTATTTCATGTATGTGAGTACACTGTGGCTATCTTCAGACACACCAGAAGAGGGCATCGGATCTGCATTACTGATGGTTGTGAGCCACCATGTGGCTGCTGGGATTTGAACTCAGGACCTCTGGAAGAGAGTAGTCAGTGCTCTTAACCGCTGAGCCGTCTCTCCAGCCCCAACACGAAACTCTTAAGGGCTAGGATTCTGGTAGCAGGTGTTTTTTTTACAGTAGCTGACGGAGGTATGTCTGTGTGGGGTTTCTCCAGCCATCTGTCTGTCTCTGCCATCTTCCCCACTTTTTCCCCTAGTGGGACTTGGAGGAAGTACAGCATCACACACACACACACACACACACACACACACACACACACACACACACACACACACGGTGGCTGGCTGTTCCTACCCTCTCTGAGGTGCAGAGAGTCTCGTTTGTCATTCTTTAAGCTAATGAGTAGGGACTTACAAAGTTGCAGCTGCTTCCCGCATCCATGCTGTGTTTGTTCTTCATTCCTGGCCCTGGCTAGGTGTGGAAAGTATAAACTTGGTCAGAAGGCAATGTGTTCAGTTCTGTGCAATGACTGAGGACAATTTAATCCATTCTTGTATGTTCACTGCTGAAGGAAACCCTTGATTTTGTTGGTTATGGGACAGGACGGTATGAGACTCCTGACTACTGGATACTTGGGTGGATGGGTGGGGCACCAAAGAATGGACCTTGGAGTGACCAGAGGCCATCTGGATCTGATGATGTGTCCTTTCCCCTTGCAGCACTCCTCCTCCTCTTCCTCCTCCTCCTCCTCCAGCAGTGACTCTGACTGAACACAGGGCCTGGAGCCTCCTCCCCTCAAGCCTCACCAGCTCCAGTCTCCCACCAAGCTTCACCTGTCATCTTGTACTGAGGGGAAATTAGCGCCCCGCCCCACTCCTTCCTGTGCCTTCTCCCCGCTGTTGGGGAAGATGACTGCCGAGGGGTAGCAAAAGCTACCTTCTCCCTGCTTGATATTACCGTAGCTTATGAGGTGGGGGGGGCACTGTCTTTTAAGATATGCACCATGTGATTTTTCTTTTGTAACTTGGGTTTGTGACAATTTGTGATGAGAAACCTGTACTTTTGTAATGGCGACACACGAGAGCGATTTGGTAGCAACCGTATTCCCGGCCTTACTGATCACAGTAACTGTTGAGCCACTGGGAAGTGCAGTCCCTTTCTTTACTTGATGAGCTCTTTTGGAACCCAATTTCTTCCTCAGTTCAGTATGTTGTCTCAGATGGCTCTGAGGACCAAATAAACGCTACTCTCCCAGCTTCTGCTCACCATTACCTTAACTGGGCTCAACACCATGGCCTAGTTTCGTTGCTCTTGGTCATACACCTTAAAGTATGTCACTTTTTTTATTCCTCTGAGAGTCTCACATCACCTAGACTTCAATATGTGTGTGAGTGTGTGTGTGTGTGTGTGTGTGTGTGTGTGTGTGTGACTTTGATACAGTGACTCTGATATACAGATCCTCATGTCTCCACTTTTGAAGAGCTAGGATCACAAGCTTCAGCCACCACACGCTGTTTATGGGCTTGAACTCAGACCTGTGCCTGCTAGTCAGGGACTTTACCAATGGAGCTACATGCCCAGCCTGAAGGGCCGTCATGTTTAGTAAGGAGTCAGTGTATCAGCGAGGAGGACATCAGGCTATTCTAAGAGGGGAGGAGCCTTCAGAATGGACTCAGGTTTTTACAGACTGAATCCACACTGCTCTCCCAGATATAGATAGTTTCATTTGCTACAGGGGTTTTTCTTCAAGACGGGGTCTTGGTATGCAGCCTTGGTTAGCCTGAACTCAATAGGTAGATGAGGGTAGCTTCCAACTCACAGATATATCTACCTGTTTCTGCTTCCCAAAGCTGGGATTAAAGGAATAGACCCACCATGCCCAGCCTGCTACAGAGGTTTTCAATCCTTGGCTGCTCCTCAACTTTAAGGGAGCAATTTAGGGTCCTGCCCTTGATCTAATGAATAAGATAGGTAGATAGACAGACAGATAGCTAGATAGATAGATTAATAGATAGATAGATTAATAGATGAATTAGGTACATATATACATGTATGTATGTCCAAGTGTTTGGTCTAGTATGTATGTGCTTTTAGTCTTGCAGTTCCTGTAAACGCCAGAAGAGGGCAGAGGATCTCCTGGTACTGGGGTTACAGACCATTATGAGTCTCTGGAAATTGAACCCTAGGCCCTTTGGAAGAGCAGCGTGTGCTCTTTTTTTTTTTTTTTTTTTTTCGGAGCTGGGGACCGAACCCAGGGCCTTGCGCTTGCTAGGCAAGCGCTCTACCACTGAGCTAAATCCCCAACCCTGCAGCTTGTGCTCTTAAACACAGAAACATCTCTCCATCACCACCCTCCTAATTTTAGAGTCTTGCTGTGTAGCCCAAGCTGACCTCGAATGTAAAGTCTTCCCTCGGCTTCCCAGGAGCTGCCATGATAAACCCAAGCCACAGTGCCCAGAACTGAGGAGGCTCAGTTAGCAGCATGCTTGTCTTGTCTGTAACCATGTCTTGGATTTAATTTTCAACAACAACAAAACAACAACAACAAACTAGTTTGATGGTTCTGGGTAGTCCAGACCCCAAGCTCACTATGTAGCCAAGATGAGCAACTCTCTGATCTCTCTGTGTTTCCTCAGGTCTGGAATTACTGATGTGTACTTGTATGTCTTACTTTATAGAGTGCTGGGGCTTGAATCTGGGCGCTTGTGCATGTAGGTAGATAGGTGGGCATTCTCACAAACTCCAGGTTGGTTTTTTTTTTTTTCTTTTAAGCTTTAGAAAATATTTTTTTCTTTCTTTCTTTTTTTTTTTTTTTTTTTGGAGCTGGGGACCGAACCCAGGGCCTTGCACTTGCTAGGCAAGTGCTCTACCGCTGAGCTAAATCCCCAACCCCGAAAATATTTTATTAGAGTATTAGTCAGGGTTCTCGAAAGGAACAGAATTTATGAAATGTGTGTGTGTGTGTGTGTGTGGTGTATCTACATGTAAATAGAAATACATATGTATAATATATATGTATTATATATAAGTATATAATATATAAGTATATATGGGGGCTGGAGAGGTAGCTCAGTGGTTAAGAGCACTGACTGCTCTCTTCCAGAGGTCCTGAGTTCAATTCCCAGCAAGTACACTGGGGCTGGAAGCCATCTGTAATGGGATTTGACACCATCTTCTGTTATGTCTGAAGACAGCGTATAATACAATTAAATAATATATTTGAATACACATATTTGCATGTATAAAATCTGTACATAAAGGTGTATGTACATACATACATACATATGTATGGGATATAGAAGAATGGCTTGTAGGCTGTGGTCCAGCTATATCTTCAAGTAGGCTCTAATGCCCGGGAAGGGATGGCTTTGCTTGACAGAGCAAGCAGGCAAGGAGCAAAAGCTTCTTTCTTCCCTGTCCTATATATAGGCTGCCACTAGGAGGTGTTGCCCAGATTAAAGATGGATCTTCCTGCCTCAAAAGATCTGGATTAAAAGTGGGTCTTCCCATTTCAAATGGTTTGATTAAGAAAAAAAAAAATTCCTCACAGGTGTACCCATCTGCTTGGGTGTCAGTTAATTCCAGACATAATAAAGGTGACAACCAAGAATGGCCTTGGCACATAGGCAGCTTAAGAGAGAGACTGCAGAATGTGGCTCTCCTGGAGAGTCGCAAGCCGGAGGCTGTTTTTATTTTTCTTGTGGTCTACGTAGCTTTTGATGACTTTGAACTCACTGTGTAGACCATGCTGGCCTCAAACAGATGTCGGCCTGTGCTCAGAGGACTGGGGTGACAGGTGCAGATCATCTTGCCTGGATGCAAGGTTGGTCTTTTTGGGGGGACAAGGTCTAGGGTGACCTTTAACTCCTGCTCCTCTGTCTCTAGCTTTTTGGTTTCAGAACTAAATGCAAGACACTACTATAATCAGTTTAGCACGCACACACACACACACACACACACACACACACACACACACACACACAAATGTTTCCTTGGCTATCTGGAGTTGCCTATGTGGACTAGCTTGTGATTACAAGTGTGTTTGCTGCCATCTGTGTGTGTGTGTGTGTGTGTGTGTGTGTGTGTGTGTGTGTGTGTGTGTGTGTGCAGATTTGGAGGCCAGACTAGACACTTCGGGTGTCTTCCTCTATTGCTCTCTACCTTATTCCCTTGAGTCAGAATCTCTAACTGAACCTGAAGTCCACCATTTTGGCTAGGTGGGCTGGCTAGTGAGCTTTCAGGATCCAAATATTATTGGTTCTGTGAATAAAGCTAGGTCTTTGTGCATGTTAGGCAACCACACATGCTGAGATACATTCTCGGACCTGTTTTTTGATTGTGTTTTGAGACAGGTCTTTGTTATATAGCTCTGGGTGTCCTAGAACTTACTATGTGGATCAGGCTGGCCCCAAATTTACAGAGCTCCACCTGCTCTGATTCCCCAAGATTGGTGTGAGCTATCACTGTCTGCCTGCCTTTCTCTCTCTCTCTCTCTCTCTCTCTCTCTCTCTCTCTCTCTCTTTCTTTAGAGAGAGGGTCTCCTTAGGTGGCTTGCAACTTGCTGTGTTAGCTAGTCTATCGGACTTTTGGTTCTCTAAGCCACTTTGCTTAGCCTATGTCCAGTCTTAGTGTGTAAGTGACTACTTCAGTGAACAGAGGTTGAAACATTGGGAGCCACTGGTTGTATCTGAGGCCTGTGGGGGGGACCACCATCTTATTAAAATGCCAGTCCTTGCCTAATGATTTAGATTTTCAGTTGAAAGTTTGGCATGCATTTACATCTCTGAAGATGTAAATTCTGGCTATGGGTAGTGGTTGAGCCTAGTATAAATGAATCCTGGCTCTCCCTGATCTCTCTTAGCTCCTCCCAACTCCACTACTGGCCTGTCTTCTGAAACCGTTGGGTTTGCCACCCCTCCTCTGTGCACCAATCCATACTCCCAAAGGTGATAGTTCTCAGATTTTTTTAAAAGATTGTATTTTTATTTATGTATATGAGTACACTGTCGTGGTTTTCAGACACACCAGAAGAGGGCATCGGATCCCATTACAGATGTTTGTGGCTGCTGGGAATTGAACTCAGGACCTTTGGAATAGCAGTTAGTGCTCTTCACTGCTGAGTCAATTCTCCAGTCACAGATGCTTTGCTTTGTATAAGATTTATTTCATTTATTCTTTATTTCCTCCTCTTCCTCCCCTCCCCCTCCTCCCTCCCCTCCTCTCTCCCCTCCTCCATCCTCCTCAGCTCCCCTCCCCCTCTCCTCCTCCTCTTCCTCCCCCTCCTTTGAGACAAGGGATTCATTATGTAGCCCTGGCTGTCCTAGAACTCTCTCTGTAGATGAGGCTGGCTTCAAACTGAAGAGATCCACTGCTTCTGACTCCCAAGTGCTGGGATAAAGGTGTGTGTGTATATGTGTTAATGCATATGAATTCAGGTGCCCTTGGAGGCCATAGAAATCAGAGTCTCTGGAGCTGGAGCTATAAAGTATTGAACTTCTAATCTCTCTAGTCTCTAAACTTGTATATTTAGAGCTCATGGGTTTCTTAACCCTGTCCATATTTAATGTAAATCTTGCTACATCTACTGTGTAACATGAAGATAATAGCAAGACACACACACACCTTTAATTCCAGCACTGTTTTTTTTTTTAAAAGATTTATTTATTTATTCTATATACACTGCCGCTGTCCTCAGACACACCAGGAGAGGGCATCAGATCTCATTACAGATGGTTGTGAGCCACCATGTGGTTGCTGGGAATTAAACTCAAGACCTCTGGAAGGGCAGTCAGTGCTCTTAACCACTGAGCCATCTCTCTAGCCCAGCACTGTTTTTTTTTTTTTAAACTTAAGATTTATTTCTTTATTTTATTTAGGAGTGCTTTATCTGCATGTACATCTGCATGCAAGAAGAGGGCATCTGGTTACATTATAGATGGTCGTGAGCCACCGTGTGGTTGCTGAGCATTGAACTCAGGACCTCTGGGAGAGCAGACATTGTTCTTAACCCCCGAGCCACCTCTCCAGCTCTAATCCCAGCACTCTGAAGGCAGAGGAGGTAGGTCGATCTCAGAACGGGTTCTAAGTCAGCCAGGACTGCCCTATCTTGTTGCAAACAAACAAACAAACCGAAAAAAACCAGAAAAGCCAAAAAAACAATAGCAAAGTCTCTGGTGGTCTAGTAGACACATGGCATGTGGGGAACATATAGACACAGGTAAACACATACATAAAGGAAAAGAAAATCTTTAAAAATATATTTATTATATATAGTACACTGTTGCTGTCGTCAGACACACCAGAAGAGGGCATCAGGTCCCATTACAGATAGTTGTGAGCCACCATGTGATTGCTGGGACTTGAACTCAGGACCTCTGGAAGAGCAGCTAGTGCTTTTTTTTTTTTCTTCCCCCCGGAGCTGGGGACCGAACCTAGGGCCTTGTGCTTGCTAGGCAAGCGCTCTACCACTGAGCTAAATCCCCAAGCCCTAGCTAGTGCTCTTAACCGTTGAGCTATCTCTCCAGTCCGGAAAATAAAATCTTAAAAAAAATGTTTAGCTTTAGCAACTATGAATACTGGAAGGAATCTTTAGCTCGTTGGCATTTTTGAATACTTTCTGTTGAGCTATCTCTCCAGTCCGGAAAATAAAATCTTAAAAAAAATGTTTAGCTTTAGCAACTATGAATACTGGAAGGAATCTTTAGCTTGTTGGCATTTTTGAATACTTTCTGTAGGTAAATATGTTGTTTTGTGATCCTAGGCAAGTTCACCCATTTCTGCTTTGGAGAATTTCTTTTTTTTTTTTTTTTTTTTTTTCGGAGCTGGGGACCGAACCCAGGGCCTTGCGCTTCCTAGGTAAGCGCTCTACCACTGAGCTAAATCCCCAGCCCCTAGAATTTCTTGATCCACAGCCAGATATTGCTATTAGAGTCATCTTCTCTCTCTCTTTCTCATCTCCCTCATTTTAAAGATATATTTGTTCTGGACATTGGTGGTGCATGTCTTTAATCCCAACGCTTGAGATTTTGAGGTCAGCCCGAGTCCACAGAGTGACAATATGTGCTCTTTAAATAATTTTTATTTTATTATTTGATAGAGCACTCCTATGTAACATGTTTTGCCTACATGCATGCTTGGTGCCCACAGAGTCCGCAGGAGGGAGTCTGATCCTCCAGGACTGTAGTTACAGGTAATTGTGAGCCTATGTGTGGGTGCTGGGGATGCAAACCAGGTACTCTGGAAGAGCAACCAATGCTTTTAACCACTGAACCATTTCTTCAATCCGCCCCTCTCCTTACATTGTGTTACATTGTATTTTATTTGTATGTGTGCATTCACAGGCTATGGTACAAGTGTGCCAATGGGGGATAATTAGTGGTAGTTAGTACCATGTGGAACTCAGCAGTTGAATGCAGGTCATCAGGCTTGACAGCTGAGCCATTTTGCCAACCTTTTCTCCCTGTTTTGTGTCTGGGGTTACACCCAGGACCTTGCATGCTCAAGGTTCTTCCCCGACCCATAGGTCCTCATCTTCCTCAATGTTGGCTGTAACTGTTGGTCAGCTCTCATAAGACCCTTTGGTTTTTATTTTGCCCTATGCAATATGTGTGACCTCGTGGACAATGTGTAGCACTCTAGCTGTTGGGAGTCCCACTGGCTTTACTGGTCTGCCTGCAAAATCTTGAGATTAATCTTTCAGCCAGTTCTGAGAGTAAGCTTGTTCCTTAACTGGCTTTTTTCTGGGGTTTTAACATTTCCCTACTTCCTTTCCTCTCTGCCCTTTACCCTTGGCCAGGTGATCTCTCTCTCTCTCACTCTCTCTCTCTCTGAGACAGGTTCTCTTTAAGGAGCCCTGTCCAAGACAAAGTTGGTCTGGAACTCAAGAGCTCCACCTGCCTCTGCCTCCTTAGTGCTAGGATTACTAGGATTAAAGTGTGTTCAGTGACACCTGGCACCAAATGGCACCAAATGAGGTTTCTATTTTTGCATTCCTAATTCCTAGCTCCTCATCTGGGTGGTGGAAGGAAAGATATTAGCAGTCCTTAAGTCTTATTTTCCACCTGTCGTCACATGTCACGTGACTCCACTTGACAGATTCTATAACCACAACAGGTACCACACACAGGGTAGGCAAAAACACCTGCGTACATAAAATCGAGAAAAAAGAAAAAAAAATTTTTTTTTTTGGTTCTTTTATTTCGGAGCTGGGGACCGAACCCAGGGCCTTGCGCTTCCTAGGCAAGCGCTCTACCACTGAGCTAAATCCCCAACCCCGAAAAATGAATCTCTTTCTGGGCGTTGGTGACCCATACCTTTGATCTCAGCACTTGGGAGGCTCCGAAACACATTCGGATCTTTGGGTTTGAGCTCAGCCTGGTCTACAGAGTGAGTTGTCCTGTACAGCTTGGGCTACCCAGAGAAACCCTATCTCAAGAAACAACAAAAAATTGTTTATGTGCGTGTGCCTATAGGGTAGTTATGTGTACCCACGAGTGTAGGTACCTTAGGAGGCCTGAAGAAGAGTTGAAGTTTCAGAGAATTATGAACCATCTACAACTGAACTTGGCTCCTTTGTAAGAGCAAGTTTTTTTTTGTTTTGTTTTTTGTTTTTGTTTTTGTTTTGTTTCGGTTTTTTTTTTTTGAGAGTGTCATCACTACCTAGCTCTCAACATCCTGAAACTTGGTAGGTAGACCAGGTTGACTTCGAAAGATCTGCCTGCCTCTACCTGCATGTGCCTCAACTCCTTACAGGTGTACCTATTTATTTATTTATTTTTTAAAGATTTATTTATTTATTATATATAAGTACACTGTAGCTGTCTTCACACACACCAGAAGAGGGCATCAGATCTCATTACAGATGGTTGTGAGCCACCATGTGGTTGCTGGGAATTGAACTCAGGACCTCTGGAAGAGCAGTCGGATACTCTTAACCGCTGAGCCATCTCTCCAGCCCTATTTATTTATTTATTTATTTATTTATTTATTTGGTTCTTTTTTTCGGAGCTGGGGACCGAACCCAGGGCCTTGCGCTTCCTAGGCAAGTGCTCTACCACTGAGCTAAATCCCCAACCCCTATTTTGTTTTAATGTGTATGTGTTTTGTCTGTCATGTATGTATGTGCACTACTTGTGTGCAAATGAGTGTGGGATCCAGAAGAGGGCGTTGTATCCCATGGAACTGGAGTTATATTCATTGGGAGACCCGATGTGGGTATTGGTGGTTGAACCCTGAACCTCTCTGGAAGAGCAGTCGGTGCTTTTAACTATCAAGACATCTTTCCAGTCCTAAAGGCCAGTAAGATGGAAAAGACATTTGCCATCAAGCCTGATGTCCCAAGTCCCATCTTCAGGAACCCCTTGGCTGACGGTGATAACTCACTCCTCCTT